>NW_019154108.1:31524016-31537063 GCF_002288905.1 Enhydra lutris kenyoni | reverse complement strand
AATTCAGTAATGTGGCAGGATACAAAAATCAATGTACAGAAATCAGTTGCTTTCGGGACGCCTGGGTGGCTCAGTTGGTTAAGCAGCTGCCCTCGGCTCGGGTCATGATCCTAGCGTCCTGGGATCGAGTCCCACATTGGGCTCCTTGCTCGGCGGGGAGCCTGCTTCTCCCTCTGCCTCTGCCTGCCTTTCTGTCTGCCTGTGCCCGCTTTCTCTCCCTCTCTCTCTGACAAATAAATAATAAAATCTTTAAAAAAAAAAAAAGAAATCAGTTGCTTCCTTATACACTAACAATGAAAATACAGAAAGGGAAATTAGAGAATCAATCCCATTTACTATAGAACCAAGAACCATAAGATATCTGGAAATAAACCTAACCACAGAGGTAAAGGATCTGTACTCAAGGAACTACAGAACATTCATGAAAGAAATTGAAGAAGACACCAAAAGATGGAATACCATTCCATGCTCATGGATTGGAAGAATAAACATCGTTAAAATGTCTATACTGCCTAGAGCAATGCCATTCCAATAAAAATTCCCCTGAGTTTTTCAAAGAACTGGAGCAAACAATCCTAAAATTTGTATGGAATCAGAAGAGACACTGAATTGTTAAGGAAATGTTGAAAAAGAAAAACAAAACTGGGGGCTTCACGTTGCCCAATTTCAAGCTTTACTACAAAGCTTTGATCATCAAGACAGCATGGTACTGGCATCAAAACAGACACATAGGCCAGTGGAATGGAGTAGAAAGCCCAGATATGAACCCTCAACTTTATGGTCAACTAATCTTTGAAAAAGCAGAAAAAAAATATCCAGTGGAAAAAAGACAGTCTCTTCATTAAATGGTGCTGGGAAAATTGTACAGCTATGTGTAGAAGAATGAAACTTGCCCATTCTCTTACACCATACACAAAGATAAAATAGAAATGGATAAAAGACCTCAATGTAAAGCAGGAACCCATCAGAATCCTAGAGGAGAACATAGGCAGTAACGTCTTCAACATCGACCACAGTATCTTCTTTCAAGATATGTCTCCAAAGACAAAGGAAACAGAAGCAGAAATGAATTTTTGGAACTTCATCAAGATCAAAAGCTTCTGCACAGCAAAGGAAAGAGTCAGCAAATCAAAGAGGCAATCCCACAGAATGGGAGAAGATATTCGCAAATGACAGTACAAAGGGCTGATATCCAGGATCTATAGAGAACTACTCAAACTCAACACACAAAACAGATAATCATGTCAAAAAATGGGCAGAAGACATAAATAGGCACTTCTCCAATGAAGACATACAAATGTCTAACAGACACATGAAAAAATTTTCATCATCACTAGCCATCAAGGAGATTCAAATCAAAACCACATTGAGATACCACTTTACACCAGTTAGAATGGCCAAAATTAACAAGACAGTAAACAACGTGTGTTGGAGAGGATATGGAGAAAGGGAAACTCTCTTACACTGTTGGTGGGAATACAAGTTGGTGCAGCCACTTTGGAAAACAGTGTGGAGATTCCTTAAGAAATTAAAAATAGAGCTTCCCTATGGCCCTGCAATTGCTCTATTGGGTATTTACCCCAAAGATACAGATGTAGTGAAAAGAAGGGCCATCTCTATCCCAATATTCATAGCAGCAATGGCCATGGTCGCCAAACTGTGGAAAGAACCAGGATGTCCTTCAATGGATGAATGGATAAGGAAGATGTGGTCCATATATATACTAAGGAGTATTATGCCTCCATCAGAAAGGATGAATACCCAACTTTTGTATCAACATGGACGGGACTGGAAGAGATTATGCTGAGTGAAATAAGTCAAGTAGAGAGAGTCAATTATCATATGGTTTCGCTTATTTGTGGAGCATAAGAAATAACACAGAGGACATGGGGAGATGGAGAGGAGAAGGGATTTGGGGGAAATCAGAGGGGGAGATGAACCATGAGAGACTATGGACTCTGAAAAACAATCTGAGGGTTTTGGAGGGGCGGGGGGTGGCACGTTGGGTGAGCCTGGTGGTGGGTATTATGGAGAGCACGTATTGCATGGAGCACTGGGTGTGGTGCATAAACAATGAATTCTGGAACACTGAAAAGAAATTTGAAAAATAGATAAAAATAAAAAAAAAAGAAAGAAAGGGAGCAACAGCCACCTCGCATCCACATGCAAGCCAACCAGCCCTGCTGGCAAGCAGCTGAGCAGGCTCCAGCTGAGCATGCACTCTGGGGTGGCGGGAGAGCAACAGCCATGGAAGGAGCTCCAAATCTGGGGTAAGGAGATCTTCGGAGCATCCAAACGGATTGGATTCTGCTATACTCAGGTGGAGTGTAACTGTTAAGTAAGAAAGAGGAGCTTAAAAGTGCTATCATTCATATATATATATATATATATATATATATATATATATATATATCTCCACTCATTAATCTATGGACACCTGGACTATTTCCATACTTTGGCTATTATGGACACTGCTGCTATAAATATTGGGGCACATGTACCCCCCCTTCAAATCACTATGTATCCTTTGGACAAATACCTAGTAGTTCAATTGCTGGGTCGTAGGGTAATTTTATTTTTAACTTTTTGAGGAACCTCAATACTGTTTCCCAGAATGGCTGTACCAGTCTGCATTGCAACCAACAGTGTAGGAGGGTTCCTCTTTATCCATATCCTAGCCAAAAGCTGTTATTTTCCTGGTTGTTAAGTTTAACCATTCTGACCAGTGTGAGATGTTATTTCATTGTGGTTTTGATTTCTATTTCCCTGACGCTGAGTGATGAAGAGTGTATTTTCATAAGTCTGCCAGCTATTTGTTTATACCTAATGGAATATTACTCAGCAATCAAAAATGACATTTTTGCATTTGCAACCATATGGATGCAACTAAAGTTTATTATGCTACAGGAAATTAGTCAGTCAGAGAAAGACAAATACCATATGATTTCATTCATATGTGAAATTTAAAAAACAAATCAGATGAACATGGGGAAGGGAGGGAAAGATAAAATAAAAGGAAACCAGAGAGGGAGGCAAAATATGAGAGACTCAACTGTAGGGAACACACTGAAGGTTGCTGGAGGGGAGATGGGTGGAGGGATAGCGTAACTGGGTGATGAGCATTAAGGAAGGCACTTGATGGAATGAGCACTGGGTATTATATGCAAAGGATGAATCACTGAATTCTACCTATGAAGCTAATAATACAGTAAATGTCAATGAAATTGAATTTAAATAAAATTTAAAAACACACCTTGCTCTTGAGTTTTCTCTCAAATTTGAGGTTCATTGGTGAGAGTTTGATGCAGGTAGCACTTCACAGTGGAGTATTAGCATGTTGTTAGACAATATTGTTCTGCCTTGACAATGAGCTCTCGATTTGTTTTCTAAGAAACTATATTGGTGGGAAGGTGGTCTGGTGAAGACACAATGAAGGAAATTTGAGGAACATCCTTAATTTTCAATTTAAGGAGAAATAAGTAGGGGTGCCTGGGTGGCTCGGTGGGTTAAAGCCTCTGCCTTCAGCTCAGGTCATGAGCCCAGGGTCCTGGGATCAAGCCCCAAATCACGCTCTCTGCTCAGCAGGGAGCCTGCTTCCTCCTCTCTCTGTCTGCCTCTCTGCCTACTTGTGATCTCTGTCTGTGAAATAAATAAATAAATAAAATATTTTTAAAAAGAGGAGAAATAAGTATATTTTGATGTTCATGGGAAGGATCCAAGGTGAGCCCTATCAACTATGTATTTCATTGCAATACTTGGGTAATTTGTAGTTTAAGTTACACTTGTCATTGATCTTCATTTTTTTTAATTTATTTTTTCAGTGTTCCAAGATTCATTGTTTATGCACCACTCCCAGTGCTCCATGCAATACATGCCCTCCTTAATACAGACCACAAGGCATCTTTATTTTTGTTTAAAAAATGTGATTTGGATAAGTGATCTACTGTGTATGTTCATACTTTACTAGACAAACCACTAACAACTTGAAGTTTCAGTGCATTAGGGAGATTAAAGCACACAAAGCAAACTGAAATAAATGATATGACAAGGAACTAATAAATGGGATTAGAGACTACAACAACCTACTAAAATGCTAGCCATGGGAAGCAAAGAGTGGTTGAGGGGTGTGGAGTGACCAGAAAAGGTCACAGAAAGAGTTGGGTCTTGGGCTGTCTTGAGGAGTGGATATTGTAGAGACTGACTGGGATAAAGAAGAAGAGTCTGGGGATCCTAGGAGGGTGAAAGGGCTTTCATACCTCTAAAGCAATGATTATGATTCATTTAGAGATAAGGAAGATTATTTGCAGTGTCCAGATTGAGACATGCAGTATACATGCCATCCCACCAGGCTCTACCCTCCCATACTGGAAAACCTCATAATTCAGTGTAATCCCTCCTCTGGGAAGTCTTCCCTGATTTTCAACTACCAATGTTCTTTCCCTTGACTTCCACTTTTCCTTCTTCACATACAAGTGCATGTGTAAAAGCAACTATTTTTGGTGGTACCAACTTTACATTTTGCCAATTCTTATTATTCATTTATTTTTAAAAACTGAGGTATAATTGATAAGTCACATTCTATTGTTTTCAGGTGTACAACCAGATGATCTATGTATATATTGTGATACATTCACCACTTAATTCTGGTTCACATCTCTCCCCACAATTACATATTTCCTTGTGAAAAGAAGTTTGAAGATATTTTGTCACAGCAAAGTTCAAATATATAAAATAATATGATAAACTATGGTCACCATTAACTACAGTCCTCATAAAACCAGTTTTACCCATTTTTCACAACTTAGCTTCTGACCTTTGTTAAGGTCAAAAGAAGGTCCTTGATTCTCTTTTCATTTAGAACAGTTTTGCCCTGTGGTCATAGCTTCTACCTTCAATGACAATATCCTGCTGCTGCCTGGCATGGTTCTTGACAGTTGGTGAAGCGCATGCTTAGCAGGTGCTGACAAGACTGCATCCCTGTGGGAGCAGACAGCTGCTGAGCAGAGGCATGGGGTGATAGAAGCTCAGGCAGGAAGATCACTCTGATTGTGAAGGAGGTTTTGCTGCTGGAAAGCCCTGGAATTCTTATTGTGAAAAAGAGGGATACTTGAGAGCCAGTGCTGGAGAGGCTGTGAGTCTAAGCAAGGAAGCAGGAGCCTGGCTCTCTGGCAGAGTATATTCTACACAGATAATTAATCCTTGATATGCTTTCACAGTGGGGTATTATGAAGCCAGTAAATTAAGGATAGGCTCATTCATTCCATACAAGTTTACTTATAATGTCTCATTTGGCTGAAGATGTACTAGGCTGTGGGATACAAGGGATAGGACAAGGATCCAGATGCTGACATGCTGGTTCTGCCCACAGGACAGCCTCACAACCAAGGACACAGATTGAAATTTGAGGCTATCTGTTTTGCATTAGAGAAGATGCACTGGTTTACTCATGGATGTCTTCACATCACATCTTAGAGCACCTGTGGCATGACAGGTGTTGGTCTGTCCTTTTAGCCTAGGAAAATGTCCAGAATGAGTCTGAGAGGTATGTGCTGTGGAGTGGGCCCTCAGATGCTGCAAGAAAAGCAGGATAATGTCAGAGCCTTTGCTGACAAGGGAGTGACTGTGCTTCTAAAGGTTAGAGGGAGTGAGAATATCTTAGTCAAGTCCATAATTTTGGAGTATTTTTGTTCTGCTCCACTGATGGTACCTGTGGAGGGCTACACATTTCAGGGCTGACTTACCACTGACTTACACTCACACAGTTCTAGTCATTCTCAGGCTATATAGCACTCCTCCAAACACCTGGTTGTACATAGAGAAGAAATGCTAGGCTTCAATCAACACCTCATAGACATGACTGATGTCTTTAGTGTTGTGTTATTTCCCCATTGTTTATGTGACCACTGTTGGCTAATGACTCAAAAGAGGAAAGATAGAGTTCATTTGTTTGGAATTTGAAAAGAACCTCTGTCCTCATGGTGGAAGTTCTCACTAAGTATTATATCATAAGTGATGGAACCAGTTCACCAATGTATACATCCATCTTCATGAGCATTAAAAACTTCTCCAAATATTCCCCAGACTAAGTTGCTGAAATGACGTTGACAACAAAAATTTTAAAATAGATTATAAACCATTTTGAGAATTTGATACAATTTCCATCTTTAAATTATTGTAAGGGTTATACCCCAGAATATATAAAGAACTTACACAACTCAACACCCCCAAACCAAGTAATCAATCCCACCCAAAGTTGAGCTGAAGACATGAACATTTTCCATAGAAGACATCCAGATGGCCAACAGACACATGAAAAATTGCTCAACATCACTCATCATCAGGGAGATGCAAATCAAAAGCAAGAAGAGATACTACCACACACTGGTCAGAAATACCTAAAATAAACAACACAGGAAAAAAAATTCGATGTTGGTGAAGATGAAGAGGATACACTTTTTGTGGAATTGCAAACTAGTGCAGCTACTTTGGAAAACAGTATGGAGATACCTCAAAAAGTTAATAATTGAACTACCATATAACTCAATAATCACACTATAGTGTATTTACACCCAAAATACAAAAACACCAAATCAAAGTGTTATAGGTACCCCTAAGTTTATACCAGCACTATCTGCTATTGCTAAATGATGGAAGCAGCTCACATGTCCATCAACAGATGAATGGATAAAGATACACTATACATACACATGAAATACTACTCAACCATCAAGAAGAATGAAATCTTGCCATTTGAAATGACATGGTTAGCATTAGTATAATGATAAGCCAAAGAAGTCAGTAAAAAACAAATATCCTATGATTTCATTTCATATGTGGAACATAAGATACAAAACAAACAAGCAAAGGAAAAGAGATAGAGAAACTAAGAAACAAAATGAATGAGAGAACAAAGAGATGGTTCTCAGAGGGCAGGTGTGTGGGGGATAGGAGAAAGAGACAAAAGGATGGAAAACACACTTATCTTGATGAACAAGTAACAAGGCACAGAGTTGTTGCATAACTGTACTGTCCCCCTGAAAGTAATGTAACATTGTATGTTAGCTTTATTTCAACAAATAAACAGGAAATAAAGCATTATGGCTGACATTTCAATGCAGAGAAACACCTGTCATAATGGGAGCTCATTACACAGGACGGTACTGCTGCTTCCCTTTTGTTTTCAAAGGTCAGACTGAGTATAATGAAAGGATTCAGAGGCTTCAAGTGACTGTATTTATCTAGAAGTCATTTAGGTCAGAAACCAATAAGAAATGTGAGTTAGAAATCATTTTGAGCCCCAAATCCAGCCCCTGTCTGTTCCTAAAACCTGTACTCCAGCCCACAAGCAGAGAGTGCCTGTTTGTGTTAGGGATGCTGAGTAAACACTGGAATGCTATTGAGGCTTGCTCTTGCTAGTTTTCAAGGGTCAGTCATCTCAGTGTCTGTGGGGCCCAGCATGGTACTGCAGCAGGTTATGTGGCCCATGTTCAAGCTAGAAGAGCATCCTGGACTTGTGGGACACCTGTGCAAGTTTGGAGGGCCGGTGCAATGGATGGATACCTTGGGGACTATGAGTTAGTTGTTTCCAGGCCTAACATCTTTTCCCTCCAAAGGAAATCAGAAATCCAGTGGTTAAAATGTATGTGTAGATTTAAGGTGTTGGAGAAGTAGGATGGCCCTAAGTTTGTCTTGTCCCTTGAATTCAACTAGAACGTTATCAAATCATTATATGTACAGTGGAAAAAAGACAGTCTCTTCAATAAATGGTGCTGGGTAAGTTGGACAGCTATGTGTACAAGAATGAAACTCATCCATTCTCTTATACCATATACAAAGATAAAATTGAAATTGATAAAAGACCTCAACGTGAGGCAGGAATCCATCAGAATCCTAGAGGAGAACATAGGCAGTAATCTCAACATCGACAACAGCAACTTCTTTCAAGACATGTCTCCGAAGGCAACGAAAACAAAAGTGAAAATGAACTTTTGGAACTTCATCAAGATCAAAAGCTTCTGCACAGCAAAGGAAACAGCCAACAAAACAAAGAGGCAAGCCACAGAATGGGAGAAGACAAAAGTCTGATATCCAAGGTCTATGAAGAACTCCTCAAACTCAATACACACAAAACAGATAATCATGTCAAAAAATGGGCAGGAGACATGAACAGACACTTCTCCAAAGAAGATATACAAATGGCTAACAGACACATGAAAAAATTTTCATCATCACTAGCCATCAAGGAGATTCAAATCAAAACCACATTGAGATACCACCTTACACCAGTTAGAATGGCCAAAATTAACAAGACAGTAAACAACATGTGTTGGAGGGGATGTGGAGAAAGGGGAACCCTCTTACATTGTTGGTGGGAATACAAGTTGGTGCAGCCACTTTGGAAAACAGTGTGGAGATTCCTTAAGAAATTAAAAATAGAGCTTCCCTATGACCCTTTGGGTATTTACCCCAAAGATATGGATGTAGGAAAAGAAGGGCCATCTCTATCCCAATATTCATAGCAGCAATGGCTTCAGTCACCAAACTGTGGAAAGAACCAGGATGACCTTCAACGGACAAATGGATAAGGAAGATGTGGCCCATATATACTATGGAGTATTATGCCTCCACCAGAAAGGATGAATACCCAACTTTTGTATCAACATGGACGGGACTGGAAGAGATTATGCTGAGTGAAATAAGTCAAGTAGAGAGAGTCAGTTATCATATGGTTTCGCTTATTTGTGGAGCATAAGAAATAACACAGAGGACATGGGGAGATGGAGAGGAGAAGGGATTTGGGGGAAATCAGAGGGGGAGATGAACCATGAGAGACTATGGACTCTGAAAAACAATCTGAGGGTTGGGGGGGGCGGTGGCAGGTTGGGTGAGCCTGGTGGTAGGTATTATGGAGAGCACGTATTGCATGGAGCAGTGGGTGTGGTGCATAGAAAGTGAATTCTGGAACACTGAAAAGAAAAAAAATAAAAAATTTTAAAAATCATTATGAACACTAGAGAAATCAGTGATCTGAGAAAATAAAGACTACAAATTTGCATGTAGAAAGGCCACCACAGTTTGGAATGTAGGAAGTGGGGAGACTTGAATCCATTTTGCTATAGCTAAGGATATGTGGGCGGTGTGCTTGAGGAGGCAACTGCAAAGTATTATAAGTATATAATATATATATATATATATATATATATGAAGAACTTTTAGAAGTCTGATACATAGAGGATACTCTCAACTTAAAAATACTTAGGTGGTAAAGCAAGGCAGAATCCCGAATGTGACAGCATGGTCTGAGAATCCCTGGGGTCACAAGAAGAACAGTAGTGCTTTGGTGCACGAGAGTTCCCAGGCATAAGAGTAAGGAAGACAGCTGAACCAATGAGTTTAGATGTCTGTTTTCTGCTCTGTTCCATAAACTGCAAAACACTGCATTGTAGTCTGAGCACTCTCCTGGGAGAAGCTTTTCAAAAGACAGAAGCATGAAGAAACCTCCCTCCTTCTCCTGGGAGGAACAGAGTGGGTCTTCACAGGAGTCTGTCAAATTTGGAGTTTTGAAACTCAGTTGTGTGCCTGAGGTATAAAAAAACAAACAAAAACAAAAACAAAACAAAACAAAACAAAACGAAAAAAAACGAAAAAACAAACAAAAATCCAAACTCGCACTAAGATAGAATTAAACACAGCTCACAGGGATAAAAGAATGATTAATTTATTTTCTAAGAAGGCTCACTGAAAACGGGGGGGGGGGGGGGGATGAATTTTTAGCTCCTGGACTGGGGGAGGGTGGTGCCTGCCATATTCATCCTCCCTAACAAGCCCAAAATCCTATTGGAAGCAAAACAGCGCCACCTCCTGGAGGCTGGAGCTGCTTACACCAAGGCCTGCCTTTCTGTGGCATTAAAAGAGCTGTTCCCCTAGGTAAGTCCACCTGAGAATGAGCTCAACAGAATAATTCAGGACAGAAAGTCAGCACAAACAGCTCACTCACAAGTTTACTGATCATACAGGGCTGAAAGTTTCATCTCTTGAGAAACACATAATATAACATTCTTACCAATATTATTATTTAGCTTTTTATTATTTTTTGAGTTATTTTCTTATTTTCCAATTAATTTTTTATTCTTTTGTAATGTTTATATATAATTTATGTTTATATATTTCTTTATTTATTTCATTGAATTGTGTTTTTTTTAAAGATTTTATTTATTTATTTGACAGACAGAGATCACAAGCAGACAGAGAGGCAGGCCGAGAGGGGATGGGGAAGCAGGCTCCCTCATGATCCCAGAGTCCTGGGGGCTCTATCCCAGTACTCTGGGATCATGACCTGAGCTGAAGGCTGAGGTTTTAACCCACTGAGCCACCCAGGTGCCCCTCATTGAGTTGTTTTATATTTATGTTTTTCTTTCTTATTTTGGAATACAGTTTATTTTAACTTACAATAAAAAACACAGCCAGTATATAGGTTTTTTGTTTGTTTTGGTTTTCCTTTTTTTGCTGTTGTTTTTCCTTGCTATCATTGTTGTTATTGCTGTTTTTTTTTTTCTTTCTTATCCCAAAATGAGGAGTTGGAGAAATTTACCCCACAAGAAAGAACAGAAGATAATACTCACTGCTAGGGAGTTAGTCAATGTGGATATAAGTATGATGTCTGAACTAGAATTGAAAACAATGATTCTGAAGATACTAGCTGGGCTTAAAGCAAGCATAGAAGGCACTAGAGAGTCCCTTACTCTAGACATGAAAGAACTAAAATATACTCAGGCCAACATAAAAACACTTTTACTGAGATGCAGTCCAAGTGGAGGCTACACAAAGTGGGTGAATGAGGCAGAACAAATCAGTGATCTACAAGATAAAATGCTGGAAACTAAGAAAGCTGAAAAGAAGAAAGAGAACTACTAGATCATGAAGGGAGACTTCAAGAACTCTGTAATTCCATAAAGTGAAATGATATTCATGTTAGAGGGGTCCCAGGAAATGAGGACCAGGAGAAAGGGGCAGAAGTTTTATGTGAACCAGTTATAGTGGAAAACTTCCCTAATCTGTGGAAGGAGATGGGCCCTCAACTCCAGGAAGCACAGAGAACCCTCCCCCCAAATAAATGAAAATAGGTCAACATTGCAGCATATAATACTGATGGGACTGGAGGAGAATATGCTGAGTGAAACAAGTCAAGTAGAGAAAGTCAATTATCATATGGTTTCACTTACTTGTGGATCATAAGGAATAGCATGGAGGACATTAGGGGAAGGAAGTGAAAAATGAAGGGGGAGGGAAGTCAGAGGGGAAGACAAACCATGAGAGACTATGGACTCTGAAAAACGAACTGAGGATTTTAGAAGGAAGGGAGTGTAGGGGGATGGGTTGGCCTAGTGATGGGTATTAAGGACACATGTTGCATGGAATGCTGGGTGTTATATGTAAACATATAATCTTTGCTGAAATGCTACAGCAAAAATTAATGATTTACTGTATGGTGACTAACAACAATTAAAAAATAAAACATACAATACTGAAGCTTGTAAGTATTAAAGATAAAGAGAAAATCTTGAAAGCAGCTTGGGACAATAGGTCTTTCACTTCCAAGGGAAGACACATAAGGCTGGCAGCAGACCTGTCCACAGAGACCTAGCAAACCAGAAAGGACTGGTATGATATATTCAGTGTCCTAAATGAGAAAAATATATAGCCAAGATTCATGTATCCAATAAGGGTGTCATTCAGAACAGAAAAAGAGCTTCCAGGACAAACAAAAACAAAAAGAATTTGTGAACATTAAACCAGCTCTCCAAGAAATATCAAAGGGGATCCTTTGGTTGGAAAGAGAGGCCAAAACTCACAAACCAAAAAGCACCAGAGACAGTCTGTAGAAACTGACTTTACAGGTAATACAATAGCACTTACTTCCTATCTTTCAATAATTATTCTGAATGTAAGTGGATGAAATGCTCCATTCAAAAGACATAGGGTATCAGAATAAATAAAAGTAAGACCCTCAATATGCTGTCTATGAGAGACTCATTTTAAACCCAAAGCCTTCTTCACATTGAGCAGGAGGGGTGGAGAACCATTTATCATGGTAGTGGACATTCAGAGAAAGCTGGAGTAGCCATCCTTATATTACACATGCTTGAATTGTAAACTAAAGATGGTCATAAGAGATAAAGAAGGACACTATATCATAATAAAGGATTTAATGCAACAAGATCTAACAATTGTAAATGTTGATGCCCCTAATTTGGGAGCAGAAAAATATATAAGCCAATCAGTAATAAAATGAAAGAGTAACACTTTCATAATAATACAGTTATAGTAGGGGACTTTAACATCCCATTCATAGCAAGGGATACATTGTCTAAGCAAACCGCCAAGGAAATAAGGACTTTGAATGACACACTGGACCAGATGGACTTAAGTATTTTCAGAACATTTCAGCCTGAAGCAAAAGGGTGCATATTTTTCTTGAGTGCACATGAAACATTCTCCAGAATATATAACATCTTGGTCACAAATCAGGTCTCAATCAGTACAAAGAGATTGAGATCATACCATACTTACTTTCAGACAACAATACTTAAGAACTTGAAGTAAACCACAATGGAACATTTAGAAGGACTATAAATACATGGTGATTAATAAACATCCTAATAAAGAATAAATGGGTTAAGGAGGAAATTAAAGAATGATATTAAAAATACTTGGTAACAAATGAAAAGGAAAACATAACATTCCAAAAGCTTTGGGCCACAGCAAAAGTGGTCCTAGGAGGAAAGTTTTTTAAGGTCTTCTTCAAGAAACAAGAAAAGCCTGAAATATGCAATGTAACCTAAAGGAGCTACAAAAGGAACAGCAAAGAAAGCCAAAATCCAGGAGGGGAAGAAAAAGAATTAAGATTAGTGCAGAAATCAGTGATAGAGAAATTTAAAAAAAAATGGTAGGATAGTCCAATGAAACCAAGAGCTGACACTTTGACAGAATTGATAAAGAAACCTTTAGTCAGACTCAGCATGAAGAAGAAGAAGAAGGAGGAGGAGG
>NW_019154108.1:31517297-31524006 GCF_002288905.1 Enhydra lutris kenyoni | reverse complement strand
AGAAGAAGAAGAAGAAGAAGAAGAAGAAGAAGAAGAAGAAGAAGAAGAAGAAGAAGAAGAAGAAAAAGAAAAAGAAGAAGAAGAAGAAGAAGGGGAAGAAGAAGGAGGAGGAGGAGGAGGAGGAAGAATGAAAGAACTCAAAATCATAAATGAAACAGGAAATATCACAATGCACACCACAGAAATACAATCATAAGAGAACATTATATGTAATGAGATGCCAACAAACTGGGCCATCTAGAAGAAATGGACAAATTCCTAGAACCATAGAAACTACCAAAACTGAATCAGGAAGAAATAGAGAAGCTGAACAGATCCATAACCAGCAGAGAAATTGAAGCAGTCATCAAAAATCTCTCAACAAACAAGATATCAAGGCCAGATGGCTTCCAGAGGGAACTTTTACCAAATATTTAAAGAAAAATTAATGCTTATTCTTCCAAAAGTGTTCCAAAAAATAGAAATGAATGGAAAACTTCTGAACTCATTCTATGAGACCAGCATTACCTTGATCATCAAACCAGACAAATACCCCACCAAAAGGAAGAATTATAGGCCAATATCTTGATGAATGTGGTTGCAAAAATTTTCTCAAAGATACTAGCCAATAGGATCCAAGAGTACATTAAGAGGATTATTCACCACGACCAAGCAGGATTAATTACTGCGCTTCAGGAATGGCTCAACATCTCCAAATCCATCAATGTAATACACCATATTAATATAGGAAAGGACAAGCACCATATAGCCCTCTCAATAGGTGCAGAAAATACATATGACAAAATACAGCATCTTTTTCTTGAAAAGATCCCTCCACCATGTAAGGATAGAACGAGCATACCTCAATATCCTAAAAGCCACATATGAAAGTCCAGGAGTGAATATCATCCTCAAAGGGAAAAAAAATTAAAGTTTGTCACATAAGGTAAGGAACATGACAGGGATGTCAACTCTCACCACTGTTATTTGACATTGTACTGGAAGTCCTTGCCTCAGTAGACAACAAAAAGAAATAAAAGACTTCCAAAATGCCAAAGAAGAATTTAAACTTTCCCTCTTCATAGATGACATGATACTGCATGTAGAAAACCCAAAAGACTCCACCAAAAATTGTTAGACCTGATACAGAAATCCAACAAAGTCACAGGATATAAAATCAATGTACAGAAGTCAGTTACAGTTCTATACACTAACAATGAAGCAGCAAGAGGAGATATCAAGTAATCGATCCCATTTACAATTATTCCAAAAAGCACAAGTTTCTGAGGCATAAAGCTACCCAAGTAATTCAAGGGATGTACACTGAGAACCATAGAAGATTTATGAAAGATATTGAGGAAGACACGAAAAGATGGAAAACCATTCCATGCTCAAGGGTTGGAAGAACAAATATTATTAAAATGTCTAGGGTGCCTGGGTGGCTCAGTGGGTTAAGCCTCTGCCTTTGGCTCAGGTCAGGATCTTAGGGTCCTCGAGGCCTGCAGCAGGCTCTCTGCTCAGTGGGGAGCCTGCTCCCCCCCGCCCTTTGCCTGTCTCTATGCCTACTTGTGATCTCTCTCTGTCAAATAAATAAATAAAGTCTTTTTTAAAAATTTAATGCAATCCCTAACAAAATTGCATCAGCAGTTTTCACAGAGCTGGTAGAAACCATCCTAAAATTTCTATGGAACACAAAGACCCCAAATATGCAGGGGAAAGTTGGAAAAGAAACACTTTCAGGTGCAAGTTGGCTGAAAGATGATTTCTACACAACTTGTTTCTCCTGCCAAAGCCTAGGGTCCATTCATCATGGATTCAAAACATTCTAGACACTTCATTCTTCAGGAACCCAAGTGTTAGTGCGAAGTCATGATGGACACCTACTTATTCCTCAGACTTAAATGTAAGTCTCTCTGGAGGCATACTCATATTCACTTGAAAGCCCATCTAGGTTCCTGACACTGGACATTACTTGAGGGAAGTCTTCCTCACCAGGTTGATCCTATGACTAAAAGATGCCACACTTTCCCTTTGCTTTCTTCTGAAACACTTGCCTTGAAAGATGCTTCAATCCTTAGCTGAGGAGATGGTAGTGCAAAGACGACATCCCTATAGATTGGGATTTACAGGGAAGGTGTGACTGGTTCATTTGCACACATCATACACTTGCAAATGAATCTGTCTATACTGAAAGGCTTATAAGCTGGTAGACGCTTTCCATGCAAACTTCTCTCTCCCAGGTAAATGCATAGAGTTTTTCTTCAACTTTCTCATGCATAGCACAGAAGACCCTACCAGCTGCAAGAGAAAAGATGCAGCTGAGACAAGGATTCTACACGATTTGTTTTTCTAGCCCAGGGCACATTCCTTATGGACTCAACACATACAGTTCAAGATGTTTCATGTTTCATACACCACAGTGTTAGTTAAGTGTCTTAAGTGTGGAGCTCTCTGGTAGCTAGCTTGTGTACACTTGAAAATCCTATCTGACCCCAGACCTTAGTTGAGGGAAGCCCTACTCGCAGAGCTGTTCCACTCAGTAAAGTATATCACACGAACCTTTTGTCTGCTTTCCTCCACTGTTGGTTTTAAAGATTCTTCAATCCTTAGAAGATTCAACAATGTTTGAAAGATGGTGTTTCTGTAACATTTTTAGAAGAAAACCTGTTTCATTTCTATTCTTAGGCTTCCTCACATCAAACATTTGCAAACATACCCTTTTCCTGTAACAACATGTTAGCAGATAGATGCATTCAGCAAAGATTTCATTCTCTTTGTTAATGTTATAGCAATCTTTTTCTGCTTTCATGTGTAGCATGGAAGACACTTCCAGTGTCATGAAACAATATGCTGGCTGAGATCCCTGGCCTGGGGCACATGCTTTCACCCTTACATTTGAAAATGAATCTATCCTCAAGCAAGAAGATGTAGGCAGAAAGAGAGTTCCTCTATGGAGTTGTTGCTTAAGAGTTCAGTTTATGGTCTTCCCATCCACACTTCAAGCCGCTTCATTCTTCATGAACCACTATGTTAGTTGAAAGTTGTGTATGACATGACTTTAAATTTTTTTTATTTTTTAAAATTTCTTTTCAGTGTTCCAGAATTCATTGCTTATGCACCACACCCAGTGTTCCATGCAATACATGCCCTCCATAAAGCCCACCACCAGGCTCACCCAACCTCCCACCCCCTACCCCTCCAAAACCCTCAGATTGTTTCTCAGAGTCCATAGTCTCTCATGGTTCATCTTCCCCTCCAATTTCCCCCAACTCATTTCTCCTCTCCATCTCCCCATGTCCTCCATGTTATTCCTTATGCTCCACAAATAAGTGAAACCATATGATAATTGACTCTCTCTGCTTGACTTATTTCATTTAGCATAATCTCTTCCAGTCCCATCCATGTTGATACAAAAGTTGGGTATTCATCCTTTCTGATGGAGGCATAATACTCCATAGTGTGTATATATATATATATATATATATATATACCATATATATATATATATATATACCATATATATATATGCTATATATATATATATATCTTCCTAATCCATTCGTCCTTTGAAGGGCATCTTGGTTCTTTCCACAGGTTGGAGACGTGGAAATTGCTGCTATGAACAATGGGGTAGAGATGGCCCTTCTTTTCACTACATCTGTATCTTTGGGGTAAATACCCAGTAGTGCAATTGCAGCGTCATAGGGAAGCTCTATTTTTAATTTCTTATGGAATCTCCACACTGTTCTCAAAAGCAGCTGCACCAAACTGCATTCCCATTAAGAGGGTTAAGGTTAAGAGGTTAAGAGGGTTCCCCTTTCTCCACATCCTCTCCAACACTTGTTGTTTCCTGTCTTGCTAATTTTGGCCATTCTAACTGGTGTAAGGAGGTATCTCAATGTGGTTTTGGTTTGAATCTCCCTGATGGCTAATGATGATAAACATTTTTTCATGTGTCTGTTAGCCATTTGTATGTCTTCATTGGAGAAGTGTCTGTTTATGTCTTCTGCCCATTTTTTAAAAAAGATTTTTATTTATTTATTTGACAGACAGATCACAAGTAGGCAGAGAGGCAGGCAGAGAGAGAGGGAGAAGCAGGCTCCCTGCTGAGCAGAGAGCCCGATGGTGGGCTCGATACCAGGACCCTGAGATCATGACCTGAGCTGAAGGTAGAGGCTTAACCCACTGAGCCACCCAGGTGCCCCTTTTCTGCCCATTTTTAGACATGATTATCTGTTTTGTGTGTGTTGAGTTTGAGGAGTTCTTTATAGAACTTGGATATCAGCCCTTTGTCTGTACTGTCATTTGTGAATATCTTCTCCCATTCCACGGGTTGCATCTTTGTTTTGCTGACTCTTTCCACTGCTGTGCAGAAGCTTGTCATCTTGATGAAGTCCCAAAAGTTCATTTTCGATTTGATTTTCTTTGTCTTTGGAGATATATCTTGAAAAAATTTGCTGTGGCAGATGTGGAAGAGATTAGTGCCTATATTCTCCTCTAGGATTCTGATGGATTCCTGTCTCACACTGAGGTCTTTTATCCATTTTGAGTTTATCTTTGTATATGGTGTAAGAGAATGGTTGAGTTTCATTATTCTACACATAGCTGTCCAATTTTCCCAGCACCATTTATTGAAGAGACTGTCTTGTTTCCTCTGGATATTTTTTCCTGCTTTGTCTAAGATTAGTTGATCATAAAGTTGCAGGTCCATATCTGGGCTCTCTACTCTATTCCACTGGTCTATGTGTCTGTTTTTGGGCCAGTGCCATGCTATCTTAGGATCACAGCTTTGTAGTAAAGCTTGAAATCAGGCACCGTGATGCCCCCAGTTCTGTTTTTCTTTTTCAACATTTCCTTAGCATTTGGGGACTCTTTTGGTTCCATAAAAATTTTAGGATAGTTTGTTCCAGTACCTTGAAAAATGGTGGTGGAATTTTGATCAGGATGGCATTGAAAGTATAGATTGTTCTAGGCAGTATAGATATTTTAAACAATGTTTATTCTTCCGATCCATGAGCTTCCCACCTTTCTGTGTCTTCTTCAATTTCTTTCATGAGTGTTCTGTATTCAAGTACAGATCTTTTACCTCCTTGGTTAGGTTTGTTCCCAGGTATCTTATGGTTTATTCCCAGGTAACCTATGGTTCTTGGCACTCTAGTAAATGGGATCGATTCTCTAATTTCCGTTTATATTTTCATTGTTAGTGTATAAAAAAGCAACTGAATTCTGTGCATTGATTTTGTATCCTGCCACAGTACTGAATTGCTGTTTGAGTACTAGTAATTTGGGGGTGGTGTCTTTTGGGTTTACCACATAGAGTATCATGTCATCTGTGAAGAGAGATTGACTTCTTCTTTGCTAATTTGAACACCTTTTATTTCTTTTTGTTGTCTGATCGCTGTTGCTAGGACTTCTAGCTCTAAGTTGAACAACAGTGGCAAGAATGGGCATCCTTGTCGTGCTACTGATCTCAAAGGGAAGGCTGTCAGGTTTTCCCCATTGAGAATGATATTCGCCATGGGTTTTTCACAGATAGATTTTATGAAGTTGAGGAATGTTCCCTCTATCCATATACTTTGAAGCATTTTAATCAGGAATGGATGCTGTATCTTGTCAAATGCTTTTTCTGCTTCAATTGAGAGGACCATGTGGTTCTTGTCTCTTCTTTTATTGATTTGTTCTATCACATTGATTGATTTGCAAATGTTGTACCATGCTTGCAACCCAGGGATAAATCCCATCTGGTCATGGTAGATAATCTTTTAAATATACTGTTGGATCCTATTAGCTAGGATCTTGTTGAGAATCTTAGCATCCATATTCATCAGGGATATTGGTCTGAAATTCTCCTTTGTGGTGGGGTGTTTGCCTGGTTTGGGGATCAGGGTAATGTTGGCTTCATAAAAAGAGTCTGGAAGTTTCCCTTCTGCTTCAATTTTTTGAAACAGCTTCAGGAGAATAGGTACTATTTCTTCTTTGAAAGTTTGGTAGAATTCCCCAGCGAAAAGTCAGGTACTGGGCTCTTGTTTTTTGGGAGGTTTTTAATCACTGCTTCAATCTCATTACTAGATATTAGTCTATTCAGGTTGTCAATTTCTTCCTGATTCAGTCTCGGTAGTTTATGGTTTCCAGGAATGCATCCATTTCGTCTAGGTTGCTTAACTTATTGACATATAACTGTTGATAATAATTTCTGAGGATTGTTTTTATTTCCTTGGTGTTAGTCGTGATCTCTCACTTTTCATTCATAATTTTATTAATTTGGGTCATCTCGAGAATAGCATTCTGTTGTTTTAGGGTGGAATGTTCTGTATATATCTATGAGATCCATTTGGTCCAATGTGTCATTCAATGCTCTCGTTTCTTTATTGATTTTCTGCTTGGATGATCTATTACTGAGAGTGGCATGTTTAGATCCCCTAATATTAATGTATTCATATCAATATCACTCTTGTTTTTTTTAAATTTTTAATTTCTTTTCAGCGTAACAGTATTCATTGTTTTTGCACCGCACCCAGTGCTCCATGCAATCCATGCCCTCTCTAATACCCACCACCTGGTTCCCCCAACCTTCCACCACTGCCCCTTCAAACCCCTCAGATTGTTTTTCAGAGTCCATAGTCTCTCATGGTTCACCTCCCCCTCTGATTTCCCCCAACTCCCTTCTCCTCTCTAACTCCCCTTGTCCTCCATGCTATTTGTTATGCTCCACAAATAAGTGAAACCATAT
>NW_019154108.1:31469631-31502297 GCF_002288905.1 Enhydra lutris kenyoni | reverse complement strand
GAATGAGGCTTCAGATGTCATCAAAGAAACATACATGTTGTTTTTAAGTTTTTTTGGTTAATTTTACTATGGCAGGTTACTCTTTTCTGTTAAAGAGATTAACTGAAGTTTTTGGTACTTGTTTTTTTCCCCAATATATAAGGCAGTATACAAAAAACAAACAAACACCCCCCCACACACACACACAATAAAATAAAATCCCAAGATCTTGGAACTGATAGAGATCTTAGGGAAAGTACCAGTGACACAACACTCTGCCCACAGACCCAGGCTGAGTTCTTCATAAGGGATTGCTTTCCCTGAGCTATGAATTCTATCCACTTTCACACGGAATATAGAGGAGACAGAACAGAAGGAGGAGGCAGGCTTTGAGGATAAACAGAGAATCCAGTGGTAAACAGAGAATCCATTCTCTCTCAGTTGTGTGTGCGTGATGTGAATGCCAATGATCATTCTTCTGATTTACAGAGTATTCACTTGACTAGAAAGGAGAGTCTGAGATAACTGGAGGAATATTGGAGCTATTATAGACTTGATGCCAAAATAAAATAGCAATGAGAAAAGGAAACGATAGGTTCAAGACCTTTGGGAAACCATTGTGTTCATCAGATTTCATCTTCTCATAGCCCGACACCTGTCTTTTCCTTCTAATGAATTCATCACCTGAGAGAAGCTATCTTGCAGGACATGCGAGTCATCCAGAAAGTAAGTATGAGGATCTAGCATTTTCCACATGCAAGTGGTTCAGATTCAAAGTAGCTTTTGGTCTCTTGTACTGAGTGAGCAGATGGCTTGTCTTGATGACGTGCAAATAGTAAAAAGGATACAGTGGGTGCTGAAGAGCTGAGTTGCAGTCCTTTTCTAGCATTTCCAGATCCCTTGAGATCCTTGGTAGTATTTCCAGATATTATCAGCCTCTTCAAGTTCTTTTATGTTCAAAATGGCATTTTTTAAAGTAATCTCTATGCCCAGTGTGGGGCTTGAACTCATGACCCCCAGATCAAGAGGCACATGCTATACCCACTGAGCCACCCAGGCACCACTCAAGATGGCATTCTAGAATACCAGTGCTTTTAAATACTAAAGTCTGTTGTCAACCCAACATTGTCCCTCATGCCTCTGTGCATTGATTTTTCATCACACAATTTTTCAAGTTGAGATCAAATTCTCAGGGCTTTCACTGAAGACCTTTGACAACAGAAGGGCCTTGCCAGAGTTCATGGGGCCCACACAAAGCAGATCATAGTCTGGTCATGCATGTGGTGGTCCTTTGCACAAAGTGCTCTAAAACACTGATAATCCGTGTACAGAAACAGTTATCTGGAGATCAGATACCTGGCAGCCTAAAGCATTGGGACCCACTCACAAAAAGGAAAAGGAGCATCTCTGGCTCCCAGTGAGCCAATCATTTTTATCATAAAATTTTTATTATTTAATACTTTGTTAATGTATTACTTTATTATGTTTTAATTTAGTTTATCACTTATGTTATCATAATTAGTATAAATATGTATAATTACATACATGCTATAAGCATGATATATAGATTATATAATTTCATACGTATTAATATTTATACATTGAATGATATGTAGGTGATTATAATTATTGATCATTATTGTAATTATTATATACAGTACTAATCATAGTTGCTATGGAATACAGTTTCTCTATCCATAGATGTTCAGTTGTCTGAAGACAGCTTAGGAGAGGGATTCCAGTCTACGGAACTTTCTAAATCTGCCAAGAAACCCAGGCAGGACTGGACCCACAAGCCCTGCAGAGGCCCTCCTGGAAAGCCAAGCCACATCTCTATAGAGATTGGCCTCAGATAGCTTTTCTTGTTCTTGCTCCCAACTTAGTACACACACCCCCGAACTTGAGAACAAGAGGGGAAACAGATATGCTCTTCAGATATGGTCTATGACATAGAACAGCCCTCTTCTGTCAGCTCCCGTCCTGCTCCCCCACCCAACAACCTGTCATCGGACCTTCCCCTTTCACCACCCAAAAGCTTTCCTGCTCTTCCGCCTGCCTTTGACTTGAGTCTCTGGCAATTGCAGGGGGTGGAGGTGCCCCCCTGACTCACTCTCCTGTTGTCAGTAAGTAGTTCCTGTTCTGTCGTGGGTGATCGTTCTTTATCTCGGGATTCTCTCTCCCTCTCACTCCCCCTCTGCACCTTCCTCTGTTCACACAAGAGCTCGCACATGCATTCTCTCTCAAATAAATAAAGCCAGGAACCCTGGATGGCTCAGTTGGTTAAGCATGTGCCTTCACCTCAGGTCATGATCCTGGGGTTCCAGGATAGAGTCCCACATTGGGTTCCCTGCTCAGCAGAAGAGTCTGCTTCTCCCTCTCCCTCTGATTGCCGCTCCTGCTGCATATGCTCTCTCTCTCTCTCTCTCTCTCTCTCTCTCTCTCTTAAATAAATACATAAAGAAAATCTTTAAGAAAAATAAAAATTCACATGAAAATTCCAAATTGTATTGTGGTTCTAAATCAGGACCCTAGGTCAGAAAGTAGCCAACTGAAAATGGTTATTGGCACTTATTGTGACTTAGGAGAGAACAGTTCTCCCTATGGAAGCCAACCCAGACAGAGCCATGCATGCCTCCTGGAGTCCCTGCTTCAAACAGCCATGAAAACAGAATAGTGGGCCCTGCAAGCAGCCTGTCAGAGAATTTACTGAGTGCTCTTGGGAAGATGCAGCGCAGGTATAGACATGACACAACAGGATGGACAACTATTTGCAAACCAGCAAGATGTCAAAGCTGCATTAGAATTGTATTATCTCAAAGAACTGTTTAGAAACCAACGTTATCCAATAATACAGCCTGTAAGTGTGCAAATGCGGAGACTGTGAATGTGGCTAAGACTCCAGAGTCTGTTAGTGGTTCCGATGAAAGAAAGACTTGTGGATTCAGAAACCTCTGCCCTCCAGCAAAAACAAGGGAAAAGTTTGATTTGTCATGAGGAGGCTGTTTCTGAAAGATCATAACAAAAACAACAACAACAAAAAAGTGCTGCGCCCTTCTGCAAGGGTTTGGTAAATGTGGGATGGAGCACTGTCTTTCCATGAAGGAGAGAGGAAACAAGGGTGAGAAAAGGTACATAGGTCTCATCCAGGCATTGTGGCAAAGCTGTCTCTTGAGATGCCATCCACTTCAGTGCTGGGAAATCTGTACGTTTAGGTCACTGCATGCTGTGCAGGTCCCATAGAATCTGGAGATTTCCTCAAATGTGGCACCTGAATCCAAGAGCTTATTCCCTGGAGTTTGGCAGCACAGGGTTGGTTAGCAAGACCTGATATGGGCCTTTCCAAAGAGCTTGAAGAGATTCTTTTATGAAGTTCTTTTGCAGTAGACAAGATCTCCAGGTTGCAAGATGGGATGCTTAAGGCCATCCCCTTAAATGCACTGGGAAACCACTCCTCTCCCAAAGCATGGTTATTTTTAACATGAACAATTAAGCCTTTAAATATTAATATCCGTTCATTTTATTTATAAGTTCCCTTTATTAATTTTCATAGCCTGAAATTCACATTGCATGTGTGGACTGAGAAATCTAAGCTAAAATGTGAATTTACTACATCTACTCGCATTGGAGGTACCGAGAGGAATACGTATAAAATTTACTCTACAGGAATGTGCTTTAAAGCCAGGCATTAGTATATTCCTATTGAAAAACTTTTGAGGAAATAATCAGAACCCATACAATAGTGAAGAATGTGAACCAAAGAAGAAGGTGGGGGAGGAGGAGGGGACAGGGGGCAGGGAGGGGAGGGGCGGGAGAAGGAGAAGAAAAGCTTGCAAAGACCACATACTGCAAATGACAGACTCTGTATATTTTCAAAAGAATGTATTGACATCAAGAAGATTACCAAAAATGGGGCGCCTGGGTGGCTCCGTGGGTTAAAGCCTCTGCCTTCAGCTCAGGTCATGATCCCAGGGTCCTGGGATCCAGCCCCACATCGGGCTCTCTGCTCAGCAGGGAGCCTGCTTCCTCCTTTCTCTCTCTCTGCCTGCCTCTCTGCCTACTTGTGATCTCTGTCTGTCAAATGGATAAATAAAATCTTAAAAAAAAAAAAAAAAAAAGATTACCAAAAATGTCCAGACATTTGAAAGGAACCCAGGTGAAACTTCTAGAATTGACAAATGAAATAACTAAAATTATAAACTCAGCTAGAGGGATAAGCAGATACAGAGGAATTAATTAACTAGAAGCCAGATTTGAAGGTACTCTCAACGATGCCACAAGGATTAGAACATGGAAAATGTGGATAAAACTCTCCATGAAATTTCAAAGCATTTAAAAGGTCCTCAAATGCACTTGCACAGCCTCCTAGATGGGAATCTCTCTTTTCTTCCTCCATGACCTCATTTGGTATCATTTCCCCGTGACTCAGAAGCTTCATTCACTCTTGTGGAATATGTTGTGATGGTTCATTTTTTGTGTTGGCTTCGCTGGACCACAAGGTACCCAATTGGGTGAAACTTTGCTCTGGTCCTATGAGAGTGTTTCTGGATGAGACTAACATTTGAATCGGTTACTCAGTAAAACAGATTGCCACCCCAATGCTGCTGGGCCTCATCCAACTGGTTGAGCCAGAACAAAAAGGCTGAGTAAGGGAGATGCCCCTCTTTCTAACCCTCTGTCTTTGAGCTGGGACATTGGTCTTCTCCTGCCTGTGAGCCAGTTTCTAATAAATCCCCCTCTAGAGAGAGATTACATGGAGATGTAGGTATAAACAGTCAGTTGTTTCTCTGGAGAATGCCCACTAATACACATTCAATTCCTCCTCCTGACTTAGTTCCATTGATTTAACTCCTTCCTTTCTTTGGGAAATGAGGATCCCGGTTAGATGCCCTTTCTGACCTAAACAACCTTAGACCACACAGATCCACAGGTCCCGCCCCAGTGAATGGAAACACCACTCTGTGGTCCAGATGGTGGATCTGCATTGTCACAGCTCTGTCCTAGGGAGGCTTTGGGTAGTTTGCTTAGTCCCCCAGGGCCACGAGAAGCCCTTATTATCTCCCAAGTGGACTGTTAAGAGGCCACATCCTATGCAGCTACAGGAGAAATAGAGCAGAACAACAAATGGATGAACCAAAAGAGCAGACCACTTGCAAATGAAAAATGAAATGAAATGAAAGATTGAATGAAAAATGAAATGAAAAAATGCTTGTTCAACCAATTCTCATTTAAATTAGGAAATCTGGGTTGCAATTCAGATAAAATCAGCAATTTAATATGTCAGGTGGATATTTTAAAATTTTTCTTATGAAGACAGGAAACCTGCACCGGGGAGAGTTAAGATCCCTTTTAACTGATGATTAAACAAAAAATTCAAATGATTTATTTGACAAAGAAACAGTGGATTTCAATCTAAAGAAATCTCAAGGGAAAAAAAAAGGACTGATAGAATGAGAGTGCATATTTAGACATTAACTAAAATTGAGTAGAGAATATATGAAAATGATGGATATAGAAATATCACTGAAACCCAGAGACTTGCCACATTCCTCATATCTAAATGTTACAGTCAAGTACTTCTACTTATGCTCAAGTCCCAGGCCATGCTGTGCTATGTGATATATCCCAGACCCATATTGCTAGTCATTATGGTGGTAATTTAACTGTGGATATTAAACAGCTTCTAGACACTATTCAGGGCATTCCTCGCGATCCTTACAATTTCCAAGTTGGATCCTTACAAGTTCCAAGAGTGAGTTTCACACAAAGGATTAATGATATTCTGTCTGATGTAACCCCCTTTGCTTGGATCAAAACACTTGTCCTGGCATTATAGATGGAATGATGACACTTTTTATTGCTATAATCATTTTATGCTTAGTCCTCAGATGCTCACAAAAATCTTTCTGATGACTAATGGTTCGAGAACTTGCAAAACGGATTTTGCTGCTTCTGCATTAACAAAAAGGGGGAAATGTAACCATCCCTCAGAATGAAGGCTGCTTAAAATATCACTAATGAGAAATTGTAGTGGTCACGCAAGCATACTTGAAGATGACCTTGAGAAAATCTGTACTAGCAGCAGGCCTCCGGTGGAGAGGAGGATACACGTCCATGAAGCCCAGCTTCTCAGGGTGGAACATCGCGTGTTTCCCTTTTCCGTTGTCTCCCCTGCCTCCTTAAAGCCTGCTGTTAGAATAATCCCTTTATGTGCCCTTGCTCAACCAAAAATTCCATGCTGCTGGGCCAGGCACAACCTACTCTGTTTACCTACAAGACTATGGTCAACGTAGGACTCCCATTCCTTCTGATTGACCTACAAGATCCATGACTAATGTATAACCTCCTCCTTTGTTGGTTGTGATCTTGTATCTAATAAATACGGGACTGAGGAATTTTGGGGGGTGACAGTCCTTTCAGCTGTCGTCCCTGCTCCCTCCCTCTCCCAGGTGACTTGTTTGTTCCTCATTCTTCTCCTGAGTGCCATCAGGAAGCAGCCCCCAAATGCCTGGCAGAGGGAAGAGATGCACGGAGGGAGGCCTGGTGCTTGTGTGAAGTGGGATGTCACTCAGCGCTCAGGGAGCTGTCACACTCTCAAGGCAAAGCTGTCATCTGTGCCCTGAGCCACAATCTTTGATGCCAGACCCATAGTCTAGGCCAGGAGTGTCTTTACATAGCCCTAGGGCTGTGAAGCAAGAAGATTCCGTGGGGTCCCCAGTGGGAGAGAAGCAGCGCTTCCAATAGACAAGAGTGAGTCTCCCCACTTTGCCCTCCCCAGGCCAGTGCTCTCCCAGGCCCATCCCCGAAACTGAACACCTACTCTCACTCTTCAAGGGTCCATCTTTCTAGCCCTACCCACTCTGCTGGGCCACAGGAACCTGGAAACGATGGCATCTGGCTTCCCATGCCAGCACCCATTCGAATCCCAAGTTTTGCACACTTGACCCACAAATGAGACTCAGGAGAGCTATGCAGAGAAACTAGAACAAGGCTTTAATTAATGAAATGAACACTTACCTAAAGGTTCTGGGAAGAACATGGGGAGAGGGGGAGGGGAATCCTGTGGGCAGCGGCAGGAGTCCCGGGAGCTGTAGGACTGGAGGCCAAAGGGACACGGATCTCCGTGTACTGTCCCAAGGCCCATGGCCCCTGGGATCACAGATGAGGCCTCAAGCCCCCACCTTCCTTCAAAATGGTGGGTCAGGGATTGGGATGTTTTCCCAATGTTGGCTGGCAGTCTGGGAACCCAGTTTTGCTCCAGGACCAAGCTTGACTTGTGTCTCCCATTCCACACTAGTCTTGCACCGGTGTCACCTGGAAGGAAGTGCAACACCAGCTACTTCTCCAGGAAGCTATTGGCTCAGTCAAGCTTCTGCCTCTTGGGCTGTGATGTGGAGGAATATGGCTTGTTGCATGGTGCAGCTCTTTTGCGTCCAATCAGGTGCTGGGCAGGGGATGAGGGGGTCTTGGTGGCAAGGCTGCTCTGGACCGTGCTGAACAGGGAGGCGGGGCTGCTAGGAGGAGAGGCCAGAACGCCCCCGCCCCCGCAGGTGGCCTTGCTGGCAATGCTGCAGCCATCTGAGCTGGACCTCTGCTTGGTCAGGTGCCTGGGGATGTGACTGAAGGGAGGGGCACTCAGGGCTCCCGACACAGGGTGGTTCATCATGCTGGCTCCAGCGGTCCCCAACAGGGTGCTCTGGCATGGGCGGCCCCCTGTGTTTGGGCCCAGGCTTGCCCTGGAGCCCTGCGGGCCGCTTGGGGCCCCTGCTCGTTCCTGCTGTGATGCTGAGAGCCCCAAAGCTGGAGCACACATCTGCAATATCATCTCCTCTCCCCAAACCTGGGGGTGCTGCCGAAAGCCCCATGCTGATGGGGGCCGGCATTGTGCTGCCAGCTGGGTGGGGGGGGCTGCTGGCTGTTGGGCCCAGCATGGGACAAGGCGCCGGGCACCTGGGGGGCAGATGCCAAGCCGGGGGCAGCGGCCACTCCAGGGGCGAGTACAGCAGGGGAGGTAGCCGAACCTGGCTGGGCACTGGCACGGGTGCCCCGGGAGGCAGATGAGGGTAAGGGAACCACATAACCCGCCTGGGTGCCACTGCCCAAGGACAGCTGGGCTAGAGCTGTGCTCAGGGCCTGGAGTGGGTCTGAAGCCTGAGTTGCCGGCTCTCCATGCTGGGGAGAGCTGTGAAGAGTGCTGGCTCTGGGCCACTGCCCTCCAACAGCCCCGAGTGGGGCCTGGGCAGTGGATCCTGGGTTGCCACTACCCCCAGGCAGCACAGGCAGCCCTGGGAGAACTGTGACTGAGGCCATGCTGTCCCTGGACGGCATCGAGAGGGCCTGGGTAGATGCAAAGTTGCTCCCACTGCAGCCAGGGTGAGACCCCAAGAGGAGAGGCTGGGAAGAAGGGGAGCAGTCCATGGAGGTGACCTGGGTGTCAGAGGCTGGCAGGGGAGCTGCCATGGCAGCAGACAGGGCCAAGGCACTGTGTGGCAAACTTGGGCCACAGCTGCAGGTAGCCTCTGTGTCCCCTCGAAGAGCATCTTGGATACGCTGGAGAGCAGCTCTCTTTTCCCAGTCCAGGTCCTCAGCAGTCACTCGAAACCTCAGCTCAGGGGGTGGCGGCAGCCTCAGAGGCTCCCCTCGCCTGTGTGGCAGCAGACGAACCTTGCGTTTTCGGGGCCTGGAACAGTCAGCTGGGGATGAGCAGTTCCTCTGCATTGCCTTCTGCCCAGTGGTGGTATCAGCATCCTTTTCTAGCTGGTTCTTCTTCTGGCAAAGTGCAGGCACTCCGGCAGGACACAAGGGGCTCTCTTGGCTGACATTTTTGGGGGACCTCGGGGGCTGTGAGGCCTGACTTGTGGCCAGACCCCTCCTCCTCTGCACCGGGTGGCAGCCCCTGGT
The DNA here is from genome assembly GCF_002288905.1 of Enhydra lutris kenyoni. NCBI lineage: Eukaryota > Metazoa > Chordata > Mammalia > Carnivora > Mustelidae > Enhydra > Enhydra lutris. The sequence continues at coordinate 31,493,420 of NW_019154108.1, read as the reverse complement.
GGAACTGTAGGAACTCATGATGGCATTTCGAGTGGGGCAGGAGCTCCTATGGGAGCTGGGGGACTTCTTATTGCATGGGTCTTCTGAGCGCTCTTCCCGGGGGAGGGCTCTCTGCAGAGGCCCAGGCCTGGGCACAAAGGAAGAGAGGCCTCCATGGACCCCCAGGGGCCTAAATGCTCCCTGTGGGGCCCCAGCGCCTTTATGGTCCTTTCTGTGAGTCTCTTGCCCCTCTGTAAGTGCAGGGTCTCCCTTTAGCTGTGCCATCCTTGCTCTTTCTTGGGTCTCTGCACACCCTCTCCCCTGTGGAGACATCATGGACATTCCTGGGTGCTGAGGGCAGCAGCCCGGTGACGACCCACTTCTGCAGCACACAGGGGGTTACCGTGTCCATGATGGACTCGCAGCGGCAGTGGCAGGACACCTGTGATCCAGGAGCTGACAGCATCGCCTTCACCCGGCAGCCCCACCTGCAGGAGGAGGTGAGGAGCCCCAGAAGAAAGCTCAGGGTCTCCAGGATCACGGAGTACCTTCTGCAAGCTGCTAGGACTGAGCACGGTTGCCAACTTGCGGGGTACTTGGAGGACCGCCTGCGAGTGGACCCCGGGGCGTGGATCACTGGGTGAGCCCTGGGCGCCAAGAGCAGTCTGCGGCCACAGTGAGTGGGGTGGGGCGGACCAGCCTTCCTGGCAGGTGTGGACCCCACAGAGCCCAGGGCTGGGGGGAGGGGCACAGCCTGCTCAAGGAGGTGCCCATAGAGCAGTCCAGTAAGGCCAGATGCTGAGGATAGCGAACTATGCTCACAGTGCTCTCCTTCAGCTGCCAAGTCGTGGCAGAAGGCCTAGAGCACAATGCAGGGCCTGTTGCCAGGACACAGCTTTGGAATTTGGAACCTGAGGAATGAGCGTGCATGCAGGAACCCCTGTGCACGCGCACAGCTTCTGTTGGGCCGCTGCCCAATGCATGAATCAGGCCTGCAGAGGTGCTGTGGAGGGGTTGACTCCCTCATTCCCCACCCTCAGGGGGTTCACAGATCTCTCAGGCTTGAAGGCTGAACTGAGGAAGAGGAATGGGGGTGCAGTGGATGCCAGCCATCTCCTCTGGCTACCTTTCGGTGGGAACAAGGGAGACTTTAGTTTTCATTGTACATCCTCTAGACCATATTTTGTTTTTAAGATTTAATTTTAAAATTAAATTTTAATTTTAAATTAAAATTTAAATGTGAGTCTCCATTGTCCCGTCAAGGCATTTCTCAAGGCATTGAGCCCAATGTGGGGCTCAGACTTAACAACTCTGAGACCCAGTCACAGGTTCCTCCGCTGAGCCAGCCAGGCACCCCCAGACTCTAAACTTTCATGACGGAAACATTTTTTTGAAAACACTCTTTCTTCCTATCTTGTCTCCTGGCTACCCTGATCATAGGAGGCCCCATAGAGCCCAGCAGCACAATAAGAAATGTTGTATCAGGTGTGGACCTCAAAGCTAACTATGCAGTCATTCCTTCCATCATTTCCCAAAAGTTCCATTCATTTCTGTGCAAACTTGGAGTTCTCCTGAAGACAGGCAAGCATTCTCCTAGAGCAGTAGATATGTGTCTCTTGCGTTTCAGAAATCCCCCAGTGTCCCTGCCTTCCATCAGGGGCTTCCGTGTTGCCATGAGCCCACCCTCCCAAGGCAGGCGGTGTCCTTGCACGGACTCCCCAGCTGAGACCAAACACAGCAAGACGGAGCCCGCCCAGCTGCTGAGGTCCACCTGTGGCAGCTGTGGGCTTGGCCTGAGGCTGTCCACGCCTAGAGCAGTCCTGCGGGAGGACTGGAAACTCATCCACCATCTTCGGATACTTTGTAGGGTCCTTGCAAAGTGATAGCTCAGATCCCTTGTGCGAGCAGGGGAATCTACAGTTCCCGGTACTGAAATCTAGGATTTTCCTTACCAATATTTCAGTACTTCTGAAACCTCACAGAAGTGGAAAAGGCAGGATCTCAAAGTCTAAACATCACAGCACGCCTCCTATGATACAGACCAACAGAGATTACTGTTCATGTCCGCTGAAAGTTGTGCAAGTAGTTAAAAGCTAGAAAAGGCAGACACAAAGCAATTTTATATCAGTAATAGAGGACATGTATATCATTTGATATGTTAGACAGCACAGTGCAGAGTAATGAGGAAATGAGCTATTGCTACATTTCACAGACATGACCTTGAGTGAACAAGCCAGAAATAAAAAAGGACCTAACGTGTTTTTGCATCACTGTTGTAGCTTTGATTCCTCCTGTTTGTTTCCTAACTTTGCATTCATCTATATTCCGGCACAATAGCAAATAACATTGGTGGAAACAGACGTTATTGCCCCTTAGCTAATTTTAAAGGAAACACTTCTTTGTAATTTCTCCGTTTAAAGAGACACGGGCTCCTGGATGGCTCAGTCTTTTAAACACCTGATTTGGGCTCAGGTCATGATCTCAGTGTCCTGGGCTCGAGCCCCAGCCATCAGGCTCCCTGCTTGGTGGGGAGTATGCCTCTCTTTCTCCCTGTATGCCTCCGCCCTTCTCATGCGTGCTCTCTCAATCTTTCTCTCTCAAATAAATAAAATCTTAAAAAAAAAAAAAAAGAAAGAAAGAGAAACACAAATGACCCTTTTCCTATGGGTCAGTCTATTCCTTCCTATTCAGGAGTCTTAAAAAAATTTTTTTTAAAGATTTTATTTATTTGTTTGACAGAGAGATCACAAGCAGGCAGAGAGGCAGGCAGAGAGAGGAGGAAGCAGGTTCCCTGCTGAGCAGAGAGCCCGATGTGGGACTCGATCCCAGGACTCTGAGATCATGACCTGAGCCGAAGGCAGCGGCTTAACCCACTGAGCCACCCAGGCGCCCCGAGTCTTAAAATTTTTAAGATGTGTTCATAACTATGTCACATTACATTTGGGATGACAGCTCTATTTTTGCACATTAAATGCTAATTAATACGTGTCCAGTTTTTGCCCGCAGTTGGGTGAAGAAGCCATGTTCCTGGTGGCAATTGCCAATTGTGATAACTAATTGAGACACACTTTGATCAATTCCCTTTCAAATATCATTCTCTCTGAACACTACATGTATTTTTGTGAATGTAGAATTTAGCAAATAATGCAATGTACATGGAGAAAATAAGCTTAAAATTGGTAATTTCAGTAAGATATTCATTCTGTATTTATATGATTCATTCTGACTCCACTGGATATTTAGTAACATTAATTTTGAGTGGGTTTTTGTTATTTTTTCCACCCTGGTTTGAATAACTTAGCCATATCCTCTGAAATCTTATTGCTGAGAAATATCATGGTAAAAACAAAAGGCTTGGTGAGTTCCTTAAAGATGTGTGGACCTGCTGCAGGTCCTGGAGTTATGTTAATCAAGCAAATGCACAAGAACCAAAGAGGCAGGAAAGCCTGCAGCTGCTTTCCAGTCCCAGATCAAGGAACACAGTCTAGTGACTAGTGTTTTGCTGCCCTCTTCTGGTTCGCGTTGGAAGCCCTTGTTTAGACACATTCCAAGAACGCAGCTTTAGGATACAATTTTTGTCAAAATCTCCCAACCCACAAAATCAGCAAAAATAAAATAAATAAAAATATGAAAAGTTTGCTGTATATGCACTTTGTCAAATATTCAAAAAGCAGAAAGTATTCTGATCCCATAGAAGATTTCAGATCTACACTGTTCTGCTCTTCATGCCATTTGAACTTGATCAAAACTCTGCAATTTCACCCAGAATGTAAGAGTCTCAGTTAATAGCGGAGTTCAGTAGTGATTCCTCTTGGGGGAGTGGCTTCCCCTGGCCATTTGCTGAACAGATTGCCTCAGTGGCAAGCCCTCCTAGTAGCAAAGGCAGAAAGCATGCAACATGGGGCGCGTCCAAACACAATTCAAGCTGACAAAGTCTTCATATTCCAAATGCTTGTCACATGATCTTGTCTGTGTAGGCACAGAGATTTTCAGCCCTGGAACCAGAGAATGTCCACCTGATTCAGGCAAAAGCACACGCACAGAGGGGACACACACAAGAACACACAAATAGAAACACAGCCAGGATGACACAGAAGCTGCTGGACTAGGCAGCCCACACTGTCCCAGAACACATGCATGGCCCAAATAGTTACTTGTTTCCACCTGAACGATCAAAGTGGCATTGACTCTGTGTTACCTTCTCTCTCTTTTTCTCTCTGTTTCTCTCTCGGCAGGATATTCTCCTGCACTGGGCATTTCCCCATTGGGTGAGGTGGCTCTATGTAGATGTGTGGACCCAGAGCGCTCCCTCATTGTCCAGGCACCACCAAAGCAGAGAGTGGAGAGAATAGAGTGGATACAGAGCTGCTGAGAGATGCCCAGGCCTATGACCCAAGCCCTGATCTGTTGTTTAAATGCACATTCTTACTTCCCATCTGTAAGAGTGCACCCAGCTCTTTTCTGGTCCATCTCCCCAAAGCCCACAAGTATAGACATAGAGATTATCACCCTTGAGCCAATCAACAGCTTCTAGAACTTGTCAAGAGGACCAGGAGGGGAGTCATTACTATGACCAGGTCACTTTCTCTAACTCAAGGATAAAGTTTAAGAAGCAGAAATCAAAATGTCCTTTAAGTCAGAAGTCCTGCCAGTTAAATTTTTCAATAATGATGCATTCTAATGGAAATACATTAATTCATAATCCATGCACATTTTGTTCCTTCTATGACGCTTGAAGTGTATGCTTTTCCTGTCATCACCCGCTCTGCTCCAACTTGCAGCCCCGCCCCCCGCACTCCAGATGGTGATGCCAGAAGGGATTTCCAGAGTCCCTCCCAGTTTGTTTTGTTTGTATCCACACCCACCTGGAAGGCCCCTTCTCCAGCTCAGGGAAAGGGGCTCAGGGTTCTTTGCCCTTGGGCGGTAGGGTCCGGCTGGGGCATGGGGCCCACCGGCCTACCCTGCTGCCCGGACCCAGTCCAGGAGAGAGTTCAGCTGAAAGGCTATCAGAAGCTGTGGGAGCAAGTACAGGTGAGTTTGGAGCAGGCTGTGAATGGGAGGGATCCTTTGCGGTGTCCGCTCGGCCTCTGTAGAGCAGACAAGCCAATCCCGGGAGGGGCCGGGACAGATCTGGGATCCTGAGGAGGCTGGAGAGCAAGTCCTGAGGTGCTTCTGTGCATCCTGCCTGCCTCTATGTCGGCCTGACCACCTGCCTGCCTTGCTCTCTGTTTATCTGCCTTTCGATCTTTAGGTCTTTCTGTCCATCTACCGTCGCTCAGTTAGTTTCTGTTTGTCTCTCTGTCTGCCTTTTTGTCTGCAAATCTGTCAATAGGTCATTCTCTCTCTCAGAATTTCTCTGCCTGCCTGCCTGTCTGCCTGCCTTTCTGTCCTTCTGATCATTTCTCTGCTGATCTTTCTGTATCGCTGGTTGTCTCTTTGCCAATCTTTCTGTCTGCTTGTCTATTTGTCCATCTCTCTGCCTGTCTGCCTGTACAATATCCATCTGTCTGTCTTCCCATTGATCTATCTCTGTTGTATATCTACTTGTCTCTCTACCAGCCTTCCGTCAGTCTGTCTCTCTGTGTTTTTCTGTATCTATATATACATCTGCCTGTCTGTACTTCTACCTGTCTGTGTGTCCGTCTGTATAACTACTTATCTTTATAGATATTTTATGTCTATTTGCATGTCTGCCCTAACCTCTGTCTTCCTTCCTATCTCTTCATCAGTACATCTGTTTATCTGTATGTCTGTGGATCTGTCTGTTCCTCTGTCTGTATGCCTGCCTACTTTTTTCTGTATATAGGACTGTCCATTTTCTGTCAGTCTATTTCTTTCTGTCTGTCTACTCACCTGTCTGTAGATGCATCTTTCTGTCTGTTTCACTCTCTATCTGCTGATCTTTCTATATGGATTTGTCAGGTCAGGGGCTATCCGAGAAGGCGGGCCCTTGCCTCGGCCTCACCAAAGCCCCGCACAAGGGTGTCAACTGGGGCTTCTGCTGCGACCAAGACACTGGACCCACAGCAGAACAAACACTCTAGTGCTGAGGGCGCGGGTGGACTTCCGACAGCAGCTCCGCTTCCCTCAGCCTGACGCCCGCCGTCCTAGGCCCCACTGGGGCGAATGTCAGGGGAGCACCATGCTGCACACCCGGCTCCCGGAGAGGACAGGCCGGCAACGCCATCCTTCAGGCAAACCTCTCTGGGGGCGCTCTGTGCAGGGAGGCCTGCTGGGAATGAGCGGAGGAAGTGCAGAGCCACTGCCACGGAATGGCTTCAGGAGAAGGCATTTGCACAGGAAGCCCCACTCCGTCCCGTGAAGAGAGAAGCGGTGGTGACACCTAGAAGCACAGAGCAGGGTGCCAACCACTCAGCTTCTTGAACCAGCTTAACCGAGGGTGCCCTGTCAACTCCACATTCCGCTAAAGCCCAAAGCCTTCTCTTAGATGCGTAGGAAAGTGCCCACACCCTGACGGCTTGGGCCTCCACCGCAGGGACCAGTGGGTGCCGCCAGCATCTCTGGTGCGACAGCGGGCTTCAGGGACACACAGTCATTTCACCCAGGGGCCTGGAAGCCGAAAGGGACAGCGAGGCCCTGAATTCAAAGCAACACCCTGCTCCGGGAAAAACGTCCTCCCTGAACGACGTGCATGAAGAGAGAAGCGTGGATGTGAGAGGAATGGGCCCGCTTCCTGAGGACGGAGTGCCCGGGCTGTGGGGCCGGCATCTCCTGGGGCAGCGCCTCGCGTCTTACACGGGGAAGAGGTTTGCTGCTTCGGAGTGTGTGGGAACACCTCAGGTCAAGCCCCTCAACCTCCCTGTGAGAAACAAGTCAGGGTGGAATGCCAACACCGTCCCCACACACGTAGCTTCACAGACAAGGATGCCTTCTCAAAGCTTAGCCTGGAAACCTCGAGTAAGCACCACCGCCTTACCTCCAAGAAACAAGCCTGAAGCTGAGCTGTCTTTCGCGTGCAGGCCTCTTTCTTGAAGAGAGAAAGAGGTGTTCTGGCGGGCTGGTGGGGAATCCTAAGGAAGGCTGCCTGCCGGGCCTCAGGTCGGGGTCCGACGGAGAATGCACCCCCTTGCCTCAGCCACAACGAAGCCCCACACAAGGGCGTTGAAAGGGGCTCATGCTGCGACCGTTACCTGAGACCCACAGCAGAACAAACACTCTAGTTCTGAGGGCGCGGGAGGACTTCCGACATCAGCCCTGCTTCTCTCAGCCTGACACACACCCTTGGTTGGCCCCACTGGGGCAAGCATTCGGAGAGCACCGTGCTGCACACCCAGCTCCCGGAGAAGACAGAACAGAGATGCCAGCCTTCTGGCAAACCTCTCTGGGGGCTCCCTGTGCAGGGAGGCATGCCCATAATGGGCGCCAGAATCGCAGAGCCACTGCCACAGGATGGCTTCAGGATGCCACATTTGCCCAGCAAGCCCCACTCCGTCCTGTGAAGAGAGAAGCGGTGGTGACACCTAGAAGCACAGAGCAGGGCCCAAACGGCTCTGCTCCTTGAACGAGCTTAACGGAGGGGGCCCTGTCAGCTCCGCATTCACCTAAATCCCAAAGCCTTCTCTAAGACTCGTATGAAATTGCACATACCGTGATGGCTTGGGCCTCAAACCCAGGGACCTGTGGGTGCCGCCAGCACGTCTGGTGCAATAGCAGGCTTCAGGGACACACAGTCGTTTCACCCAGGGGCCTGGAAGTCGAAAGGGACAGTGCGGCCCTGAATTCAAAGCAACACAGTGCTCCAGGAAAAATGTCCTCCCTGAACGATGTGCTCAAAGAGAGAATCGTGGATGAGAGAGGAAGCGATCCACTTCCTGAGGACAGAGCGCCCGGGTTGTGGGGCCGGCCTCTCCTGAGGCAGCACCTCGCGTCTTACTCAGGGAAGCGGTTTGCTGCCTCGGAGTGTGTGGGAACGCCCGAGGTCAAGCCCCTCGACCTCCGTGTGAGAAATAAGTCAGGGTGGAATGCCAACACCGTCCCCACACATGTCGCTGCACGGAGAAGGATGCCTTCTCAAAGCTTAGCCTGGACACCTCGAGTAAGCACCACTGCCTTACCTCCAAGAAACAAGCCTGAAGCCGAGCTGCCTTTCGCGTGCAGGCCTCTTTCTCAAAGAGAGAAAGAGTCGCCCCGGCAGGTTGATGTGGAAGCCTAAGGAGGGTTGCCTGCCGGGCCTCGTGTTGGGATCCCTCTGAGAAGGCAGCCCCCTGCCTCGGCCTCAACAAAGTCCCGCACAAGGGCTTGAAAGGGGCTCCTGCTGCAACCGTGAAGCGGGACCACAGCAGAGCAAACACTCTAGTTCTGACGGTGCAGGCGGACTTCTGACAGCAGCCCTGCTTCCCTTAGCCTGACGCCTGCTGTCAGTCGGCCCCACTGTGGCGAGCATTAAGAGAGCACCGTGCTGCACACCCAGTTCGTGGAGAAGACAGGATGGCAACGTCGGCCTTGAGATAAACCTCCCTGAGGTCGCCCTGTGCAGGGAGGCCAGACCAAAATGGGCAGCAAAGCGCAGAGCCACTGCCACAGGATGGCTTCGGGAGGACGCATTTGCCCAGCAAGCCCCACATCGTCCCGTGAAATGAGAAACGGTGGTGACACCCAGAAGCACAGAGCAGGGCGGCAACCGCTCAGCTCCTTGAACGAGCTTAACCAAGGGGGCCCTGTCAGCTCTGCATTCCCCTAGAGTGCCAAACCTTCTCTCAGATGCGGACAAAAGTGCACACACCCTGATGGCTTGGGCCTCCACCCAGGGACCTGCCAGCACCTCTGGTGCAACATTGGACTTCAGAGAGATACAGTCGTTTCACACAGGGACCGGGATGCAGAAGGAGACAGCGCAGCCCTGAATTCAAAACATCACCGTTCTCCGGGAAAAACGTCCTCCCACGAACGACGTGCTCGAATAGAGAAGCATGGATGAGAGAGGACGCGGCCCGTTTCCTGAGCCCCAGCGCCCAGGCTGTGGGACCGGCGTCTCCAGGGGCAGCGCCTCACGTCATACACGGGGAAGCGGTTTGCTGCCTCTGAATGTGTTGGAACGCCCAAGTTCAAGCCCCTCGACCTCCCTGTGAGAAGCAAGTCAGAGTGGAATGCCAACAGCGTCCCCACACACGTCGCTGCACGGAGAAGGATGCCTTCTCAAAGCTTAGCCTGGAAACCTCAAGTAAGCACCACCGCATTACCTCCAAGAAACAAGCCTGAAGCCAAGCTACCTTTCGCGTGCAGGTCTCTTTCGCCAAGAGAGAAAGAGTAGCCCTGGCAGGTTGAAGTGCATTTGTTGAATCCATAAGGAATGTGCCATAGGCCTGTGCTGCTGAATCAAGCTGTGTTAGAGTGCTTCCCTCAGGTGACACCATTTCATATAGTTGATAGGGCCTTCCATGCTAAACTGTAAGGTAACATTAAAGGATTTAACCTTAACTGGGAGAGTGACATATGCATCAAAGGCAACTATCAGCTAATTCACTGATAGATAAGGGTTATTTAACACTTGAGGAAGCCGAGGAAAAGAACAGACAAATCCATTTTCTGCTACGGATTAAAGAAGCTTTGAAGCCAAGTGTCGAAGTGGAGAGGAGCACAATATCCTTTAGTGGGAGGAACATCTGTGTGGAGTGCTTTCCTCTCCTAACGTATGGTTTAGGGAAGATAGAAGTCTTTTGTGTATTCGAGTTGTTCTCCAAGAAACTGTACCCATAACTCTGAGAAATATGTTGGTGTCAATTAAAATATGCTAGCATGTTGGTTCTTGATGAACGAAGCATCCTTTAGTATGTGTGTTGAGTTCATGAGGAACAGGCCCTAAGCCTGTGATCATGAAGAAAGTTGCAGAGTCTGTTTCTGTCAGCTGATATCTAGTTACATGCAATTGGACGTGTCTTCTGTGCTACCTGCAAAGCAGAATAATGGGATACACATTACTGGGAGAGAGAAGTCTGTGTCAAATGGGACTACTGGCTAACAAGTTGTTAGGTGGAGAAGGATGCGCTTTTGAATGTATAGTGTAAGGAAATCTAAGGAAAGTGTCACGCTCTCCCCTCTAAAAGCAAGGCCATAGAGGTGCTGACTTTCAACCACCATCACTTCTAAAGATGGAAGCAGAATTGAAGCTAACTGTGGAAGAAAGCAGAGGGAACGTGATATAAGTTTTACTCGGAGGAACAGCTCTGTGCAGAGGGTTTCTGACAACTAAAAACCAGTTCAAGGAAAGAAGCGCTTTGCAGTGCATTTGAGTTCAGCTGTGGAAATCCTTCCCCTTAATTCTCAGAAAAAAATGTCATGTCATGAGGGGGGCAAGATGGCAGAGAAGTAGGAGATGCTGTTTCAACCAGTCCCCTAAAGTGAGTTGATTATCTATCAGAACACTCTGTACACCCATGAAATCAGCCTGAGATGTAGGATTATACACTTCAGGATCTCTACAGGGGCAGAAGACATGAGTGGACAGGCAAAGCGGAGTGGGAACATTGGATTGATATCGGAAGATAAACAAAAGGGGGAGGGAGCCACCAGAAGTGACCCATTGGAAAGTAATACCCCAATACGAGAATGCCCTGTGATTGGGGACCAGCTTTATCATGGAGTCTGGTTAAAAGCACACAAAAAGATCAAAAGATCTTAAGGAGAAATTGGTGGAATCAGGCGATTGGGGCACGGGCTTAAACACATGGACCCAGGAGGGCCACCACTGGCACCTTGCCAGAGAGAGTGTGGCAAAGCATCCAGGCCATGGTCCCTGAGCTGCTGGTGCATGTGAGGGCATCTGGGTGATGGCGTCCATGAGAGAGTCTGGTGTGGATGCCAGCCAGCACTCTCTAGAGCCACAGCCTTTTGTATCTCAGGATCTGAGTTGCACTCCACACCCTCCCCAGGAGAGGTCCCTGCAGGTGCTAGCCAGTGCTCTCTAGGGCCGGCAAGAGTCAACACTCCCAGCCCAGGCCAGCATGAAAATCTCAGCATGCTGTCTCTGGTTGGGATCTCTCAGGCAGTCTGGAGTTGCCCAGACAGCCACAGCAAAGGCAACCACTGGAAGCTGCTCTCTGGACTAATAATGCTTGCAGTTTTAGTAGCACCAGCATACAAGCGGGAGCTCCTGCAACCACTGAGACTGTGGCTAGGTACATGCTCTGCTGGTGGGAGGTGGCAGAGGGGAGTCTGTGTGCTCAGGACCACCCAGAGGGGAACAGACTGAGGCTTCTCTCTGAGATGGAGGTCTGGGTGCAGTTTGCATTCCTCTAAACCTCTGAAGAACTGCCAAAATCTGCCAAGGGGGGAAAAACCCTCCAGAGAACAAAAGCCTAAAACCCGGTTTCCTCAGAGCCCAGCCCCTTGATAAGGGACAGGAGGACTCAACTCTAGCAAGACTGCCTGTGGGTGTCTGGGTGGCTCAGTGGGTTGAGCCTCGGTCATTGGCTCAGGTCATGATCCCAAGGTCCTGGGATTGAGCCCTGCAGCATCGGGCTCTCTGCTCAGCGGGGAGCCTACTACCCCCCCCACCTGCCTCTCTGCCTAATTGTGATCTCTATCTATCAGATAATAAATAATATCTTTAAAAAAAAAAAAGACTGACTGAAAAACCATACAGCAGGCCCCCCCCCCTGAAAACCCGCCAAAAAAAAAAAACAAAAAACCCAAGAGGACAACCACCACAGGGTCCACATAAAACTGTAAAACCCCAATATCAGGGGAAAAGAATATATTAAGTTCTCGGTGCTGCACTAAAACTTGTATACTTCATAGATACAACTTTTATTTTTTATTTGTTCCCACTAGTCTCATTCCTTTTAATTTCTTATAATTTTTTAACATATTTACCATCACAATGAGAGGTTCAGTACCACAAATTCCATAATAACCTTTTAAGTTGAAATTTTTTGATACCTATACCTGTGCTTTTCTTTTGCTTTTCTCTTTTTAAAACATTCATATAGAGATAAGTTTCAAGGTAATCCTCTTTCCCCAATCAATACTACCCATATTTATAAACCAGTTTTAATCCCCTTTTATCTCAGGAACCTTGATTCCTTTAACAAAGATATCAAGATACACCTAGGAAGAATCAAAATAACCTTCCTCACCCACACTGAGAATTTATAACCACCCTCCCATCTTTTTCTTTGGTCAGTGTTTCTGTGTATTTATTTTTGTTCTGGTAGTATATAAATCTTGTACTCGGCATTCATTTTGGCTGGGTTCTCTTTTTTCTTGTCATTTACTTTTGCTGGTCTTTTTGTCTGTTTTGTTTGTATACTTTATGAATCTTATCTTTAGGGTCCATTCTGGCTGGGTCTTCTCTCTCTCTCTCTCTTTTTTTTTTCCTGTCTCTCTCTCTCTCTCTCTCTCTGTTTTTCTGTTTTCTCTCCTTTTGGTGCGGACTCCTGATTGCTCAGAGGCATTCCAGGGTGCACATTGCCTGGAGCACAGTTGATACATTCAGCTATACATCCCCTCACCACCTCTCTCCAAAATGACTAGGAGGAGGAATGCCCAACAGAGGAAAAATTCAGAGTCTATGCCCTCTCCAGTCAGCGCTATTGGATATGGAAATAAACATATGTCGGAAAGAGAATTCAGGCTAACAATTATCCGGGCAATGGCTAGGTTGGAGAAAACCATTAGTGACAAAATGGAATCAATTAGGGCAGAAGTGAAAGCCACCAGGGATGATGTTAACAATGCCATCTATGAGTTCAAATCTAATCTAAATTCTCTAACAGCTAGGGTAACTAGGGCAGAAGATAGAATTAGTGATCTAGAGGACAAAATGATAGAGAAAAAGGATCAGGAGGAAGCCTGGAACAAACAGCTTAGAAGCCATGAAAACAGAACTAGGGAAATAAATGATGCCATGAATTGTTCCAACGTCAGAATTATTGGAATCCCTGAAGGAGAGGAGAAAGAAAGAAGACTAGAGGATATAGTTGAACAAATTCTCCATGAAAGTTTTCTCAATCTGGCGAATGAAGCCAGCGTTCATGTCCTAGAGGCAGAAAGTTTTCCCCCAAGATCATAGAATCTAGAAAGACCTCGGGATACCTGATTGTGAAATTGATGAATCATAATTTTAGAAAGGAGCTCTTGGAAGCAGCTAGGCGGAAGAGATTCCTTAAATACAGAGGAAAGCCCATCAGAATAACGTCAAACCTGTCCACAGAAACCTGGCAAGCCAGAAAGGGCTGGCTAGATGTATTCAGGGCACTATATGAGAAGAACATGCAGCCAAGAATACTCTGTCCAGCAAGGCTAAAATTCAAACGGAAAGAGCTTCCAAGACTGGCAAGGTTTAAAAGAGTATGTGACCACCAAGCTGGCACTACAAGAAATTTTATGGGGGGTTCTATAAAAGAAGAAAGAATCCATTGAACAGAAATTTATGGACACAATCTATAGAAACAAGGACTTCACAGGTAACACGATGACAATAAAAAGGTATATATCAACAACCACTCTCAATGTGAATGGCCTGAACTCTCCCATGAAATGGCACAGCATTACAGACTGGATAAAATGAAAGGACCCATTCATATGTTGTCTACAAGAGACCCATTTGAAACTAAGAATACATCCAGACTGGAGGTGAAGGGATGGAGAAACATCTTTTATGACAATGGGCCTCAAAAGGCAGCTGGGAAAGTGACTCTAATATCAGATAAATTAGATTTTAAACTTAAGACTGTAGTCATAGATAAAGAAGGACATTACATAATTCTTAAAGGGTATCCACCAAGAAGATCTAACAATTGTAAATATTTATACCCCCAATATGGGAGCAGCCAATTACATAAGAAAACCGTTAATCAAAATAAAGAGTGATATTGACTATACTGCCTAGAGCAATCTATACTTTTAATGCCATTCCAATCAAAATACCACCGATATTTTTCAAAGAGCTGGATCAAATAATCCTAAAATTTGTATGGAATCAGAAGAGACCTCGAATCGCTAAGGAAATGTTGAAAAACAAAAATAAAACTGGGGGCATCATGTTACCTGATTTCAAGCTTTACTACAAAGCTGTGATCACCAAGACAGCATGGTACTGGCATAAAAACAGACATATAGACCAGTGGAACAGAGTAGAGAGCCCAGATATGGACCCTCAACTCTACAGTCAAATAATCTTCAACAAAACAGGAAAAAATATACAATGGAAAAAAGACAGTCTCTTCAATAAATGGTGCTGGGAAAACTGGACAGCTATATGTAGAAGAATGAAATGCGACCATTCTCTTACACTGTACACAAAGATAAACTCAAAATGGATAAAAGACCTCAACGTGAGACAGGAATCCATCAGAATCCTAGGGGAGAATATAGGCAGTAACCTCTTCTATATCATCCACAGCAACTTCTTTCAAGATATATCTCCAAAGGCAAAGGAAACAAAAGCAAAAATAAATTTTTGGGACTTCATCAAGATCAAAACCTTCTGCACAGCAAAGGAAACGGTCAACAAAACAAAGAGGCAACCCACGGAATGGGAGAAGATATTTGCAAATGACAGTACAGACAAAAGGTTGATATCCGGGATCTATAAAGAACTCCTGAAACTCAACACACAAAACAGACAATCATATAAAAAAAAAATGGGCAGAAGATATGAACAGACACTTCTCCAATGAAGACATACAAATGGCTATCAGACACATGAAGAAATGTTCATCATCACTAGCCATCAGGGAGATTCAAATTAAAACCACATTGAGATACCACCTTCCACCACTTAGAATGGCCAAAATTAGCAACACAGGAAACAACATGTGTTAGAGGGGATGTGGAGAAAGGGGAAGCCTCTTACACTGTTGGTGGGAATGCAAGTTGGTGCAGCCACTTTGGAGAACAGTGTGGAGATTCCTCAAGAAATTAAAAATAGAGCTTCCCTATGACCCTGCCATTGCACTACTGGGTATTTACCCCAAAGATACAGATGTAGTGAAAAGAAGGACCATCTCTACCCCATTGTTCATAGCAACAATGGCCACGGTCGCCAAACTGTGGAAAGAACCAAGATGCCCTTCAACAGATGATTGGATAAGGAAGATGTGGTCCATATACACTATGAAGTATTATGCCTCCATTGGAAAGGATGAATACCCAACTTTTGTCGCAACATGGTCGGGACTGGAAGAGATTATGCTGAGTGAAATAAGTCAAGTAGAGAGAGTCAATTATCATATGGTTTCACTTATTTGTGGAGCATAACAAATAGCATGGAGGACAAGGGGAGTTAGAGAGGAGAAGGGAGTTGGGGGAAATCAGAGGGGGAGGTGAACCATGAGAGACTATGGACTCTGAAAAACAATCTGAGGGGTTTGAAGGGGCAGTGGTGGAAGGTTGGGGGAACCAGGTGGTGGGTATTAGAGAGGGCATGGATTGCATGGAGCACTGGGTGTGGTGCAAAAACAAGAAATACTGCTATGCTGAAAATAAAAATAAATAAATAAATAAAAATATATTTAAAAAAAAGCACTTGGGGTTCTTGGGTGGCTCAGTCAGTTAAGCATCTGCCTTGGGCTCAGGTAATGATCTCAGGGTCATGGGATCAAGTCCCGCATCTGGCTTCCTGTTCAGTGGGCAATCTGCTTCTCCCTCTCTCTCTGTGCACCTCTCCTGCTCTCTCTCTCTCAAATAAATTAATAAAATCTTAAAAAAAAAAAAAAAGGGAGCGGGAAGAAAGGAATCCAGACTGGAGACAAGGCTGGAACGTGGTTCCAGACCTAAGCAAGGGGAACCCAGGGTGTGAGAAACCTGTGGATGATGCGCTGAGTGTCCTTCATCTGTCACACGTATGTCATGTATTGGTGTCTTTCACTCAGCAGGTGGAATGGGCATTGCTGTCAGAACCTAGTCAGGATGCTGTGGAGTACTCAAGTCGAATCCCAACCCAAGCTGGATATCCTGTAACTAAACATTAGGTTCTAAAGTTTATCTTCCAAAAATTAATATGCAACAAAATTATCCACAACTGAATAGAAAGAATTATTGAGGAACTAAAAATAATGAAAACAACACAAGGGGAACAAGCGACCACCCCTATGGCATGGAGGATAGAGGAGAAAGTTTGGAGTTATTTACACTTAGAAATTCCTCAGAACATTAACACTAGAATAACTATATGATACAGCAATTCAACTTCTGGGTACACACCAAGAATTGAAAGCGGCATCTCAAAGATACTTGTATATCCGTGTTCTCAACAGCACTACACACAGTAGCTGAAAGACAGAAGCACCCCAGGGGTTCATGGATGGTGAGCAGATAAACAAAATGTGGCCCATACACACAATGGGATAATTTTCAGCCTTAAAAGGAAAGGGAACTCCGACACCTGTTTCATCATGCATGAATCTTCAGGATATCATGCTAAAAGAAATAAATTAGTTACAAAAGGACAATTACTCTACAATCCACTTACGTAAATACCTACAGTGGTCAAAATAATGGATACACAGTAAAATGGTGACAGCCCAGGCCTGGGAGGACGGAGAAATAGGGAGTTGCTGTTCAACGGGAATAAAGCTTCCATTCTGTAAGATGAGAAGAGTTCTGGAATTTGGTTGCACCCACCATGCGAATGCTCTTAACAATTTCGAACTGTATGCTTAAAGTGATTACAATGGTAAATTCCATATGGTGTGTATTTTACTGTTAATGAAAAAAAACCTGAAGTTTGGACCAGGCACCCTGCAGAGTTGAAACTCAGAGCCTGGGTGCTGGCATCCTGAGCCCCAGGGTGGCCCTGGGGACTAGGAGATGGGCTCCCAGTCCCGCTGGAGCTGGCATCTCTGAAGGGGCAGGGACAAGGCTGGGTCTGTGTGCACCCGGAACACTGCAGACTGGAATCCAGGGCTGGAACTGGGGCTGAAGGCACCCAGTCTAGGCTTCTAGATTAGGCATTGTGGACAAGACGCAGAGGGGAGGGGGAGATCCCATCATCCTTCTGGACCTCTGATCTCCTGTTGGTGTGGCCTCTCAGCAGAGCTCAGCTCCAAGCCACCTAGTGAACAGAGAAGCAGTTTGCAGAGTCCAGGGTGGGGTGGCTTTGAGGGTGAGACATGCTGGCTCAGGGTCACTGATAAGGATCTAAAGTTGCCTCTAGGGGGTGCCTGGGTGTCTCAGTCTGTTCAGTGTCCAGCTCTTGGTTTTGGCTCAGGTCATGATCTCAGGGTCATTGGATTGAGCTCTGCATCGGGCTCCACGCTCAGCATGGAGTCAGCTTTAGATTCCTTCTCTCCCTCTGCCCCTCTGCATGCACTCTTATGCTCATTTTAACTGTCAAATAAATAAATAAATCTTTAAAAAAATAATAAGAAAATAAAGTTGCTGGCAATTTCCTTTTGTCCTTCCTGATAGAGAGGGAGGGGGAACACCTTTGAATATTTGTGTCCTGGAGTTTTGGGTTAAAAAAAAAAAACAGGGAACTTCTTCTTGATGGCCTTCAGCTCGAATTAACCCTTCTGACAATGTGACATATTTTGGGGTGATATATTCTGGTTTCCTTCTGTGTACTCATGCTCCAGAAAACTGCTGAGACCTTATGCTATTCATTTGGAACCCAAGCTAACTGTACACCCAGACCTACCTATGTACATTCCCCAAGTGCTGGGGCTGCAGGGGCAAGGAAGACCCTCACTTGAGGAAGCCAGAGTCCAAGACAGGGGACAGAAATTGTCCATCAGTCATTGAAATGTGGGCATTTTAAAGGCTGGAGACATGGTAGCTCTTTGAGACCATTGGGACCAGTGTGTTGGGAACATCCTGTGACCACAAATCCTGACACAGTCATGTGGCAGATGCTGGGCTCTGGGGTCCGGGGCTCTCAGGGAAGAGGGGTTGGAAAGGTCACTCAGGGGCCCCCCAGTGCAGACAGACAGAGGCATATTTCCCCCTGAGGGGACACTGTGCAGGCCCTGCGGTGGCTGCCCAGCCCTCCGTGCATCTCTGTTGTCTGGCACTGCTGAGGGGCTGCGTCCTCCCGCCCACCCCTTCCCATCTGTGACAGAGAGCAGAGGGACCCCAGCTCACCAGGAGCCCAGACCCCATTGGACTTGATTACATTCTGTGGCATCCGGCTAAGATACCGGGTGAAATAAGGCAGAGACAAGGGCTTGGTAAAGTGCCAAGCCCCCGGCAAACTTTAGCAGTCTCTCACCTGCTGCACCTGTCAGCTCTCCACCCTCCTTTCTCACAGGGCTGAATGCTGCTTGCAGACTGGGCACGAGATGTCGCTGTGGGTCAACATAGCTTTTCCTCATGTCCTCAGAATGCCCTTTTTCTGTAGATATAGAGATTGTTTTTCTCTGTGTAATTTGGAAAGTTACCTATTGTGTTTCCCCTAATTTACAGAAAGAGGGAGACTTCTGCTTGTCCTCTTTTCGTTCCTTTGATTCTGACCATCACCTACCTCGCTGCAATCTGTTCATTCCCATCCCTGTTCCATCCATCCAGCAACTATTTCCTGGGTGTTACAGATGCACCGGGACTGGGCTGGGCCTGCGGGCTGCAGATACCAGAGTGAATAAGACAAAGCTGCATCCGTCATGCGATTTGCTCTGAAAGCTTGTCCTCTGACCATGGACCCTCATGTCCAGCTGTCTGCTGGGGAAGGGACTGAGAAAACACTGAACGCCCAGAGGACACACCATGAAGCCCACGTGCATCACACACTTGCTGTTCACCTCTTAACAGATGCAGCTCTCTCAAGTCATCAAACACACAGCTCATCTTCTGCCTTCTTTCTGCCCCCTGCCATCCAGTGCCACATCCACACCTTGAAGGGTCTTGCCATTCACCTCCTCCCTAGTTTGGGTAACCCCAGACTGGCTCTCCTGCCTCTGTGTCCTCTTACCTCCTACAAATCCTCTACACTGATGACAGAATGATTGTCTTGAAGAGAGCTTCTCCTCATGTGACCACACCTCCATTCTTTATCCTATAATATTTAAGCCTCTCCATTCCCATCGAAAGCTCTTCTCTATCGTCAGACTCCAACCAACATAATCTACATCCTAACCTCAAATTGGCAAAAAGTGGGTGGGGCACATGGCAAAATTGGCTGGGGCACATGGGGAAGAGATAGGAGCAAAACCAGACCCCTTCTCCCAGAAGTAGCAGGTGTAATAGACAACACCCCAAATTCACAGGCTGAAGCCCTGACCCGTAGCACCTGAGGAGGGGGTGGGATTTGGATCTAGACATTACCTGTAAATAGGTAATTAGGTTATGTGAGGTCCTACAGGTGAGCCCTAGCCCAGTAGGACTGGTGTCCTTAGAAGAAGGAGCTCCACCAGGGAGGGGCCCACATGGAGAAAAGGCCTCGTGAGGCTATCACTAGCCCAGGGTGCCCCTCAGGAGGAACCAACCTCGTCGCCTTGAGCTTGGACCTCCGGTTTCCAGACCTGTGAGGAAGGAAGTGTCTGTTGTGTAAACCACCCAGTTTCCAGAGTTTGCTTATGCCTGATCTAGCAAACTAATAAGTAAATACGAAACATCTTTGGAGGAAGGGCACTGTCTGGACCAGGCCATGAAGGGAGCCATTAACTCCTCTCTGTCTCATAAGCCCAGTGGTCCGTGATCCCTTGTTTTCCTAAGACGTCCACTGTCTCCCGGTGTCCATGGCTTTGCCCTGTTTCCTATACTTGTACACCTTCCTGCCCACCCCTGCTGAGGCCAAAATTCACCCACCCTTCAAGGCCAAGGACAACTTTCCCAGTGTCTCTCCTCTGTTCTGAACTTGGTTTCATCTATCTGTCCTTTTTGCCCCATACCAATTTGGGGTACCTTTCTTATGTCCTCATCCTCCACAGATTTACTTTTGAATCTTTGTATTTTGGCTCCCCATTCTTCCCAATTACAAGTGCTTTGACAGAAGGAAATGTCTCTCACTTATCTTTATATCCCTTATGGAATCTGTTACTGAGACTTACACATGGTCGATGCTTAATAAATATTTATTTAATTCGAACAAGGGGGAAATTCTGCTAGGATGAAGGAAACTGTTCATTTTTGCCTGAAATTTTAATGAGAATATAATTGTTCTTTTCTGTAAAATAAAGACAGAAACAACTGGGTTCTTCTCTATTGTCTTGGCATCCTGAAAGATCCAGCCACCTTGTTGGTTCCTTGTTGGTTCTGAAGGGACTGAGCTGTGTGGAACCATTCATTGCAAAGACTTTACAAACATAGGCTATATTTGTTTCTAATATATTGGGTCCACATTGTCTATATAGGTTCATTGGAGTCCAGTCTCCTCTCCTGATACCAGGGAGCAAAGTATTTGGTAAAGGTCTTCACCACCACAACTTGGCTGTCAAAGCTGTGAGATTTTAAATTTAAAGCAACAAGACTCTCGATTTAAAGGGGATAATCTGGAGAAGCTGTCCAACTTCCTAAGTCTTCAAATGTCCATGTATGTGGCTATAGCTGGGGTTTGGATGATTGGGTACATTTGGAGCCTGCGGGCTGCTCAGTAAGCGAACGCCTGGGATCCGGGAATGGTCAGTACTTGGAACTTGGAAGTGTAACTTACAGACAATGAGAACTATTATCTAGGAAGTTTAATTTTTCCTCTTTTCCACCTTCTTAAAGGACGGCATCTGCTTCCAAAGATGACATTTCTGTTCCTTTTCCTGAACTTTCCTAAGATCTGGCTCTACTTTCTTAAACTCAAGCCTAGAACCCAGAGACCAGCTTCAGAATTCTCCCGCTTTCTTCAATACAAGCAAGGAATTTCACTGGTAAAATTTCTCCTTTTCTTTCCTTTTGGCAAGAGCTTTATTTTAAAACTGTAATTAAAATATCTGCGGAGAACTTTGGGAACTCAAGCACGAGTAATCCTGGCATTAGATGGGAATGGAGGCATATTGCTCTGATGTCCTTGTGTAAACTGACATGGGCAGCTCTTGTTCTCGTGAAAGCGTTGGAATTCTAGCCACAATGAAGATGAGGGAGCTACTGTACTCCCAACACTGTTGAGGAATCTCACAGACAAAATGTGGAGTGCAAGAAGCTACAATGTACCTATTGCACAATTTCATTATTACGAAGTTCAGGGATAGGCCAAGGGAATCTCTAGTTATAGTGAGGATTGGATGCATAGATTCATGTAAAGTCCTTGGAAAAGCAGAAGAATAAATGTGAGCCATGTTTGTTATAATGAGAGACAGTCACTAAAACCTGTCTGCTATAAACTGTACTCATTAAATGGTCTTAATGAACACCCTTAAGGGTGTCCAGATGAGAGAATGACCCATGAGCTTCCACTAAAGTGACTCTGCTCAGAGGAGTGGGTGCAGGGATTTGCACACAGAGGGGCTGGGGGCAGAGATGGCTCAGGTGAGGAGTGGGAAGGGGGGTGGCTAGCAGGTTATTTCTGAGAGAAAAAGGGGGAGAGGAGGAGCAAGATCGCATGTTAACAGAAGCTCCAGAGGAGGATTTAGGGGACACCTTGCACCAGAGGTCCATTGGCCTTCTTCAGGCTACCCCAAATCAGGAAAATCCACAGCCAGCACTTGTCATAGTTCAGGCAGGCTTGCTTTGGAAACAGCTCCAGGGAAATTCCCCTACCCTCTTCCAACCAGATCACTGCCAGAGCCTCCCTCCCTGGCTCAGTCTGGAGCAGCCCCTGGGTCCTTGATCCCTCATATCCAGACAGCCGCTCACTTCTGCCTTAGACATTCTGACAAGGCAGGTGTGCTAGGCTGGCTGCAGCCTCCATTTGCTTCCTGACTGGTGTCCCAGAGCTGTGCTTCTGTGTCCTTCTTCTGGCCATACTCTGTGCCTGCAAACGTGCCTCTGTGTTTCGGCCCCTTTTCATGTTCTCCAGCAAGAATGCGTGCATACTCAAGAATGGCAAATAACAAAAATACAGTTTTGTTTTAAGATGTTGGAACATCTCCTTCTACTTACTGTTCTCCCTTTCTACCTACTTGGCTTTTACTCAGGAATCTTCTGATTCAAAGCCCCTGAAAGAGGTTTGGGAGTTTAAAATAGATGGTATCAAAAAGGCTTTGAAATGGCTTCTTAAAGTACTATAGTTCTTGGATTTATCTTTTCATATATAAATGAAAAATGTCTCTATAGTGTCCAACTGCAATTAAACTCTCATTGTCAAATTAATGGACAATCATAATCCTCAGTAGTTCTAATGGCATGCTAAATTCTCCAAACTCAAGATTTGTTCCATGTGAGAATGATTATTTTGACAACACAAGTCACTGCATATTTGCACTCAGAAACTCAGGACCCATGACACCACAGGTATTTCACAAATACAGTTTGACTTTCTTGGTCATGTTTCCATCTTCCTCACCTCTAGATAAAAAAGTATGATGCAGGGAAGGTGGGAGCAGAGAGGAAGGAGTACAAATTAGTCAAGACATTTTTCCAAAGAAAGGCTAATTCAAATGATGTTCTGGTAATAGAGAAGTACAACCTGAGGCAAAACATGTAGTCTGGTCGGCATTCCTGAATCTTTCACTCTGCAGACCATGAAACCAGCCTAAGGCGAGGAGATGGGCTGGGTTGGCTCCAATGGTGTGTGTTTCTGAAACCCAGGCTCGAAAAACTTGCCCCGGGAAGGGACCGAGCTGTGTGGAACCATTCATTGCAAAGACTTTACAAACATAAGCTATATTTGTTTCTAATATATTGGGTCCACATTGTCTATATAGTTAAGGTTTTCTAAGACCCAAACCAAAAGATTGTCCATGAGCATATGGAAATCGTACACAAAACTGAGTGTGCACAAGTGTGCACACAGGCATGCTTTGTCATGGAGGAATAGATGCAAACCCTTCACCTTGTTCTCGAAAGGGGTCATGAGTGAAATAAGGTAAGAATCGCTGACACCTGGGTGATGTCCAAAAAAACCAAAACAAAACAAAGTAAAACCAACCCCAAGGTCCTCAGAGCAAAGACAGCTGAAGGTGGGTGGAGGGAATAGCACAATGAAGGTCCAGAAGCCCTAAATTCCTGAAGGTCTGTCCCTGAGGGGAGAGAGCTGTTGGCCCCCCCAAGGCAGGGTTTGCATATTGTAAATGCTCAGAGCGGTTTGGCTGAATTCCGAGCTTTGACCTTCACGAAGGATGGGAGAAGGTTCTCCTCTTTTTTTTTTTTTTAAGATTTTATTTATTTATTTGACAGAGAGAGATCACAAGTAGGCAGAGAGGCAGGCAGAGAGAGAGGAGGAAGCAGGCTCCCTGCCGAGCAGAGAGCCCGATGCGGGCCTTGATCCCAGGACCGATATCATGACCTGAGCCGAATGCAGAGGCTTAACCCACTGAGCCACCCAGGTGTCCAAGGTTTTCCTCTTGTTCCCAGTGATCATTTCAGGTATTTCCCATTTGTTGAAGGGAGAGGGGGCACAAGCAGAGACCATGAGGTAGAACAATGACCATAGTTTTTAAATAAAAGTTTCCTGAAGGGATCCAACAAGTCTGCGTTCTTACACAAGTAATCGGATTGGATATGTGAGATCCTAGAGAACTTCAGCCGAGGGCGCTGCCTCCCATTTCATCTGTGGGGTGACACTCTTCCCAACCTACACTTGGATCTGCTGGCTGGACGCCACACACACGGTCAAACAGGATTCTTCCCCCAGCCCTGAAAACTGTACAAAATGACTGCTTTCAAACTTGGGGTAATATTATACTTTTATCTGGGCACTTCTGTTTAAAAATTTCCTTTTTTAAAATTAATTAATTAATTTATTTGAGAGAGAGAGACACAGTGAGAGAGGGAACACAAGCAGGGGGAGTGAGAGAGGAAGCGGGCTTCTCGCCGAGCAGGGAGCC
>NW_019154108.1:31437607-31469492 GCF_002288905.1 Enhydra lutris kenyoni | reverse complement strand
AGCAGGGAGCCTGCTTCCCTCTCTCTCTCTCTCGCCTGCCTGTCTACTTGTGATCTCTCTCTGTCAAATAATAAATAAAATTTAAAAAAAAAACACACAAAAAACTTCTATTTTATTTATTTCCAAAAATGTTAAATTTTGAGGAACAGTTGTGGGTCCAAGGACACTCACAGGAACCCAGGTCTGGCCGCTCTCATTGGGTGCTGGAGGTAAGGGCTGCACCCTGCCTCCGGAAGCTGAGCTTTCTCTGCACAGAAAGAATGTTCTCTGCCTCTGTAAACAGATCTCCTTGGGAGCCTGAGAAGAAAAAGCGGGAAAGTTTATCTTTCTCTTTCATCTGTGAATAAACAGGAAGATAAAGGTAAAATGGTCCAAAGCATTTCTTCATTTTTGTTAATTAAAAAAAAAACTACATTTCACATCATGACTAAGGGTTTTATGTTTGTTTGTTTTAAAGGTTTTATTTATTTGACAGAAAGAGAGCACACACAAGCAGGGGGAGCTTGCTCTTGTTTGTTTTGAGATTTAGATTCCACATACAAGTGAAATCGTATGGTATTTGTCCTTCTCTGATAGACTTATGTCACTTAATATAGCACCCTCTAGCTCCATCCACATCATTACAAATGGCAAGGTCTCATTCCCAATTCGATGGCTATGCAATATTCCATTATCAGTCTATACCACATTGCTATCCGTTCCTCTTACTACTGTAAAAAATGCTGCAATAAATACAGGGTGCACACAGCTTTCCGAATTGTTTCTGTTTTCTTTGGGTAAATACCCAGTAGTAGAATTACTGGATTATATGGTATTTCTGTTTTTACCTTTGTGAGGACCCTCCATATTATTTCCCACAGCGCTGTCCTGATCTCATTCCCAGAAAAACACGAGGGTTCCTGTACCCCCACATCTTCCTTGGTATTTCTTCAGCCTTAATGATTTTAATATTTTAAACATACTCTTGTTTTTTAAAAAATAAGTAGGAAGGGGGGGGCTCCTGGGTGGCTCATTGGGTGAAGCATCTGCCTGCAGCTCAGGTCATCATCTGAGAGTCCTGGGATTGAGTCCCGCATTGGGCTCCCTGCTCAGTGGGGAGCTTGCTTCTCCTTCTGCCTGCCACTCCCCCTGTTCCTACTCTTTCTCTCTCTCTCTCTCTGTCTGTGTCAAATAAATAAATAAAATCTTTAAAAAATATATGTAGGACTGATTTTCCTTGCAGGCTCATTCTTTCACCTCTACTTTCCAATATGATCCGTGTCAGACTTCCCTGTGACATAGTCAAGTCTGAAAAGGAGAAACTTCACAGATGACAAGAGGTATCTTCCAGGCTGCGTCCTCTGTGTGTCCATCGAGGAAAAGCTGCTAGCGTTTCCACTGCTGGACCTTTTTCATTTTGCATTTTAGTGACATAAACACACTGACCGGGGATTTGGAGCAGCTTGGACAGCTAGCTCCCTGCTCACCTCACTGTCAACCATCGTCTTGGCAAGCAGCTCCTTTGCTCTGTCCCTGCAGCACCCGCCTTTCTTCACCTACCACTTCATTATTCTCTGCATTTGACTTTTCTTAGCAAGAGGCATAGATTCAATGTGCATTTTTCAGATCTTCCAGATAGAAGGACGACCCCTTGTATGAAACATGAGTGCACCTGAGCTCTCCCGTCTGTGAACTCTCACGATACTCATTACCTTGAGAACCAGCATTCAGTCTATCGTATGTATTTACACATCTTTTTAGTATAAAAATTGAAAAAAGTAGTACAATGAAATGACAACACTGGTGTCCAGTTCGGGTTTGCCATTTGCATCCAACCAACTATGTTAACACACAGCACGGAACTTTCCTAGCTTCTCTTGGAGTCATGGAGCCAGAAGTCACCCCAGCCCAAAGTCTCAGCTCCTCTCACCTAGCAACGGTGGTGCAGGAGGCCTTGAGTGACGGGCCGGTCCCCTTGCCCTTTTCCAAATTGCTCTTCTGTGATCAATTCATTTGCTCGCGCATTTCTCAAACACATGCCAGGCACTGAAGTCATCGGTCTTGGTACATTTCCTGCCTTCCAGGGAGTATGAGTTCCTATGAGGAGAGACAAGAAACAATGGCATGAGGAGGCATACAGGGTGGTTATTGGCCCTTCAGAGACATGAAGGCTTCCGTTGGCCTGGAGGACCAGAGCTGCTTCCCCTGTTTGAAGGATGCTGGGGGATTGCACAGAGAGAGTCGTAGCTGGGAGGGCCTGGAAGGTGGATGGCATGTGTCATGGAAGAAGAGGCAGAAGAATGTTCCACATATAGAGAAAAGCACGTGAAAAGACACTCAATAAAAAAAGACAGGGGAGACAGCAGTGTTCAAGGTCCCACTCACAGAACTTTCTTGAAAGAACATAGGTTTTGTCAGAGGGGTGAGGAGACGCATAATCATGGGGAGAAGTGGAAAGGGAAAAGGTGGAGGATGAGTCTAGAAAGACAGCTGGAGGTTCTGAGTAGGAAAACCCGTACCTGCTAAAGGAGTGCATTTTATCCCAAAAGCGGCAAGAAGCCAACCAGTGTTTGCATGTGTGACAAGAATGACCACCACTTACATCTCGGTGTCAGTGTGCAGGCGTAGCCCTCAGTACTCCACCCGCTTTAACTTACTTCAACCTGGTACCAGTTTTATCTGGTGGGTACTGTTATCGTCCCCATTTTAGATGATGAAACCAGTGCACAAAGAGGGTGACCAAGTTAACTAAGGCTACACAGTCAGTAAGGGATAAAGCTGGTATTTCAACTAAATAAGGGAGATTTGGAAAAACACCCGACAGCAACCTGTAGTATGGCCCGAGCAAGTGGCCAGAAGTCCAGTCTGGAGGCCATGACAGCAATCCAAAAAAAGGAGTTTATGTGGAGGCAGTAGTCGGGATGGAAAAGTGCATCAGAGTCAAACAGTCTCTCATCCGCTTGTTACAGGATCCAAAGCAGTCTAAGTTCTGCAGGATGATTTCGTCATAGACTGGAGCTCTAATAAAGAATGTGGGTGGGAGAGCATCACGTCTGTTCCATGCTCACTGCACGCAGGGCCAGGCAGCCCTGCTCCATGGTCAGGGTACCATGGGTTTCATTTCTATTACAACCCAATTTCCTTTCGGGAATACAGTCCAGCATTTAAAACGGGGGTGGCGTTTCCTTAGTGCATGAGTATTCCCAGAGGGATGTTCTTTTTTATTTTCAGAGCAAATGAAACTAAGCTGTCAGCGTCTGGCTGGGGCTCCCTGTTGGTAAGTGGCCCATGTTTTGGCAGACTTTTGGTGGGCACTGGGCCAAACGCTAATGATTTCAGTAAATAATTTTAACCTAAACACTCTCTCCTTGCTTCAGAGCCTCCATGGACTAATGACCGTGTGCATGAGGACTGACTCTTCCCGACTGTGTTTGCCATGTGTGTCCTCCCATTCTGCACAAATTCCCTCTGCAAGGCAGGTGGGGGCTTGGGCACGGGTTGCCCTACTCTGACAAGGCAAACCAAGGCAGTTTTCTGAATCTGTAATGACAAAGTTGGGGCTGGATGTCATGCCTCCAGTCCCTGGTCTCAATTTACTTAGCTGCTGAGTAGAGAGGATATTTGTGCCTTATTCGTTCAGCAAACCTTGATCAAGTACAGTCACTGGCTGGGTTCTGTGCTGGGTACTTGGAATCAGAGCCCAATAAAACACAGCCTGTGACTTCAGGGATGTCGATTCTAGCTTCCTCATCTGTCAAGCTCCATGCAGGAATAAGTCACCCGAAAGAAGACAATCTGTGTAGGGAATTGCTTACCCGGGCGATGGACATCACCTGGGGAGGGAGGCAGGGAGCATCCTGTCTACGGGGCTGGGAGACTGGGGAACACTGCAGACTCCCACCCTCCAGGGACCTGATGAGGCTGGGGGCTGGTCCCCACAGTCATTCCCAAGGCAAAGGATCAGCCCAGCTGATGCCAATAGAGAGCAGAAGTAATGTCCCACTCCTGACCCCATGGTAACCTCCCAGGGGCAGTGGGTAAAGGGAAGAGTCCACAGGGTTGGGAGAAAGGGCAGACAGAAATGCAGGCAAATCAGTCATTCTGGAAGGGAGTCTAGTCTGAGCCTGAGCTGGAACCAAAACACGTGTGAGCACACTGCAAGCTTCAGAGCCGGACATCAGAATTCAATTTTCCTACTCCTGCCTCAGGGCCTTTGCCCAGGCTGTTCTGGCTTGGAACTTTCCCCCAAATGTGCCCTCTATTCATTTTTTTCAAGTCTCTGCTCCAGTATCACTTCTTGATGATTGTAATTGACTCCCTCCCCACCACTGCCCCTGTCTTTCACAGTGCCCTACTTTTTCCTAAAATATTTATCATGTTGTAAGATAAACATGTTAAGTTATAACAAATGAACATTTATCATCATGTGAATAAATAACTATGTTAAATTGTAACATATTTAACATGTTTATTGCTACACTGTTTATTTTTGCCCCCCCCCCTTCCAGCCACAGGCCTTTAGAATGCAAACTGCTCATGGTAGGGATTGTTTTGTCTTGTTTCCTGATGAGCTGAGAAGGGCTGATGCTGTCTGGATACCTGCTGAATGAACAGAAGACTGAGACCATGCTTAGTTGATAAGAAGGTTGTTGGCAAAAGGCTAATATTTAAAAAGGACGGATAGGAAAGCCCTGTGTCTGTCTAGATATTTAAAAAGGACGGATAGGAAAGCCCTGTGTCTGTCTAGATACTATTGGTCATACTCCACATAGAGAGGAGCCGCAGGTGTTTACAGACAATGCTTGCAAGATGTCTCAGGTGACAAAGTGAGACAAGGGCCAGGAAGAGGACAGGGGCCTCCGCATGGAGGCCCAAGGGCTGGGGGCTTGGGCGACTGACACAGGTCCCCAGCCCAGGGAGGGCACAGGCAGATCTCCAGGCCATGAGTGGGCACATGCAGGTTCCTGGCCCGGGAAGGGTGCCTGCTCTCCCAGTCTTTGTTGGAGTGAATAGTAAAGATAGTGCAGAGTGTAAAGAGGGTACAGAGAGCGAGGTTGGCATTGTAAATGTCTCAGTGTTCCTTCTTCCAGAAATTTCTCCAACATTTTCTAGGCTGTACTCCTCTAATATGAAAATTCTACTTGACTGCCATGAGGCCAAAAAAAAAAAAAAAAAAAGAATAAAAGATACAGAACATGACTTAAGGAAAAAAAAAACACTACAGAAAAGTCAGTACCATGAAGCAACCAGTCCAGCTTAAAAGCACTTGCCCACCGAGTTCTCGGGTAAAATCCTAGACTCTAGAACTCTGCCTCCACCTTAAGTTACTGCTTTACAACCACGTGGAAATCAGATCTCTCTCTTGGATTCAGGCTTCCACACTTTCCACTGAGTTCTCAACAGTACCCTTTACAGATCTGTTGACTTGCTTCTGTTTTTTTATTACGAAATATTAAGGGAAGTGTACGAGGGTGGATTGTTGTGAGACCGTCTAATGCCCTATGCATATTTTGCAAGAGGAAAAGAGTCCAATGCTATACTTAAGGAATCTTGCTTATGTACAACAGGGTTGCCAGAGCTCACAAATAAAATTAGAGGATGCTCAGATTCGAAATTCACATAAAGAATAAGTAAATACTTTCTTATGATAAGTTTGCCCCATGCAATCTTTGGGACATACTTATATGCAGGCAGTCCAGGTGTGATGACCCAGAAGGGGCTCCACAGAATTAGCCAGGAGGGTCCTTGGCTTCACACGGCCTAGAAAGTTTGGAAGTAAGTTTGTATCATTGAGACTCAGAGCTGAAAAATCATTCTATTATTTAGCTAGTGGTAAAATTTCCAAGTCGGGAGTAGAGCTGCGTGTCTACTTCTGTTACCAAACTGTGTAGTGCAACCTTTATTCATGAGGAAAGGCTTGCTCTACCAGCCCCGCTGGGGTGAAGCAGGTGAAGCTTTGTCTGGTAGGAGCATTGCTGCATAGCTGTGAAGCCGCTGGGAGGAAAACATAATGAGGCTTGAGCTCTGATCAGATGTGTAGGATGTTTGTTGCTTTTGCAGAAAGACAAGCACGGATTGGCTTTTACAGTTATCAGCTCGTATAAAAGTCCTTCAGAACACACCCACCCTAACTTTCCAGTTAATGAGAACCATGCCAAGTTTCTCTATGGTGTTTTACAGGCGGTGTTTCAACGAGTATAGGTCTTAAAGAGGTTTGAAGTAGAAATACCTGATTATTATACAAGGTGTCCCTGTGGAAATCACAGGTTTCATTTGAATTCCATAGGAGACAAGAGGTGAGTAAGGCCCTATTTTATTTCTATTTATAAATGTTTACTTGCAGAGGCTATAGATCTGTGTTGAACATATTTTTATGGGATATAAAACCTATAAACCTAAACCAAAATCAGATTTAGGGGAGCTAGGAAATAGAGAGTTACTGTTTCATGGGTCTGAAGTTTCAGTTTGGGAAGAAGAGAAAGTTCTAGAGATGGATGGGGACAGCTGCCACACAACATTATGATGTACAATGTCTAGTGTATGCATTTGAGCGTGGCCAAAATAGTAAATTTTGTGTTTTATATCTTTCACCACAATAAAACAAATTAGACCAAAATATCGAAGGTTGTGTTTTTAAATGTGCCAATCAATTGGGGACATTTCTGGGGCAGTTCCCCAGGCTCCTCTTTTATGAAGAAAATGCCACCTTAAATGTCATGAGTCAACTTTCACTTTAAGCGGTATTATTGAATCACAATAGATTGAGATCCTCATAAAAAAATACCTTGCTTTTAGGACCCTGCAGCCCAGTTGGGAATTATCAACTGGAGAACATTGGCTGACCTTATCAGTCCATATATAATTTTAATTAATATGATTTTACAGTAAGCGGTTAGTATTCCCAGGAACATGCTGTTCTGATTGCCTCTAACTACAGAGGAGTTTATTTTGCAACAAATTACTAGTAACTGTGTGCAAAGGGACGAAGGCTCAGCTGTGGACCGAAGTGCTGCTGAGGATGGTGATGTTGGTTGATCTTTATGAATACAAATAAGAAAAACACCCATGTGTGCATGAGACAGAATATAGAAAGTGTAAATACACTCTTTAAACTAACCTTACTAGCTCTATTAATGAACCCATTCATCTGTCTGAGCCAGTTGGTGAGTCCTGAGATTTTTTCTTAAAACATTCTCTCCAGGTTCTGAGTAAGCTGTTTGCCACCATCACGGACAATGAAATGGAAGTCATGATTTTGCAGTCTGGCTGATGCCCGAGGCCACGATGTTCAGCTGAACACTTGGGGACTTTGCAGCAGGGTCCGGGGCGGGTATTGCACTCCCCCCTCCCTACCAGAAAATCAGGTCACAGACTAGGAGGGAGGAGATTTGAAACAGTCCTGTCTCTGGGACGGTTGAACTATTTGACCTTGGGAAAACCGCTCAGTCCAAGTGGACTTTCCTTCTCCCCTCTGCATAATGACTTTGGAATACGTGGTTTCCCTGTCTCCCTCCCATGCACCCTGTGATACTGAGGCAGTTTTCCTGAAGGGACCAGGCAGCAGTGGAGGCGTGCAAATCTTCCTCCTGTCTTTGGCCTAGGAGGACAAGCTGGCTTCAGAGCTCTGGTGAGAAGAGTGGGTTGCTGTAGGGTGAGCAGGCAATCTGTGCCTTGTGAATTGCTGTCTTGTTTCAGTGTTGGGAATAGAAATCTACTAAAACCAACCCAAGAAAAATGAGGACTTTATTGGAAAGACACAGAATTTTATTTAGTTTTTAAAAGATTTTTTAAAATTTATTTTGGAGGGGAAGCAGCAGAGGGAGAATTTCTAGCAGACTCCCCACTAAGTGCAAAGCCTGACAAGGGGCTCCATCTTGGGACCCTGAGATCATGACCTGAGCCGAAATCACAGTGAGCCCCCCAGGTATCCCAGAAGGACACAGAATTTTAATACAATTTGAGGACAGGAAGTGTAGCAGGACACCACAAGGGACTAGAAATCAAAACCTGGCAGGTGGGGACTAAGATGAACACCTCTCAGGTAATGCTGTCTTCTCTCTTCCCTCCAGTTTTCTCCCTTTCGCTCCACCTGCCTCGGACATCTTGCTCATGCCTAAGCCAATTCTAGGTTCACATGACCTTTTAAGCTCAACAAGAGAGTCCAACTACAGCTCCGATTATGACCCAGATCTGCGATGAAACTCTCAAGCTATTTGGTGTTGTGGTGGATCTGCCACAGTTTGCTGTGGCAAGGACTATGGACCCATTCAGCAGAGGCTCTGAGAGCGGATAGTCTTCAACAAGGGTGTGCTGTGGGTGCCTGCAAGCAGCAGAAGCCTTCTCTGGCTAGTCAAGCAACAAAATGTCTGGAAGTACACAGGGGTATCTCCTGCAATCAAAGGAGACATGGCAGGTCCTGGGTCCTCTGCAAAGGGTGATCTTTCTTTATGGCACTGCCCTTTATGTGACTGCTCTAAGGGCTATCTTCTGTGTTTTCCTATGCCATGTTTTAAATTCCTGGGGGTGGGGGAAGAGTCTAAGTGGCCTGATTTAAGATGTGTCCATCTCTGGATTAATCTGTTTTACAGGGGATGATAGTAGGACAAACTGTCCCACTTTTCCTAGCACTATCCCAGTTTAAGCACCACAATTCCAGTGTCCTGGGATCCCCCTCAATCCTGGGTAAACCAAGACGTTTGGTTGCCCTAGAAGAGGGTCACCTGTATATGCATATATGGTTCTTTAAGGGATTGCCCTGTGTGTTAGGGCATTCTAACAACCAAGCAACCAACAGCTGTGGTGACTTATAGCAAAACATTTCATGGAGTGCCTGTTACATTCTACTTCTTGGTAGCCTAGCCCCTGTGCACTTGCACCAGCGCACGCACACACACACACACACACACACCATCTTCTCATTCCTTCAGAGTTACAACTCTCTGTCACATGATTGGGTTATTTCATACGCCACCACAAATGGACTGCTCGCCTCCCCAAGGTGGGGAAACCCCAAGCTGTACCCTTCTACTCCATCCAGAGCGGATGTTGTGGCCTTGAGGTACAGACTCTGTACGACCTCCATTCTCCTGTTCTTCTGTAACAATCCTATCTGTTATTTCACAACATACCTTGCTACTACCAAAAGGAAAAGAAAAACTGTTGTCATGCTTTTTCTTTCTAAAACGGAAAAGTGGGGCCTGGTGTACAAGAAGGTACTTATTAAACACTAGTAGCAAGCAAGAAAATAACTACATGGAGCCAACAATCCTCATTACTGTAGCGGGTACTTAAGTTTCATCTTTCTCAGCCCATTCTGTGCTTCCCTGCGGCTTCAGCTGCCATCTCACTCGGTGGGGGTGACATGCCCACCGCCTTCCCCAATGCGCCCCCTGCCCCCCCCCCCCCCCATGCAGACCCCGGGCTCCCCGACGCAGTCCCCCGGACCCCACCCTCGGCTCCGCCACGCGGCCGGGCTGTGTCCGGCGCCCCTCTCCCCGGCATGCACTCCCGCCTCGGCCGGCCTTCAGCTCGTAGCCGGCTCCCGTCACCCCCAGCCCCGGCGCCCCGCGGACATGTGGTGACCTCCCGCCAGGCTCAGGTGCTACGCGTGCCAAGACGCACCCCTTCTGACTTGACCGCGGCGTACCGAGCTAGTGCCGGGGAATGGGCGGCCGCCAGAGGTCCGGGGTCTCTCCTACCCCGCGCCTCCAGGCCGGGGCGGGACTTCCGGTCCCGCCCGCGGACGCCTTCCGGTGGGAGGCGGAAGCCGGCTCCGGGTCGGCATCCGAGCTGGCGCGTTCCCGGCTCTCGTCTCCTCAGTGGAGGTGTCTCGGCCCCGTCGCCGCCGCTGCTACCCCGCGCTGCGGGACGGGGAGACCGGGTAGGGACGCGGTGGCCGGACACCGGCCGGAGGGCGCGCCGGGGCCCGGGGCTTGAGGGAGGCGAGCATGGTCGGGGGCCGCGGGCGCGGGTGACCCCGAGGACAGGCATGAGGGGGAGCTCGGGGCGGGGGCCGCGGGCGACCCTGGGCAGGGGGTGCGTCCAGGAGGGCGGGAGCCGGGAGGACGCGGACCGCGGGGCGGCGTACGGAGGTGGCGGCCAGGGTCAGCAGTCGTCCGGGGGTCGCAGGCGGGAAGGTGCGGACTCAGGGTAGGGCAGGTGGCCGGCCGCCCGCTGCTGGACGCCGAGCTCGTGGGACCCGCGTGCCAGGTGGTGCCGGCTACCGGGGCGTGTGTGTGCTCACCCAGTGCGGGTCTCCGGAGGAGAGCTCGCATTCCCGGGGAAACGTGGATTCTCCACTGGCCGCGGTCACTCGTGCCGCTGGCTTTGTCAGAGCCGTCAGGTCATGCACTACCTGTAGTCGTCTGCCCCGCGGTGGGGCTGGGACCTCCATCCTCTGACGGCGCCAACCTGGCGCCCCCGAGACCCGTGGTCCTGCTGGGCGGTCTTCCCTGAGTGGGCAGCGGTCTGGGTTAGCTTCTGAATGTGCCTTCACAACGGCAGTGGGACTCGCTTGGCTTCTGCTTCACCGACGCGCTTCCACCGAGTTACCTATTGCTTCCTGCTCGGTTTAACCAGAAAGCGCAACTTTACAGAGCCCTGCAGCCGATTTCGACTAGTTCCTGAGAATTTATTTACCTTTCATTTCTACTGCGTTGTAGTTGACAGCGTGTTAACAAATACTAATGACCCCAGATCTGTCGTCATGTACACATTAAACACATTCAGTTTTCCTTAGTGTCCAGTGAAGTGTATGGGCTTGTTGTAACCTTGCCGGAGGTAATCATTATTAATTTCAGCTATTGTCTGCGTTATATATAAGGTTTATTGGCTGCAATGAATTTGTGCTTCCCAGTCTATATCATGTAATGTCTCCCGTAAGTGTAATTATGGAGACAGCTGGCTGTGAGCCTCGGGTGTACAAACTGGGCAGGGTAGCAAGGGACAGCCATCCCACTGTGGTTGGTGGAGGGTGAGATCTGATGAGCCCTTGCCTGTTGCAGGTATTTGCTATTTCAAGTGTTAAACTTTTTTATTTTGCAAATTACTTTATTGGTACAGGGAATTTTTGGATCTGATTTGGTGGTCTGACTTGCACTAATTAAATAAACCAGAATATTTTATATTTATTGGTGCCTTACTGTCTTGCTAGCTTATAAATTCCTCCCACATCCCCAGTTTTATGGAGGTATAACTGACAAATAAAAATTTTATCTATTTAAGGTGTACAGTATGATAATGCATATACATTGTGAAATGATTGCCACAATCAAACTGATGACAGATCATCACCACACATACTTAATCATCTTTTTTGGGGGTGTGTGTGTGGGGAAAACAGTTAAAATCTACTCTGTTCCAGATTTCAGATTACAGTATTAGTAACATGCATAAACTCTTGATGGACTTGAAAGTCTGTGCTTGAGTGACATAGTTATGGTTTCTTTATATTTAGGGACATGATTGGAAAGCAATGCTTAGGAATAAACAATGCTTTAACATGTAATTGAGCATATTGAATAATTTCTCAAATTAGAAAATGAAAAGACACTGGTCTTTATAGTTATTGAATTAACCTTTGTGTACATTTACATACATATATATTAATTTAATCTCATTTCTTGAAATTAGATAATCTTTTTCTGACAAGGCTTGTCCTCAGTTTTCATAAAATCTTGGTTTAAAAAAATGTGTTCTTTCCCTTTTCCCTTGACTTTTGGGAGGTAAAGCACTTGAGAAAGTGTGCAGATCTTAAGACTTTAGTTTGGGTAGAGGAAAGGCTTGTTTTTGAAACACAAGAGCTCGCCTTCTATGGCAAGTTTCTGGTTATATGTCTGAATGATATATTTGAAATTTGATTGGTCTATGTTCTGGATAATCTTTGGAATTTTTGTTCTTTGTCCTAATTGAGTAAATTATTAAGCTTTTATGGATAAATCTATGTGTTATTCTGTAGGATTTAGATACACTTTACAGTTTAACCAATAGTGGAAATTTTTTATGAGGGTACAGCAAATTACTAGCTATTCTTATGGATTTATTATTTCTTTTTGTTTCTGCTATGGCAAAATACATATCTGTACTTTGAGAGAACTACCAAAACACTGATAGCCCAAAGTCTGTTTTTGTATACATCTATTTACACAGTCTGTTGTTTGCCATTATCACCTGTTTGTAATATATGAAGTAGTTTGCTATGTTGTTTTTTGGTTCTGTGCTCTCTTATTGTCAATTTTATAATTACATAGTCCATTCTCAGTTATCTATACCCCCTAGTTAGAAAGGCCTTTTCTGCCACTTGATGGAATCAGGAGTATTTGTTACTGCTGAGGAATACTGCTTTTGGACAAGGAGATTCCAAGGAGAGTGTTGATTTTCTGCTAACTTACCAGCCAGCTGCCTTGTCTGTAATGTAAGCATGGCCCTTAGCAAGGTTGGCCGAGGCATAGTCAACCCCTTCTTTTAGAAGGACTTCTGTCTTTTTTTTCTGCAAAGTTAGACCTTTTCTCTCAGTGACTAAGGTAACCTGGCCCCAGTGTGACTTGGGGGATCAGAGCGGCCAAAAGGGCTGCAGTCCTGTTGGTACAGTCTTGTTCATTCTCCCGAGTCTGATCCCATAAATCTTGGCAAATTTTCAACCCTCCAGACACTTAGTTATGTCTGTGAGCCATTTGTTTACTTTATTATTGTTTAAAAAATAGTTTTAATGCTAAATCATAATAGGTTGGGTTATATAAATGGACTCAGTTTTGCTTAGAGTGAGGCATCACATTAAATTATACACGAACTTTCCTATTAAAGTGATACAGTTGGAGATATTCTAGAACATACACTGATTGCCATTAGTCTTTGCTCTTTTACTACTTTTCTTTGTTGGTTTGCTTTAATTTGAGATCCTAATGAAAAGAAAACTCAAATAAAAGATGTGGGGGAAGCAACCATTACTGTTGACGTGTTAAGAGGTGATGGTGGGAGCGGTCTCTGGTGGTTGGGAGTATCTTAGCCCTGACATTGTTTAGAATTGGCGGTGCTTGGTGATAATAAAAGCAGAAAGACTTAGGTGGCTTTATCATCGTTTTAAAGTACCCTACAATGAGTCCTTTATTGCCTGCAGGGGGCAGAAAGAGGGATCCCTCCTACTTCTCTCACCTCCATGAGAATGACCTGGCAGAGGCTCTTGAAGTCACAAGTTTACGTGGTAATTAGGAATCATGGAAAGGCTTGAAGGAAGGGTTGAAATGTGAATAAAAAAATAAATACCGAGGTTTATTTTAGCTTTGGTGTTTATTTTCAATATCTAGAAGAAGAAAGCGAGGAGATTGATGAGAAGGCCAGGCAGTATATTTGAACAGATTTGTCTTAATTAAAGTGGAGGAGGTAGGGCAGATTCTAGGAAGTGATGCATTATCAAGTTCTAGACTTTATTATAAGAGCTAACTACTATGCAGATAAGGACTATCAGAGTCAAGACCTAATATTTTAAACTTAAGTGGTGACTCTTCCACAGTGATTGAATAGAGTTGCAAAAATAAAAATAGTACAAGGAACCACCTGTATACCTTTTATTTGGATTCATCTATTAACATTTTACCCCATTTACCCCATTTGCTTTATCACTTAAGAACAAGAACACTTTTTTTTTTTTTTTAAGTAAACTCTACCCCCAACATGAGCTTAAACTCATGACCCTGAAATCAGGAGTCACGTGCTTTTCTGACCAAACCAACCAGGTCCCCCCAGTAGAAGGCTCATGTAAAATATACTTCTGAATAGAACTGCTAACTTTATTTTTCTTTCCTAACTAATAGTTAATTGATTGGCTCTAATTCACCCAATGCTAGTGCTAGAAAGTATGTTGGTAGACAATCTGACGTGCCTCACTGAAGGGTGGTGAATGTTGACCAGTCCACGACCAGTGCGCTTTGATTTCTAGACTTCTGTAGCCTCTTCCAAGGTCTTATCATCCTGAACTGGGGTTATAATTCCTATGTCTGTTGCTTTGTGGCTTATACATTTTCATTTGATCTCAAAACAAGCACGTAAATGTTCTACCTTAGACATACCTGATCTTGCTTACATTCATTCAAGTCTGCTTCTTTTTTTTTTTTTTTTTAAGATTTATTTTATTTAATTGAGAGAGAGCATGCATGGGGGAAGGAGCAGAGGGAGAGAATCTTCAAGCAGACTCCCTGCTGAGCAAGGAGTGGTTGCCTACTTGATCTCAGGACCCTGAGATCATGACCTGAGGCAAAACCAAGAGGATTTTGGCTCAATCAAACCAAGACACTCAACTGACTGAGACACCTGGGTGCCCCAAAACTGCCTCCTCTTAATCTCTAGTCCTTGGTTATTGAAAACAGCTGAACAGTATCCTTTTTAAGGACATTTAGCCTATTTTGTAATAAATACCTTGTTAATCCCTCAGGTAAGACTATTTTTATACCTTTAGGATTTGTACCTAAAAATATTCTTTCTATGTCTTTAGTCTGTTCACAGGACCTTATGTTGGTTGGTTTCGAGATCCCAGGTTTTTCATATCCTTTTTAAAGTGCGATGAGCAGAGCTTGAAGAGTCTAAGTAGAATAATGAATGACTGATCATTTATGTATAAGTTATTTATAGAGTGCTTCTCTTATCTAGTCATTTGGTCCTTAGGGCAGGACAGGTAGTATCCCATGTCAGAGATGGAAACCATGAGCTGTAGAAAGATTCAGTCACTTACCCGATATCTTCTGGAATGAGGCTGTGTTCAATCTAGGATACAACCCCTGGTCTTCTGACCCCAAATCCATATACCCTTTATCCTGAGTCACCTGTTCTACTGCATCTCACTTTTAGGTCCTTCTATATCACATATTCTCGGATGTATTTTAAAATCCCTTTGGCTTTCTTGTTCTCCCTTTTCACCAACTGAACTTGGTGTTAAGGGAAGAAAGCACTGACTCTACTTAATCTTTTCTTCTGCACTTAACATAATATCATTTCAGGATTAGAGTAGATGGTAGTAGTAATTTAATCCAGTCTTCTACCTAATTTGGATATTTTCATGACCCTTCCCTTCCTGGGATTTATGGGAAGGGATTTTTTTATGGCCCTTGCAGGAAAACTTAGAGTAACAAGGTGTTCACCTCTTCCTAATCAGCCTTAGTTCATTGTTGGGAGGCTCCCTTATAAGATTATTTTTTTACTTATAACAGATCCAAATTACCTATTGTGGTTCTTATCTATTTGTTTTAGTTATATCATCCAGAGCAACATAGGTCTATTTTCTCTTTGTAATGTAAAATTTTGTCACGTATTTAAGGATAAATGTGTCTTCTCAGGTTAAATAATGCCACTACCTAGATCTCTTACCATCCTGATCATACTATTCTAGCTGCACTAGGTTGGCTGTATCTTAAAAATATGGCTTCCATAATTGTCTGCACTATTTTAGACATCAGATTAAGGCAGCAAATGGCGGGACCATTACTTACTGTAAGGTTCTATTACTGCATGTTCAATATTATTGAAGTCTAAAATTACATTAACATTTAAGAAGACACATCTTGCTCTTATATTAAGCATTTAGTAAGTCAAAGCCCCCCAAATTTTCATGGGAAATCTGTTAGTCTGGCCCCTGCACCTGTGCAACTATTTTTTAACTGAACCACAGGACTTTACATTTATTCCTGTTAAATTTGATCCTGCCTGGGTCTCAGAGGTTCAGCATTTGAGCCTGTAGTGATCTATTTTGGTCTCAGTTTTCTTACTTGCTTATCCTTTTAAGCTTTGTCTTTTACATTTATAATACTTAGCTCTTCAGACTTTTGTGGAGCCAGGGCTGGCTTTGGATTGATGATAGCTACATAGCTCATGCTCCTCATCGGGAGCATGGTTTTCTGCCCACATATGTTTCTGGTGGGATATTCACCACTCAGACAGGACACAGGATGACCTCATGGTGCAGAAGTGAGCTGTGCCCAGGGCTGCTGCGTGTCTTGCACTCCTAACCTCAGTCCACCTTCAGTGGCCCTCGGTGCCTTCAGTGCCCCTCAGCCATTCTCAAAACCAAACTTTGACAAAGCTCCATAGGTTTTAAAATTAAACCGTATTATGTTTCAGCCTTATAAAATCAGAGAAAGCCAGTTTCTCTTCAGAGTGTGTATGCAGAACTTTTTTTAGATTAGGGACAACAAATATGTGCTAACATCATGATTCTGATTCATTCTTGAACACTGTTAAAAATGAGAGGCAGAGTCCACCCTCGGTATTAAAGAATACTGTGATTTATTCTGTCTGCTGTAGGTTGAAGGAGGAATGGCTGCAAAGGACGCCTACCACGTACTCCCATTGTTGATACAGTTCAGTGCATCTTGACCCACTGGGTGCCAACACCTCCACCCCAGGGGATTTGGAAATCTGTGGGAAAGTATTTGTTTGTCACAGTGAGGGGTGTATGTGTGTGTAGTTAGCATTTAGTATTTGGGAATCAGGGGTGCAAAATGACCCACAGTGCTTTGGGCAGTCCTACCTAACAAGAAAATATCCCATCCTAAAATCTCGGTGTCCCTCATGGAGAAACACTGTCTAGCTTGGAGAAGAGTCTAATTATGGGAACTGTCCTGTCACTGGGACTTAAACAGAGACCAGATACCTATTTGTCAGGGATGTAATTATAGGCATTTTGGCATCAAGTGGGATATTGTACCATGTGATCTGCAGGGTCTTTTCCACCTGGGTGATTTCCTGAGTATATGGCAGGGGTCAGCAAAGTACACCCCCCCACCCCCCCACCCCGCCCCGCACTCCGCTAACAATGGCCTGTGTTAGTAGATAAAGTTGTGTTGGACCACAGCTATGCTCATCCATTTATGGATTGTCATTGACTGCTTTGGGGCGACACCAGCAGAGGTGTGAGTGGTGGCCATAGAGACTTTATGGCCTGCAAGGCCTAAACACTACTGGCCTCTTTACAGAACAAGTTTCTAGTTATCATGTATCATAATGTTTTTTGAATGGCACCAGTGTGTGAACTGATGTCACTAAGTGTGTGATTTAGATCCTTAGTAGTTTTGTGTGTAGTGATTCAGAAATCTTTTTCTATGTCACTGTTGAAGATTCACCAGTTGATGGATCAACAATAAAAATTAGAGCTGGAGAATACTCAGCTTGATTTTGCAAATGTCACCAAGTAGGGCAAGGTCTATATCTATATGGTATGGTTCCTCAGTGTTTGAGATTGGGCTGATGGTTGACTTTCCCCACAGTGATGTTACACTAACGGGTAGTGAGGAAATACTTTCAAAGCCATGACAGTGAGAAAAAAAAGTAGACTCTCACAGTCTTCGGAAATCAGTTTTGGAGCTTAAAAATTCCATGTAGGAAATATCACTGTTCTTTTCCCTCCTATGTGTTTTAGTAAAGAAAAGCACAGTGATAGCGGTATTGCTAGTTTGTTGGCGTTGTAGAGGAAGTACTAACTTAAAAATAACCTTCTGAGCACTTATTTAAAATACTTTAACATTTAAAAAATGCTTTTATATTTTAAAGAAGAGGTTACAAGAAACAGACATCTGTTAACCCTTATTAAAAAAAGGGGGGGCGGTACCTGGGTGGCTCAGTCATTAAGTGTCTGCGTTCTGCTCTGGTCATGATCCCAGGGTCCTGGTATCGAGCTCCATATTGGGCTCTGTGCTCAGCGGGGAGCCTGCTTCTCCCTTTTCCATTCCCCCTGCTTGTTTTCCCTCTCTTCCTGTGTCTCTCTCTGTTAAATAAATAAAATCTTTAAAAAACAAACAAACAATAACAAAAACAAAAAGGAAAAAAAATACCAGTCTGAGTCTGAGTATGTTGGTGTCTTGGGCTCCCCAGAGAAACAGAGCCAGTATATGTGTGTGCATGTGTGTGTGTGTGTGTGTGTTTCAAAAGAGATTTATTTGGGGGCGCCTGGGTGGCTCAGTGGGTTAGGCCTCTGCCTTCGGCTCGGGTCATGATCTCGGGGTTCTGGGATCGAGCCCCACGTCGGGCTCTCTGCTCAGTGGGGAGCCTGCTTCCTCCTCTCCCTCTCTCTGCCTGCCTCTCCGCCTCCTTATGATCTCTGTCTGTCAAATAAAAAATAATATCTTAAAAAAATAAAATGCTTAAAAAAAAAAGACAGATTTATTTGAAGGAATTGGCTCATGAAGTTGTAGGGATTAATAAGTCCAGAATTTGTAGGGCAGGCTGACAGGCTGGAACGTCAGGCAAGCATTGATGCTGTCAGGCTTGAGGCAGATATTCCTTCTCTGGGAAACCTCAGTTTTTGTTCTTAAGCCTACAGCTAAGTAGATGAGTCCTACCCACACAATTGTGGGTAATCTCCTTTATATAAAGTCAGCTTCTTGAAGAAATACTAACCACATCTACAAAATACCTTCCAACCAGGTTGACCATAAGACCAACTTTCACAATTCTTGAAACATGTTTGGTATGTTAAAATGCTGAGTAGTAGGGGCACCTGGGTGGCTCAGTGGGTTAAAGCCTCTGCCTTCGGCTCAGGTCATGATCTCGGGGTCCTGGGATCGAGCCCCGCATCGGGCTCTCTGCTCGCCAGGGAGCCTGCTTCCCCATCTCTCTCTCTGCCTGTCTCTTTGCCTACTTGTGATCTCTGTATATTTAATAAAAAATATTAAAAAAAAATACTGGGTAGTGAGTACTGATGAGGATAATGTCTGTATTCATAGACCAGTAGCTTCCAAGGGATTACCTGGGTCTTCATTCATGTGTCAAATAAAGAATAGAAAATGGACAATTAAATCAACCTTGTCACCCTTTGAAATGTAAAAGTTCTGTTTTTCATGGTTTTTATATATTGTGTATTAATTTTTAAAATTTGGAGTACCTTGAATAATTTAAGAATTTTATAACCTTTTTTTTTATAAGTTGTTACTAGCCTTTTTGCATAAAAAATTCTTAAGCGGTGGGAATTAGTTTTGAGCTTATTTCGTCAAATTCTCCTCATTTGTGGTTGAGAAACCAGTCCCAGGAAGGTGGATGATTTTGTCCAGGTAACACAGTGAATCAAAGAACCATCATTAGAAGCCGGATCTGATTTCCAATCCAGGATGGTTCTGCTATGAGAGTGATTACAGAGAAGTAAAGGGCTTTTCTGAAGAGAGGGTGATTTTGAGTCTTTACTTAAGGGATTGAGTATGAATTGATAGTCCAGAGAATGGAAATGATATTCAGGCCACTTGGTGACACTGGGGGGAGGGTGGGCAGAGAGAAGTGGGTGTGTCCCATGGTGTGCACAGGTGGACAGCATATCTGCTTAGGGCCACAGTAACATGGGCTACCCCTGGGACCTGGAGAGATTTCACAGCGAAGTACAAGCTAGCCATCAGATGATTCCCAGGGGATATTCCAGAGGATCTCAAGTCGGGGAGAATGTGTGGTTCAGAAGAAGTTGCTTGAGAGAGCTTTCTTTCCTGAGGAGGTTAGTAGAGAAATAGGAGCTGTTGGAACTCAAGTGTTGTCTGAGAAGCACAGGGTGGAGTTTGGAAATCCTTCCAAGAGGGAATTGTAAGGGTTCTGTGGGGCATCGTGAAAACATTGTAGGAAGTAAATGGGTCCTTTAGAAGGTTGTGGGGGTTTAGGCATCGTCCACGTTTACTTCCTTACCTGCAAAATAAGCATATTAATACCCACTGCACATAGCCAGTAGAGGGAGTAAAGGAGATGATGTACGCCATGCACTCATTTGCATAATGCCTGGCTCGAAGTACTAAAAATGATAGCGTTTATATACTGTATCCTGGCTGCTGGCTGAGAGTCTTGATCAGAAGCTGTCACTAGAGATCCTTTTTCTTTCTCCCCTTCGCTTATGCTCACTCCAGCTACTTCGTGCCAGCCCACAGCTGTTCAATGTGGTTTCTTACTTCAGCTTTAATATCTCCAGGCAGGGGCACATCTCTGACCATAGACAGTGCTACTTCATCTCTGTGGTCAACAGGCCTGGTCCTTCTGAATAAGCTCTGCCCTTTTTTGGGGGGTTGTATTTCAATTGCAGATTTCATCTCATCAAATTGAAACAGTATACTTAACTATGGCATTATTTCCAATTTTATTACGGTTTTTTTTTGCCTTTTGGACTATAACTAGGAAGATACAGTTGGAAAGGGGAGTGAAGGTGCAGGATTTTGAAGCAGCTTCTCCCTTTCCTCTTCAAAGGGTTATTTCCTTCAGGTTTTGAGTAGAAAGCAAAATGTAGTATTTCAGTGGATACCTTCTCCAAAGAGGACTGCCTTAAAAAGACATTTTCTCCAATAATTGCATCTTAAGATATAAAACCATTTATGGATGTAGACTCGGCAGTAGTCTAACAGATTTTTTCAGTGTATGGGATCAAATTTGAGATGACTAGACATGAGGCTCCGACTGTACAATGTGATTATTTCTGAACCAGACCCTGGAGCCGTTTCCCTCGTGTTCAGAACAGAGTAACCTGGAGTGTTTAGTTTCATTCTAAGGAGCCTTGCTGGTACTTGGACATCTGTCGAGTATGGGTCTCTCTGGAACCCTTAAGGCTCTTTCGTTCCCTGCTCTGCTGTATCACCCATTTCTCTCTCCCTCTTACCTTAACCTCTCCTCCCAGTGAAATTTTCCTTAATTATTTGATTATGTTAATTCAGAGGAAGGTGTGGATGACCAATAGACCTGCTCCTAAGGTACACTATTTAAATTGTATATGTATTTTAAAGTG
The DNA here is from genome assembly GCF_002288905.1 of Enhydra lutris kenyoni. Lineage (NCBI taxonomy): Eukaryota > Metazoa > Chordata > Mammalia > Carnivora > Mustelidae > Enhydra > Enhydra lutris. The sequence goes on along the minus strand of NW_019154108.1, from coordinate 31,448,791 downwards.
AAATTTGTAGAACCAAACAAAAACCTGTCAGTCTAGAGCGTTAGTATATGGTTTAATATAGAGAGATTGCTTGTTTACCTGGTCTCTTCAGACTTACTTTTTTGGACTCCCAGTTTCTGAAGAACATGTTTCTTCCCTAGAGGAGTTAAGAAGAGGAGAAATGATAATGGGGAGAGGTAGGACCTTTCTCAACTTGACATATCAGTGTAGCTGCTTCATGACTTTCTTCCTTCTTCAGGTCCTTCCTCTGTAATCTCATTACATTTTTTTGTTGTTGTTGTTTAAATACTCTTCTTATGAAATATAACTCACTTCTTAATTGTAGGTTCCTGGCTTCCACCTTGCCATAAGTTAAGTGCTCCTAATTTATGGTATTGAGTTACAGGTTCTCCTGTGAAGCTTATGATTTCACTTGTTCTTTTTAGAACAGTAATAATAAGTTCTGTTAATATGATGAATTTTTTTCCACCCAAAAATGTAAGTCACCACTACATGTGTTCCTCTTGTTGAAAATGTCTCTAATAACACTGGCTTCTATTTATTGATCATATGCTACATACTGGGCACTGCACAGGGCATTTAGGAGACATTGTATTCAGCCCTCACAATAACCTTATTTAAGGTAGATATTTATATTTCCCTTTTATGGTGAGGAAACCAAAGTTTGGAGAGATCAAGTAATTTGTCTAAATTTATAACACAGACAGTGGAACTAAAATTCTAAAGCCCATCTGCTTTTGATTGTACACCGTTTTCCGCTGTGTTTCAAAAGAGCCTTAAATTTGGCATCTACCCTCAGGTACTTCCTAGAGAGTATAAGCAGCATGTTGCTTCTAGAATTGTTTTTAATATCCATGCACTCACAGCAGTGTTCCACTTTAAACTTGTATGAAATGCAATCAGGGTATTATGGATAAATGTTTCTTTCAAGGATGGTGCCATAATGTAGCTTCTAGCTTAAAGTAGTTCAGTAAATGCTTACAAAATATTTGGTGCACGTGGATAAAAACAATGACACAAAGAGAGGTGGCAGTTAAAGTAGAGGGCTGATCACAGAAGAATGAATTTCTTTTGGAATGTGAAGCAGGAACTTTCTCGTATTACAGCCGGCTACAGGGCAGGGCTGGAATCTGAGCTTTGACAACACCGCCCAGACTCTTTCTTGTTTTTCTGCTTTACAACCACACGTTATTGCCAGCTGAAAAGGATAATGGGGAGTAATGATGAATGCATTTCCATTTGCTGCAAAGAGAATTTTAGACATTCTCGATCTTTTTAAACTGAGACAAAAAGGCTGCTTAGAAATGAAGAGTGAATTAGAGGCTACGGGTAAGTGGTTCTTAGATTCCTGCTCTAGGAGTTGGTGCAGGTGATACTGATGGTGGTAGCTGCCAGTTCACAGTTGGGTCTCAAATAGTTTTGGCCCCAGGGGTGGTGTAAGAATTCAGTTTTTCTTCAGTCTTTTCTTTTCATCCCCGAGTTGTAGGTTTTGGGCATAGGTGTTACTTTCACTGAGACTGCTAAGGTTTTCTTAGGCTGTCAATGTCAAACACAAACCGGACTTCTAGAATTATCTGCTATGGGTACTTGTTCCTGTGGAACACGAGAGAACTCAGCTGTTGTGAAGAGCCTCCCTTAGCTCCTGCCAGCCCCCAGCTGCCCAGGCTGTGAGGCTGGCATAATGGAGTGCTGTGGTCATAGAACACTTTGTATGGTTCTTGATTCTTTTTGACTTTATTGGGGTTTTTTATGGTTGCCCCCTCAAGGTCACTGCAGCAGTGTATTGTAGAAAATTTTCATTAGTCCCTCAATACTGTGACTTGATTATTAGTGATCAGTTCTTTGGGCTTGAGTGAGCAGATTAGTCTCCACTGTGATGCCTTAATAATTTTTAATGATTTAATATGTGGCTGCTTGGCATTGGATCTAGTTACTGTGTTTGCGGAATGCTATATGGTGGGCATTTGCATTATTTCCTGTCAGGGAGTGACAAAAATATAATTTATTTAGCCACTGCTTGAGGTGCTTTTTGACACTTCTGGTAGTGTGGTGTTGTAAAATAATATTAGAAACAGGATAATAATTCCATGGCTAGCTCATAGTTATGAAATATTTACCGTGTGATTATTATGCTGAGGGCTTTTACGTCTGTCATATCTAATTTAATCCTTACTGCAGTCCTGTGAAGGGCTGTTGTGCCTGCCTCCCAGATGGAGTCTGGACTATATGGACGCTAAATAGCTTACCTGTGTTAAACCGTCATCAGGGCTGGGATCCAAATCCGGGCATCCTAACCTCAGGGCCACAGCCCTTAACTACTCTGCCGGACAGCAAGCTCTGATACCTTCAGGTGTAGACATTGTCCAGTTCTGTTGAAGCTTCCTACTCCTGGAAGTCCATGTGCCCTATCAGAGTCTGTGTGTACATGCGGGATTTTACATTTCTAGTCAAATAGAACTTTCTTCTTTAGTTTTAGTGGTTGCCAGTTGGTGTCTTGCGAAACAGTTCAGCTTTTATTCCAGGTGAGAGGACTATATCACTTTGTTGACTATGTGACATACTGCTTTAAAGTTGTTAGCCAAACCTTTGTACTGGGAGAAACAAAAAGTTAAAGCATTCATACTGTATTTTGGGTTATATTGGAGTTTAGGGGCAGATCTGTGATTTGAAGTTTATCTTAGGCATGGAAATAAATTTCTGTTCTCTAAAATGTACAGATGGGGAAGTTCTGGAAGTGTCCTGTGTAGAAGAGAAAAACGTCTACTCAGCATTTAAAATTGGCCATGGACAATTTAAAGTGGGGAAGGGGCGAGGGCACGGATAATCCATATGTGGGTTGTCGAACAAAGGGTTTTTCACTTTCTTTTGTCCTTGGAGTCAACCTTTATAACACTATCATTGGAAACACTTGACTTACTAAGCTTTACTGAACATTCTGATTTTTGGATCAGTTTCTAAATTCACAAAATAATCTTTATACAACAGATATTATTTCATTGTATTTTGGGATTATATGCTCAATTCTGAATTTTGACAAATTTTAATAAACTGAAATAAGTTACACAGCTACGAGATAACATAATTTTTTTCAAAGACTTTGTTTATTTGAGAGAGAGCATGAGCTGGGGCTGGGGGCGGGGGGCGGAAAGAAAATCAGATTCCCCACTGAGCAGGGAGCCCAATGCAGGACTCAATCCCAGGACCTGGCTGGGATCATGACTTGAGCCGAAGGCAGACACTTAACTGACTGAGCCATCCAAGATCAGTCTTTTTCTGATACAAACTATTTTTATTGGTATTGTGGGTTCTGGGACTTGATTTTTTTTTTAACATTTTATTTATTTGTGAGAGAGAGAGAGAGAGAGAGAGCACGTGCAAGTCATAAGCAGGGGGAGCAGCAGAGGGAGCACTAAATGCCCCGCTGAGCAAGGAGCCTGATGTGGGACTTGTGCAGGACTCGATCCCAGGACCCTGGTTTCATGACCCGAGCCAAAGGCAGATGCTTAACTGACTGAGCCACACAGGCATCCCGGGACTTGATCTTTTAACCCCAGAAATAATACAGTATTTAGATTTACCTGTATGCATTTATCTCTTTTTTTTCTTCTTTTGATCAATTTTTTGTACCTATTGACAGGAAGATGAATTATTTATAATTTATCCCCCCTTTAGGGCTTTCTGTGGGAGGGGCTGTGCTCTGACTCTACGCTTTGCTTAGGCTCCCCAGTTGCACCTCCTGTTATCCTGTTTCCTATAGCTTCTCCTCTCCCCACTTCAAGTGCTAGCCACCAGGACTGTGCACATGTGCCTAGGACATGCTGGTTTCAGAACTAACTCACCTCTAGATTTGTGCTTTCTTACCATTTCTGCCTTAGAACATTTCTCTGTCTTTATAGCTGGCTCTGCCATACATTTAAAAAATCGTTTAAAAATATATAATACAGCATTTTTAGGGAATCTCCAGCCATTGGGTTTGCACTGTCAAAGAAGTCCACGTTGTTGTGTGCTTGATTGAAGTGTTTTGCATTGAATCTGGGGTTGGGGAGGAATTATATACCCATTCTTACTAACAGGCAAAACTCTTCCATTGAGAGTCATAAGAAATAACTTGTTTCAGCCAGCCAGGTACCCCAGAAACAACTTGTTTGAAAGAGAATGATGGGGTTCAGGACATGCTACTCCAAAATATGGCACTTTGGCATGTTGAATATTTTAAGCTGAAGGAATTTAAGAAATGGCAGGTATAGGAAGGATTTTCTGACCTTCCCCCAAAACAGGTCATAAGACCCACATATGAGAGGTGCCCTCACTAAACCCAGAGGAAAGAATCATCCTTATCTCTGATGGAGTAATGCCAACGGGAATTTAAAGAATAGTCCTTGCTAAGTGTCCCCATTTTACTACTTCTTTATCTCATCACATTTTTCCATGACTCTATTCCTTGTCATATCTAGTATAAAGACATTTCTTTGGTCTTAATTTCCTTCTGAAGGTCCTTCTGTCACATAACATTTATGTTATATAAATTGGTATGCTTTTCTCTTATTACTCTGTCTTCTGTTACAGAGACCCAGTCAAATTTTAGAAGGGAGAGAGAAAAGATATTTTCCTCCCCTATAGTTTCTGGTGACCATGAGGGCATGGCTGGGGCACCCCACTCAATCCATAGTCTGCAGATGGAATCTTGGGAAAACTGACAAAAGTCCAGGAAAGGTAAGACTTCTTGCCATAGTCAGCTCTCCCACATCTCTGTCTGTAGTGCCCAGTCTACACTAAAGAGAGGAAGGAAATATTTTTCTTTATCCCTTCCTTTCCAAGTTCAGATTAGCAAGAGAAAAATAGTTGTTAAAATCAGATCTTTGAATTGTGACTCTCATGAATTTGGTTTTGGGTAACCGGTTGAGTACGGATCCTCTCCCTCCCAGGGATAGCTGTTCTCTTCCATCTTCTGTCTGTCTCCTTATGTCCTGTCCTGAAAGCTTGGCTTGCCTTTCTCCCTGCTGGGGCATATGAGTTATTGGACTTGTGTGTACAGTTGGCCAGATGCAGGTTGGGGTTTCCAGGGATGTGGCACCCCATTTGTGGCTAATGTCCTCCCCACTATTGCTACTTCTCAGGGGTGTTGTCTTAGTCTTTCTTTTGGCTATCTTTGGGGGTGACTCTAGATCTTGAGAGGACTATATCTTCTGCAGCCTCTTTGGGGAAGCCTGGTTGTGTCCATGTTTGAGCCATAAAAGGCTCATTGGTTTTAAGTCATAAAAGGCTCATCAGTTTGGAGTCACTTGAAATAGGTATACCTTTGGTTTAGAAAAAAAACAAAAACAAAAAAAAGTGGGCGTTGGGGGAATTTTGGGGTGTTGCCAGGAATTTTTATTCTTTGTTCTGTCTGAAACCTGATGAGATATTTTAAAAGTGTTTTTATTTTATTTTATTTTGTTTTTTATTTTATTTTATTTTTTTAAAGAGAGAGCGCAGGTGAGGAGAGGGAGAGAAAATCGTAGGCAGGCTCCATAGTCAGTGCAGAGCTTGATCTCATGACCCTGAGATCATGAACTGAGCCAAAATCGAGTCAGTTGCTTAACTAACTGTGCCACCTAGGTGCTCTTAGGAAAAGTTTTCAAATATTTGCAAGACTACAACTTATCCCCATTGTCCACTTCATCTAGCATAGTAGTGGTTGTCAGGATTGGAAAATTAAAATCAGTAGTATTACCAAAGGTGGACTGGAGATGATAACTCCAGGACAGAGAGAGTATGACATGATTGGTGTATCTTATAGTCTAGATGACTCCAATTTAGTTTGAGAAGATTATTATCTATGTCCAGGATACAAATATAACCCAAATAAAATGAAAGAATAATGACCTTTTCAAAATCTGAAGTTTTCTTTTGGTCAGTGAAGCTGCTCTGACAACTGATATGTGTCTTTTGAGGTACTGCCTACTATTTAACAGAACGTGGTGTCCTGCACTCTCTGAAATCTATAAAAGCGTAATACAAATATAGCCTAAAAACAAATCCTGAAACCCAGTTCATTATGTCCACGTTTTCTCTAATCTCATTGTCAGTGATGACCTCTTCTGAATCACTCCAGCACTTATACCTAACAAGTACAGGATGTGGGTCATTGAAGACAGGGATGAGAATGTAGAGCTGTTTCTAAATTCTAGCCAGCATCAGACATTGATCTGTACACGTCATGGACATTTGGCATGCATGTATTTGTTAAATAGATTTGAGAATAACTTTTTTATCCAAAAATAAACTCACTGCTCCCAAAATACTAGCCATGTATTTCACACATCACTGCCTCATTCGTAATTTCACATGTGTATGCATGTATAATGGAGAGGTAGCTCTCATCAGATAATAATGCTGACATTCAGTGTTAAAACAACCCAGTTTTTAAGAAAATCATCTGAGAAGCATTTCACATTAGCACAGTCTAAGGCCAGCATATTAAAGGTCCTGTACAACAACTGTGTACACATGTCCTGCAGAAGAAAAAAGGACCCACAGACAGTTTTTAGAGGAAACCTACGTTGAGAACATTGCAGGTGTAGAAATCCAGAAGATCCATCAGTTCCATGTGCTACCATAACAATCTCTGCAGGTTCTTCACAGACTTCACCATTCTTTAGAGATTAGCTCCTTCCCCATCACCCCTAAAATAAAGAAGAAAGAGCAGAAGTTACAATCTCACAGGCATTGACTTTTTGTCATCTATAAAAGACAGCTACAAAATGCCATACACACTGTTTGATTTTTAAAAACATAATGGCCTGTTCACCTTAGCACAAAGCTAACTCTTTGCTGGCAGTGACTGTTTGGAGAAGACAACTAAAAAGTAGTGTAGAAATCTGTGCATTGAGAGTCACTGTAAAGAACATGAAGGCAAGGGGAGAAAAATTTCCAGTATACACACACAGACTGTACAGCCTTCATTGCAATAACCTGATACCACCCCCTCCCAGAATAAAAAAATAAAATCTGCTTGCAAAGAGACCTTTGAAACAGCTGATTGATTTCATGGTCACGTTACATGGCTTGTAAGACTTGAAGGTACTCAAGTCAATGATAAACACCAGATCACATGATCCACTTGAGGAAAAGTCATGGAAAAATCTTTCTGGAGGTTATACTGACTGTGCAAATGAATGTACTTAGTCATTACTCAACATCACACTTAAAAGCAAGCAACTGTTTCCCTTCAAATGCTCATCTTTTCTCTTAGCACAAACTGAAAGCCACTGCCAGCATCATTGAATTAATACCGCCTGCTACAGAAATAATAACTTGATAAAATGTTAACCTTAACCAAGTAAAAAATATGGATTAATCATCTTTCCTGTTAAAATGGTATTTAACAATGTTTAGTGAACAAAGGAAAACACATATCTTATGTAGGTAATCACATTATAAGATTATATGAAGGAAAGAAGAATCTAGGAAACACTGCTCTAAAATTATTTTCTACTTCTACGTGCCTTCCTAATATTTATTGCTAAATGAGATTAGATGAAAAATAGAACAGACACCATTTTTGATAATGCATGATTTCTTCACTTAAAAACATGAGTTAAAACAGATACAAGGAAAATTTCTCTTATCTAATTTCTTTTAATTAAAAAAACTTTTCTTGAGCCTAAAATCTGAAGAGAACTGATGAGGTACAGTTATCACCTCTTTGAAGATTACTGAGGCCCTTAAAGAAGGTAAATCCTCAGAACTTTGCAAAATTCCAATACAAGTAAGTTTTGACATGTTCATGGTAATTTCAGCCTTAATATTATAAATATTCTTTTTTTTTTAAGATTTTTTTTTTTTTTTGACAGAGATCACAAGTAGGCAGAGAGAGGCAGGCAGAGAGAGAGGGGGAAACAGGCTCCCTGCTGAGCAGAGAGCCCAATGCGGGGCTCAATCCCAGGACCTGGGATCATGACCCCTGCGGAAGGCCAAGGCTTTAACCCACTGAGCCACCCAGGCGCCCCAATATTATAAATATTCTTAAGAGTATTTGCTCCTACCTGAGCTTACACATGGTAGTCGATGCTCAGATTAAGTAATTCTTGGCTCCTGTTTATCTCAGAATAAGATTCAAGGTAAAACAATACTTAATGCCCTACTAAAAGATATGTTTTCAGACTTTCCTCTTTCTTCCTCAAGAGGACAATCAATATAAGCCTCCAGAAAGGGGAGTATTCAGAAGTGTTTTTTTTTGTTTTGGTTTGTTTTTTTTTGTTTTGGTTTGTTTTGTTTGTTTTGGGAAGTCATCTGGTGCTTTATTGTAGAGGAGAAAATACCAATTTCCTTTCTAAGTTCTGTATAACAGAAGACTTTTGAAAGAAAGCATTCAAATTTATTTAATACAAATTTTATGTGCGGAGGCATCAGAAGGAAATGAAGATCAAAAAAAATGGTTAAAACCAATTTTTATCCTAGGTTTCATCAAAAGTAGAGGGAAAATGAAAAATACGATAGGAAAAAAAGGAGTATGAGCTAAGAGTAGCAAACAGAGGAAAACAAGTGTCTTTTTGGTGTCCCTCCATCTTTAGAGAGAAGTATGCTCCTTCCCTCTGGATACAGGGAGGACACCTCTCATTTGAGGGCCTTATTACCTACTTCAGGGGAAGTTCAGGTAGTCCTTCCTGCATGTGCTATTTCTCAAATTCCTTCAGTTTATAATATATTCTATATTCTGGGGTAGCATGTCCTGAACCCTGTCATATAATATTCAATATGCCAAGGTGCCATATTCCAGGGTAGCACGTCCTGAACCCTGTCATTCCACCATGTGAAACTTTTCCAAGAAATTTCATAGTCCAAACCCCGAGTTGGTAGACTGTCCCACAACCCACGGAACCAGTTTCTGTCCTGGGAAGTGGTCAGTCCTGTCAAACAGTTGTGTCTCATTTCAGGAGGTGATAGTATATAGGTGGAAGTAAATACCCACCTACAGTAGACCTCTCTGTGGTATGAGCAGTCAGGCATTGAAGAAGACATTTTTCTAGAGACAAAAGAAAAACAAAGATTAATGTTTAGAACAAACTCTAAACTCCGTTTTTGAGTCCAGAAGGCAGGCAGTTAAGATTTCTAGATGTTGGGTTCAAAGCATCTTGGAGATGGTGGAGTGAGGACAGGCAGAGACAATCTGACAGATTTTCCTGGTTTGCAATTTGAATGTCTCTGGGGTCACCACGTGTTTCAGTGAACTTTCCGAGTGGCCCACATGGCTGCAGGCAGGAAGGTTGCTCACATGTGATCTGTTGGGGCGATTTCTCAGATGTTTAAATCAAATCAGCTATCCTCAGCTTGCAGGGCTTCAAGAAAAGGACAGTTTGGGTTCTCACTGCTTCCAAGGCAGGAGGGTTGGAGAAAAATTGGAAATGTTAGTTTGGGGAATTATAGCCAGATATTGGAGGAAGCCAGAAGAATTCAGGATCTAGTCCAATTTATAGGTAGATAACAAAACCTTAAACTCAGTGAACAAGAGTAGAAATTAAGACCCCCCCAAGGTGTATTCATTTAGCTGCTGAAACATTATTTTCTTTCTATAGTCACTCCCATTTCTGTCAAAGATAAGGTGTTTTGTTTGCAAAATAAGGCTAGTCTCATTAACTTTGGCCTGATTATTTACACAAGTGCAGCAAGAACGGGGATTGACCATATAGACTCAAATTTTTTTTTTCAGGTGTATAACATAGAGATTCGATATTTGTATACATTACAAAATGGTCACCACAGTAAGTTATGTTGTATCACCATACAAAGTTGTTAAAATATTATTGACTATATTCCCTATGCTGTACATTACACTGCCCTGTCTCACTTATTTTTTAACTGGAGGGTGGTACCTCTTAATCTCCTGAACACGAGACTCAAATTTTTAAGTCTGCCTTGCTAGAATTTTTAATGAGGACTCTCATATTAGATTTAGAAGCTTCTCATGGCTAGGAAGCCAGGAACTTGCTACTAGATTTTGCCTTCAGTACCTATAGATTTGGCTGTATTCCTCTCTTTCTGAGAGTCTCAAAATATTTTAAGTTTCCTGGGTCTCCTAGGAAGTGGCATTCCTTATTCACCTTAAGGCTGGGAAGACTGTAAGCCAATTACCCACCACTTTTTTCCTCAAGAGACTTTTATTAGCACTGGCTGCATAAAGACCATCTTTGTCCTTAAAACTGTCTGGTCATATCTAATTGTATACAACATTCCTAAGTATGACAGTTGAGTCAAAGCCTCGGTAATATAATCAATGTTTTCAGTTGGTTCCTGTTACAAGGAAAACCGATTTTTATTGGACTTAGGCAAATAACTATATTGCCATGAAAACAAAAATAGTAAGAGGTTCTGAGCTGTGGAAGGACAAGGGAGGAGAAAAACTAATTGTCTCATCTCTTTTCACTGAAGTATACTTTACCAAGTTGCTGTAAATTATAGATAGTTTGAGAGGAAACCCAAAAATTATAGAATGAGCAATGTTTCAAAAAGTTGTTAGAAAATTATAACCCTCCTCATCAGTTAATTCAGTCTCAGGTAATTAATTATCATTCTGGTTAATCTTTGATTAGCAGTTTTATGACCCCATCAACTTCATTGCTTGGAAGATTAGTCCACTGGTGTGATCTCAGAGTGATGGCATCATTGGCATTCTCACCTGTAGCAGATTGCAGACACTTTCAGAGAAGGATCAGGAGTAAGAAAACAAGTCTTTTGTCTCTGAATGACAAAATACTGCAAAATGGCCACGGATAAAAACCTGATGAGAGGTCATTCTAATGTAACTGTCAAGGAACTTTGTTTCAGTGACATATGATACTTTGATGTGATAACCAGAATTGTGACTGATAACATGATGCTCAAAACATCACGAACATAAAGAGTACTGACAAATTTCTGTGAACTTCATACAGTTCTGAAATACTTATATTAATAGCATGGATCCATACAAATAAAACTGAAAGTTATCACTTATTTGACAACGCTTCCCATGGAGTTTATTTGAATAAACTTAATTAGTTTAACATTTCTCACAAAGTGAGAAACAAATCCTTTGAGATTTTCCAGGAACCCTCTTTAAAATAACAAGGCTAGGGACGCCTGGGTGGCTCAGTTGGTTAAGCAGCTGCCTTCGGCTCAGGTCATGATCCCAGCGTCCTGGGATCGAGTCCCACATCGGGCTCC
>NW_019154108.1:31325453-31437507 GCF_002288905.1 Enhydra lutris kenyoni | reverse complement strand
AAAAAAAAAAAAAAAAGACTTTATTTTGAATTTGATTTTGGAAAGCTTGTCAAAATGCCAAAGATTTGAATATTTGATTAAATAGTACCACGGATCATTATAATACATGATTATCTATTTAACCAAAGTGACCAAAAAAAGTTCTTAAAACCCTTAGTTCTTTTAATATTGAGAAGGTTTGGTTTTCTTAAGTAATCAAGGACCCGATAAAGACAACATGAAGCCTAGGAAATCATTCTGATAACACACAAAACTTTGGTTCCCAGGAAGATTACTTAAAAGATAACAATCTTTTTTCAGTTTCTTAATGAAAGCAGACCAATAATCCAAGAAAATCTGTCGTTCTACTTTTACATCAGTATACTTCTGATATTAAGATTCATCTTTTTTTTTTTTTTTTAAGATTTATTTATTTGAGAGAGAGCACTCATGTAGAGGGGCAGAGGGAGAGGGAGAAAGAGAATCGCAAGCAGGCTCCCTGCTGAGTGTGGAGACTGATGCATGGCTCAGTCTCACAACCCTGAGATCATGACCTGAGCCAAAATCAGGAGTCCTACACCTAACTGACTGAGTCACCCAGGGACCCCCATCTTTTTTTTTTTTTTTTTTTTGACAAATGAGTCTATTTAATCTTAGCAGCTTGAATACACAATAAATAAATAAACACAAAATAAATAAAGTATCTACTCAGTTTTTGTCCTATTTTCCTTTTTCTCTTTCTCGAAGATGAACAGCCATCATATCCTGTATTAGGACAGATTACTCTCTCTCAACAAAATCATAATCCTTTATACCTTGTATACTTTTTCTTACCACAAACACATCTTATTTTCCTTGCATACTTTGTATATTTTTCTTCGTCGTCGTCTATATTATTTTTAGTAGTTTCATTTACATAGTCGATAAGAATTTTTAATCTTTAGTAACCTTAATTTTCAGTGAAAACTAGGGAATAGACAACTATGAACTGTCTGCCACATTATTAACCATCTTTAATATACTAGTAAATTTATGAATACACTATTTCACAATTTCTAGAGGCATATGCCTCCTTTAAGTACAACTTTCCAGTGCAGCCAAGGACATGTTTGCTAACAGAGCTAAATATCTTTTGTCTCTGTATAAAATTTAAGAAGCAAGAAGTATATAAACTTGTGTTTAACAATTAATGTTTCAGTGCTTTATGTTATTTGAAAATGGTCAAGATATTCAATGACTATCCATCATTTAACTTAACTTAGTATAGCTAAGTTTTTTCCAAGAAAATTTTGGAAACTTTTTAAGTAGACATATTATAAAACATAATGATTGTTTTAAATAGCTCATTTATAAACTTTAATCCCACTTACATTAATTCACTTGTTCTTAACAATAATGCCTGAATTGCTCATGAAAATTTTGTGAGACACTAAACAAGACTAGCCATCATTTAAAATTATTTTTCATGTGGACAAATCAAGCAAGTATGAAAAATTCTGTTGTCCTTGACATACACCAAGTAGTTTATTTTTATTGCCATTCCACTGTTGTATCAAGCTAGCTCCTTCAGGATTATAGGCAACATGGTAAGCCCTATGAGTTCCAAGAATGTAGGCCCATTGTTGCATTTCTTTTCCTCTGAGGTGAGTTCCTTGATCAAAAGCAATGCAAAATACCATGATGGTGGATAAGGTATTTTATAATCCACGGATGGTAGTTTTGGCAGAACCCTTGTGTTTAAGGAAGGGAAATCAATATCCAAGGGTGTTCATTCCAGTAAGGATACAATGCTGACTCTCCTATAATGGAAGTGGCCTAGTGTCCTGGGGAATTGTGTCATATTAGGGGCTCAGTTTTGTTCCCTACGGCTGGCAGATTGGACATTCAGTGATGGCTGTAGCCATGTCAGCCTTGGTGAGTGGAAGTGTGTGTTGCTGAGCCCATGCATATCCTCTAGCATTGCCACCACAAATACCTTCATGAGCTTGCCAGTTGACCTGGGGGTTGCTGGTGAAAGAGGCTAATTGATAGCCACAGAACAGATCGTCTTAGCCACTTGATTGTTAAAATCCTCCTCTGCTAAAGTTACCCTTGGTGAGTATTCACATGGAACCCAGATATCTTCATACATTTTGCCCATTTAGAGAGGTCTGGTCACATTCATCTTTCCCAGGTTTCTTTGTTCCCAGTTTTCTGATTCTCTTTCTCCCATGTCCCTGACCATCCAGCCAAACCACTGCTACAGCCCACGAACTGTTAGAGTCGAGTGTCTGGTCATTTCTTCTTCCAAGCATAGTGCACAGCCAGATGCGCTGCTCTGAGTCTGTCCACGGAGAGGCTTTCCCTTCACTGTTGTCCTTGAGCCATGCCCCGGAGGAGGAGGGGTAGTGCCATTTCTGGCAGTGCCTGCTTGTCAGGCAACCTGTCTGTAGACAGGCTTGAGTCTCCATCTGTTAGCAAATCACAAGGAACTCCCCATGAAGCTGTAGGTGCAGGCGGGGAGAGAAAAGGCAGAGTAGCAGGAGTGAGGGCCATAGGCGTTTGGGCCACTTCATGTGTCTGTCTTACGCTTTCAGGGCCTGCTTGGGCCTGACCATGTATGCACCACCTACATTTGATGATGGAGTGTGGCTGTGCACGCCAAGCTGTGTGTTTGGTGGGCCACATTACACTCCGTTCGGGATGGGCGGCTCAGGTCTTATGGTAATTTGGGGCCCATAGCCAAGCATTTAATGTTTATGAAGGCCCTGTAGCAGGCTAAGAACATGTCTTAAAAGGAGAGTAATTGTCTGAGGGTGATGGCCAGGCCTTACTCTAAAATCCTGAAGGCCTGTGGTGACTCACTTTCAGGGGACTGCAAGATGCTCCAAACACATTCACATCTGCCACTGACACTTCAGACGCCATGGGATCCGCTGCATCACGTGACCCAATGGGCACAACCCCAGTCAAACCAGCAGCTTTTCCAGTCACTGGGTAAGTGGGCTGGAGTCATACACCCAAATGAGGAGTATGTTTCTTGGGTTGTAGGAGGGACCAGATACAATTTGCCCTTCATCTCGGAGAGGATGGGTGGTCAGCATGCTTCGATGTGTCTTACCAGCCAGGCTAGAGTAGTTCCTGCTTTTCCTTCAGTAGGGCCTGGTCACCACAATGCCATCGATGTAATGGACCAGTGGAAGATCTTGTGCAAAGGAAAGGAGATCCAGGTCTCTGGGAACTGAGTTATGCCTTACAGCTGGAGAGTTGATATGCTCCTGAGGTAAGACAGTAAGGATGTATCGCAGACCTTGGCAGCTGAAAGCAAACTGCTTCTGGTGGGCCTTCTGGACAGGTCTTCGGAAAAGGGTATTTGCTAGATCAGTAGCTGCCTGCCAGCTCCCAGCGGGATGCATTCATTCATGCAGTGGGAGAACATCTAGCGCAGCAGCTATAATTGGAGTTCTCACTTGGTTAACTTCAAATGGTCCATTGTTCTTCAGGATCCGTCTGTCTTCTCTCCAGTAGGATTTTCACGGGGATGTGGTAGGCATCCCTCCCCCCACAGCTCTCAGCTCCTTGATGGTAGCAGTAAACTCAGCAATCCCTGTAGGTATGTGGTATTGCTTCTGATTTACTATTTTCCTTGGTTAGTTCTCCCGGCTTCCACTTGGCCTTTCCCATGTAACCCCTCATTGCACAGTTCAGGGAACCCATGTGCAGATTCTGCCAGCTGCTAAGTATGCATATTCTAGTTATGCATTCTGGCACTGGGGAAATAACTGCATGATAGATTTGGGGACCCCTGGGCCCGTGTGAGACAGGTCTGAGCCAAAACTCCATCGATCACCTGACCTCTGTATAAGCCCATACTCTGACTGGAGGGCCACATGATGTTTTGGGTTTTCTGGAGGCTGTGTCATTTCAGACCCAGTATCCATTAGTCTTGAAAGGCGTAATTATTTCCATTTCCCCAGTGCACAGTTTATGAAAGGCCTCTGTAGGTGTCTTTGGAGGGATGCTGGGAGAACCATTAACTGTATTCATTTTCAGTAGTGTGCCAGGGTCCTTCCTCAAGGGGACTGGGCCTCCCCTTCATTTCTGGATCTGGGGGCAGCTGGGAGGCTTGGTCGGTTCAGCATCTGATTCTTGATCTCAGCTCAGGTCTTGACCTCAGGGTCTTGAGTTCAAGCCCCACGTTGGGTTCCATGGTGGGCATGGAGCCTACTTTAGAAAAGGGGGAGGGACTCTAGATCTGTAAACTGACTCAAGTCTGGGAATTGACTGGAGGACCATGGCTCTATTTGTGTTTTGAGTTAGACTTTTGTTC
This sequence comes from Enhydra lutris kenyoni, assembly GCF_002288905.1. NCBI lineage: Eukaryota > Metazoa > Chordata > Mammalia > Carnivora > Mustelidae > Enhydra > Enhydra lutris. The sequence goes on along the minus strand of NW_019154108.1, from coordinate 31,433,219 downwards.
ACTTGACTTCAATCTTTTTCTGCTTCTGCAGATCAGGTGGGAATTTAGTAGACTTTGTATCTACATCACTTCTGGCAGCACCATGAATAACCAGCCAGTGCCATAGGCCTGGAAGAGTCCTGCTGTACTGATGGCGGTTTTGGCTGCTGTCCATTACAGTAACTATACTCGCCTTGCGTTTGGCTGTTGAGTGCTGTCACTTGGCTGCTGCCCTTCTGGGATCCAATTACTCCCATTGCTTTCAGGTTTTCCAGTTGAGTTGGCTGCAGTTCCCAGGGTAAGGTCTGGCTTATAGGGGAGAGCAATTAATGGAGCTCTTCAAGAAGGCTGGGACCTCTCCTCACAAATCTATTTCTCAATGTATGGGTAAAAATTACATCTTCTGGATCCTCCCCCACCAAGTGAGCTGATCTTAAATGACAGTCCACTCTAATAGTCTGGTCTCCCTGAGCCTTTGAATCCCTTCCTCTGCATTAAATCAAGGAAGCTTGGGCATTTCCAGGCTGCTCACAGGCACAGCATATTTTGATCTGCCTTTCAGCCAACCAACCAATGAACTGACCAATCGTTAGAGCCTTTGCTAATTCCCTGAGCTGCAACATTAAATGCAGAATTTCTTCTTTGTGAGCTCGTACCAATCAATTCAGCTTGATCCAACTTGATGTTTCTTCCACTGTTATTCCATGGCCTTAAATATCCATTCCTATACATGTTCCTTAGATTTCTCCTTGTATAAATTAGAAAACCCAAGTAGTTCTTTTGAAATGTAGTGCACTTCCTCATGAGTCACACTTTGTATCCCACCTCTAGGTACCTGGTGGGACTTGAGTCTGGTTATAGGTCTAGAAACATAGAGGGGTGGGAGAGGTGAGTCCTGAGGACAGTCAGCATTGTCTTGCATGACAATGTTTTGCTGCCTTTGGAGATCATTACTATTTCCATAGGCAGGTTACACCCTTCAGATGGAAGTGGACAGGTCATTTCTGCTGTGGGTGGGGAGGCAACTACTTTTGGATATCCAGGAGTGTTTGGTTAGAACCAATCCAGTTGTGCCGTATTTAGCAGGAAATAAGATTTTATTTGAGAGAGAGAGAGCATGAGTGGGGTTGGGGGAGAGGCAGGGGGAAAGAGAGAAGTAGACTACCCGCTGAGTGGGGAACCCAGTGTGGGGCTCAATCCCAGGACCCTGAAATCATGACCTGAGCCAAAGGCAGACACTTAACCGACTGAGCCACCCAGGCGCTCCTAGAAAGAAATTTAAAAATAATATGTATTCCTTTTGTCACTTAGCATGATTTAGTAGAAATAGTATAGGATCTAGAGACAGAATATGCAGTTGAATCTTGGCTTAATTATTATTAGCTATGGGACCTTTGGCAGATAGCTCTGAATCTCAATTTCCTCATTTAAGAAGGAGGGATGATAATACTTACCTGTGACAAAGACTGCTAACTATACCCCAGTAGTCATTTTTTTTTCTTCTTTTGAGCTTTCTGGTCCCACCCCTATGTCAGCTAACCCATGACACCCCACCCCAACTGCATTCCCTAGCAAGATGCACTTGTATGTGGCTCTGTGACTAAGCTTGGGTTGGGACCCTGGTATTTGGAAGGAAGAGTTGTGGGCAACTTCTGGGTCTTCTTCTTAAAGACAGTTATTTGCCCTGAATGTCCTCAATTCCTGTTTCTCTTTGGCTGGGAAATGACAAGAATTGAAGCAGCAGCCGTGGATCCAGAGGTAGACACCAAATGAGGACGACTCCTTCACTTTGAACTGTTAGGTGAGAGAGAAATAAACTTCTGTCTTACTTAAGCCATTGCATTTCTGTATTTCTTTGTTACAGCTGTTACAGTTTGTTGCATTCTACCTAGTGGCCTAAATAAAACACTACCTTAAAGAGTTGTGGGTTGCCTCCTGAATGTCAGAAAATATTTGTGAATCATATATCTGATATAAGGGGCTAAGATCCACATATATAAAGAACCCATACAACTCAGTGGCAGAAGACATTGTGGTTAACAAATGGGCAGAGGATCTGAACAAACATTTTTCCAAAGAAGACATACAGCTGGCCAGCAGGTGCATGAAAAGCTACTCAGCATCACCAGTTGTCAGGGAAGTGCAAATCAAAACCCCAGTGAGATATCACCTCACACCTCTTAGAATGGCCATTATCAAAAAGACAAGAGATAGTGAGTTGGTAAAGATATGGAGAAAAGGGAACCCTTGTGCACTGTTGGTGAGAATGTAAATTTTTTTCATCCTTATACACATATGTTTTATTTTTTTATTTATTTAAAAAATTTTTTTGGGTGGGGGAAATACAAATTTGTACAGCCACTGTGGAAAACAATGTAGAGGTTCCTCAAGAAAATTGAAAATACAGCTACTGTATAATCCAGCAGTTCTACTTCTGAGTATCTGAAGAAGATGAAAGCACGAATTCAAAGCATATCTGTACCCCCATGTTCATTGCAGCATTATTTACAGTAGCCAAGATGTGGAAGCAACCTAAGTGTCCATCGATGGCTGAATAGATAAAGAAAACATAATATGTGTGTGCATCTGTGTGTGTGTGTGTGTGTGTGTGTGTATCTATATTTAAATATAATACTCAGCCATAGAAATGAAATCTTCCCATTTATGACAACACTGATAGACATTGAGGGCATTATGCTAAGTGAAATAAGTCAGACATAAAAAAATAAATACCATATGATCTCACATGTGGAACCTAAGGATGAAAAACTGAGCTCATGTATATAAGGAACAGATTGGCGGTTGCCCAAGACCAAGGGTGCAGGTGGGCAAAATGGGTGAAGGGGGTCAAAAGGTACAAATTTGCAGTTATAAAATAAATTGCGGGGATGTAATGTATAGCATGGTGATTATAGTTAATGATACCATATTGCATATTTGAAAGTAGAAGAGTGGATCTTGAAACTTCTAAGAAAAGGAATTTTGTAACTGTATGGTATTGGATATTAACTGGACTTAATTCTTGGAAAAATGATTTAATTTAGACATAAAAGAATGTAAAAATATATGGAGAGGTATGTCATGCTACTTGATATTATAAATGGTTGTTTCTTACAAAGGTTTATGGGTTTAATTACTGTTAAAAAGCCAACCAATGAGGTCAAGCCTCTAGAGAAAGATGTGGGTCAGTAGCCCCAGAGGCACCTGGTTTGAATTCTTTTAGCAGTTTCTTCTGGTATTTACCTCTGTACTTTTAAATATTATTTATGATGCTGTTTCTTCATTTGTCACTTATCTGTTGACTTTTTAATGAGGCAGCTGAGGATTGACCTCTTTTATACATCGCTTTTTCAGTTCTCTCCCTCTCCCCTTCAGCATTGGTTCTCCATAACAGGTACACGATTTTTGATTGGTCAATGACTTCATTATTATAATTAAGTATTATTTATAGTGGAATTACAGTGACTGCAAGTTATATTCACTTTTTCCCATAACTTGTTTGTCTTGGGTTTATGGGAAATTTTTCTTGTATTATCTTTTTTATTATTTCTTCTGCTCCCTTTTCTCTTTTATAGAATTTCTGAAGTCTAGTATTGGATCTCCTGGATTTTGGTCTTCTAATTTTCTTTTTTTCTTCTTTCTCTTTTTCTAGTATCTGGGACTTTTCCTCTGCTTTATCTTCCAGTCTTCATATTATATATATATTTATGTTTCTGCTCTCATTTTAAAATCCCAAAAGCTTTTTCTTGTTGTGTAAACATTTCTTTGGATAGGCCCCGTTAGTGTTTTATGGACACACTTTCATCTCATCCATCTGAAGATGTTAGTTTCAGTTAGAAAAAAAAAAAAGACTTCTTTATGTACTGTATTATCTCTTTTCTATTTGTTTTTCTGTTGTTTGGTTTCTGTCTTTCATGCAGAGGAATTCTTCACATGTTTCTCAAGTGCTTGGCTAATTTGAGAAGTCTTAGTGGAAGTTGTGTGCATGGCTTTCATTCCAGGGCTGTTAGATGAAGACAAGATTTATTTTATTACACATCTCTGACTCTTAATGCCTGTAATCTTTTCTGATTTTCTTCCCAAAGAGGAATCCTGTCTCCTATCAAGGGGCCACCAGATTCTGGCGGTTGAGTAGGGGAGAGAGCTGGAGCAGTGGGTAGCTCACTGCTTAGCATATAAACTTGGCCTCTGTCCTCTCTGCTTCCCTGCGGTGTCTCAGCCTCGTACTCAGCGCCTGCAGCCCCTCAGTCTAGAGTCCGTCAGAGTCTGTTTCTACCACAGAGAGTAACTCCTTTCATCCTGCTGGAAAGAGACTCGGAGAATCAGAGAGAACATTTTTACATCCAGCTGTCTCAAGAAACTTTCTCTCCTTCTGATTCTAGCCCCACCCACCACTCTGCCCGTTGTCCTGAGCCTTATCTACGATTCTTCATTGTCATTTACCTTCTTGTTGGTATCCTTTTGACTACACAAAGTTAGGTTTCAATTTTTTCTGTTCTGCTATGCCAGAAAGTACTCACAGCTCTGCTTTCCAGCTTCCAAAATTTGATTAACTTCTTTTGTCTATGATCACTTCTAGTCTTCATACTTAAGTGTTTCATACTTTAAAGAAAATGGCTTCACTGGCATTTTAGTGGAGTTTTGGGAATAAGTGGGAATAGATCTATTTTAACTGGAGGCTTTCAGTGTTTTAAAATAGTAAAGTTTAAACAAATAGCATGAAAACGAAGACTGTTAAGATGAGGTAGTTTCATGCTCAGTGGACTACTCCAGGGGCAAACCTCATTTACATATGTCCTGTTTTCCCTTTGGCTCCATCATCTTTACCCTTTTCTATAGAAATTGTGTTACCATATGCTAGGCTTTTGATTTGGGAATGCTCAGTTTTCCTGGCTCCTGGGGAATTACAGTCTTGGCATTCCTGAAAATCTCCCATGTCAGGCATACCCTTGTTTTGCTTCTAAGCCAATTCTGAAAGATAGCCTAATAATTTCTCGTTCAAAACTTGTATTCAGTCTAAAATGAGTGGAAATTTTAGTGGTAGATCAGCTAGAACTTAATCTTTTACCATGGGTATCAGACAGAATGCTTCTAGTTGCAAATAACAGAAAACCTAACTAGCTACATAAAACAGTAGAGATTTATTCTGTTTACCTAACTGGAAAGTTTAGAGATAGGTCAGTCTTACATGCTATTTGATCAAAACTCTTGTTCTTTTTATCTGCAATTCTCTCAGCTCTGCTCTGATCTACATGTTGACTGTGTGTTTAGGCTGGTTTCCCTCATGGTTCCAAAATGGCTGAGCAGCTCCAGGTTGAGAGCTGTTCTTTCCCAGAAGTTACCTGATAACCTCTCCAAACCTCAGGGTAGAGTTGGGGGGCAGGGATTATACTGTTTAACCTTGCCTCTGAGTTTCATGCCCTGTTTCTAGAATGAGGGTGGTTCTAGACCCCCAAAACATATAGGTTATGTGAAGCAGGACTAATACTCAAAACTCATTCTAGAAACAGGAAAATGAAGGAGCATGGATGTTGGGAAGGCAACCACAGTATCCATTACCTGTGCTTATTTTTAATATTTCTGCTTTGCTAAGTACCATAATCATCATCATATTTTATATCATTATGCTTTTTATAAATTGTTCTTCTCTAATTCTTCAAATTCTATTGGTTTTTACCCATTAACAAACTATTATTGTCTTTTTCCTAGAAGCTTTCCTTAAAATTTGTGTTTCTAATCTGCTCTTGAACCCACTGTGCATTTTTTTTTTCATTTCAATGCTTATAAAGTTCTTTCTTTTTTCCCCCCAAAGTCACATGGCCTCTCAGGTGCTGTCCTTTCTTTTTCCTCCTCAAAGTTTTATAAAGACTTTTGTTTTTAATAATTCTAAGCATATTTTATAGTTTCTATCTGTACTGTTATTTGAAGTGTTTTGTTGTCTAATTGTTTTTCTTTCTGTTCTTTCCCTCATGGTAGATTATTTCTTCTTGTGCTTTGCAGCTTTGGGCTGTGAGCTCATCTTTAGTGAGGCTTTTAATTGTTGGAATTCTGCAGACCCAGAGTAGTTACACATTTGTTTCTGTTAGGTATCCCATGGCTAGTATTGGCCTGAAATCACTCTTTTTATAAATTTCTGAGACTTGGATTTCTTGGATCATGCAGGTATTATAAATTTGAACTTCAGGCCTTTGTGAAGGCTGGCATATAACTCAAATTCTCAGTGTAGCTTTTGGGGATTTTTTTTTTTTTTTATCCACTAGAACTCAGGCCAAGGTATAGCTAAGCTTCCTTGATGGGGAAATTGGTTTTATGAGGGTGTTTTATTCCAGTTCCCTGTCTCTCAGGGTTAAGTCCTCATTTCCAGCTACTTGATAGGTGTTAAAATTCGAGCTCTTTGGTTATTGAAACCGGTAAATCTCCCCCCAGCAACTACAGTCAGTTCATGCTGACTCCTCTGGTCTCCCGCTCCTGCCTGATTTTGGCCTCTCAGCACTTAATTTCTTACTGTGTGTTTAAGGAATGTTTGTTTTATTTCATGCAGCATTTTGGAATGTTTAAATTTGTCTTAGGTCTGGTTCTCCAGGCAATAGAGATTTGAGGCAGAGATTTGCATGCGGGAGGTTTTTTAGACAATTCTCTTGGCAGCAACACCTGTAGGAAAGTGGGGCTTGTGAAGTGAGATTGGGCAGAGGAAGGAGCTAACCACAGTGCAGTTTCCACCGCTCCTGGAGTCAGCCCTTTGGGCAGCTCTGAACCTTGGGATTATCACACATCCAGGCACTGGGACCAGGTCTTTGTGCCTCAGGGAACCCAGCTCTCTAGCAGTGATTCTAGTGGCCAGCCTGGCCTTTCGAGGATAGCCATCACTGAGCTTCTCAGCAGTATGGGTAGCCTTCTTGCAGGGGCAATCCTCGTTGATTTGGGAGATGCAGTGGCCCTTGGGCCCTGATGGAGCAGAGTGGCCAGCGGCTTTTCCAGCCTGTCCTGGTACACACTGTCAAGCATGCCCACTTCTCTGAGGCTTTCCTTCCGTTACCTCACCATCTGCCACAGCAGTTCTGGCATTCCTCCTGCGTGACTGTGGGGTCTTCAGTTTTCCCACCTTTCAAGAGCTGTCTTCGTAGTGTTGTAATGTCATTTCCAGGGTTCTTGTCCAGGTTACATCCTGGACATAAATTCTTCTGTGGACTCTTTCCTAATAGGTAACAGGTTTGGATATCATTTCTTGGTGTCATTCAACCCACATTTTAGCCAGAAATTTCATTTTCAAAGAACTGTGTAAATCATTCATCTTTCCACTGAAATGAAAGATGATTTTGAGATAAACCTAGGCATGATTGATATATTCCTTTAAGGGGTGGATACACTTTTTGGTGATGGTGATATAATTTCTATTTTTAGGAAGTTTTATCATAGGGTGTCAAATTCCCAGCTCATTAAAAAAAACAAAAACAACAAAAAAAAAACTTAAAGAACCAAATCCTGCAGCTTAAACTACTGACAGTCATGAAAAACAAGTCAGAACACATGCTCAAACCTTGCATATGTAATTTTTGAAGTTTTATTGAGATATATTTCACATAGCATAACAGTTAACATATTGTAAGTGTGCCGTTCAATGGTTTTTAGTATACCCACAGATGGTTGTGAAACCATCACATCTAATAGTAGAAACCACAAGAAACCCCATGTCCATGAGCAATCCCTGCTCCTCCCTTCCCTCCCCACCTCAGCAGCCGGCAAACACTAATCTACTTTCCTTGTGGATTTGCCTATTCTGGACATCTTACATGTCCAGGGAATGTCCAGGGACATCTTACATGTCCAAGGGAATCATACAACATGAGACCTTTTGTGATTGGTTCCTCTCAATCAAAGCTAATATACTTTAATTCCACTTACATCAAGATTAGTAATAATTCTCTTTCCTATAATAAGGGAGAGTCAGAGTCTTGCAGAACAAAGCTGAGACTTCCAAAACCATCTCCGCTTGATGCCAGTAGGGCTCCTGTCAGCTGGTTTGGTGAGGAGTTTCTGGTTATCAGTAGCAACTCTATTAGGTGGCTGTGTTTCAGTAGGTTAGTGAATTAATTCGTAATGGATGAGGTCATTTCAGTGATTTAGTTGTGTAATTTATTCATTGATTAGAGGCAGGGAAAGATGGTGGAGGAGTAGGGGACCCTATTTCAACCAGTCCCCTGAATTGAGCTGGATATCTACCAGACCACTCTGAACACCCACGAAATCAGCCTGAGATGTAAGAAGATATATCCGGATCTCTACAAAAAGAATATCTCTGGTGGTTGGTCTCACGATACAAGTGGGGAACTGTGATTTTGCAGGGAGATATCAAAAGAAAAACAGAAGGGGGAGGGAGCCTCTGGGATCCTGTGCTGCTGGAGCCCAAAATCATTCCCATGCTGGGAACCAGGTGGAGACTTGCAGACTGGTAGTGGCAGGGAAAGGACTTTAGGGAAGCCCCCCAGACTGAAACCTGGAGTTGCAGGGGGCACATGTATGAACTGGGGACGTCTGGCAGTTTTAGAAGCACAAAGGACAGTGATTGCCTGGACCTGGAAGTGAGGGCTGGGAGTGATGCTATGGGGTGCACAGCCCAGGACGCTGTGGTTTTTAGCAGCACAGACAGAAATGGAGACATTATAGCCTAGAGAACTCAGTAAACAGCAGACTTGTATCTCTCTGTTCTAAGACAGAGGTTTGGTTACGTCACTTTTGCTCTGACTCTCGAAAGAGAGGGGGAAAGCCACCTGGGAAAAGCCCCCAGAACAGGTTTTCACTGAGCCCATCCACCCCCACAGGGGGCAGGGAAACTCTGCCCAACCAGGGTTGCCTGAGAAATAGCGCAACAGGCTCCTCCCCTGGAAGACAGGCTGGAGGAACAAGAGGCTAACAACCCTAAGATCCCTATAAAACAGGTGCATCTTGCTTGGGTTGTGGTCAGTCCTTTGGACTCTGTACATTTCCTCAACCATCCCTCAATAGAATGACTAAGAGGAGGAACCCCGACACAGAAAAATTTCAGAGACTGTGACCTCTGTCGCAGAACTAATGGATATGGATATAAGCAAGATGTTGGAAATAGACTTCAGGGTAACAGTTATGCAGACAATAGCTAGGATGGAGAAAACCATTAATGGAAACATAGATACTCTAAGGGCAGAAATGAGAGCTGATCTGGCAGAACTTAAAAATGTTATCAGTGAGATCCCATCTAATCTAGATACCCTTAACAGCTATGGTAAATGAGGCAGAAGAATGAATTAGTGATCTAGAAGACAAACTGATAGAAAAGAAGGATCAGGAGGAGGCCTGGAACAAACAGCTTAGAATATATGAAAACAGAATAAGAGAAATAAATGATGCCATGAAAGTTCCAATGTCAGAATTACTGGGATCCCTGAGGGTGTGGTGGTGGGGGAACAGAAGATATATATGAGTAAATCCTAGCTGAGAACTTCCCTAATCTGGGGAATGATATACGGATTTGTGTCCTAGAGGCAGAGAGGACCCCTCCCAAGATCAAGGAGAATAGACCAATGCTCTGGGAGGTAATAGTAAAATTCGCAAATCTTAGAACCAAGGAAACCATCTTAAAGTCAGTTAGGGGCAAGAGATTCCTTATGTACAGAGGGAGGAACATCAGAATAACACAAGACCTGTCCATTGAGACCTGGCAAGCCAGAAAGGGCTGGCAAGACATATTCATGAGAGGAACATGCAGCCAAGAATATTTCATCCAGCAAGGCTGTCATTCAGAATGCATGAAGAGATAAGGAGCTTCCAAGACAAAGCAAAAACTGAAAGAACATGTGACCACTAAGCTGGCCCTGCAAGAAATATTAAGTGGGGTTCTATAAAATGAGAAAGATCACCAGAGTGATATAGAATAGAAATTTACAGAGACAATCTGTAGAAACAAGGACTTTTCAGGCAACATGATAACAGTAAAATAATATCTTTCAGTAATTGCTCTCAATGTGAACAGCCTAAATGCCCCCATAAAACAGCACAGGGTTGCAGATTGGATAAAAAGATAGTACCCATCCATATGCTGTCTACAAGAGACTCATTTTGAACCTAAAGATAAATACAGACTGAAAGTGAAGGGATGGAGAAGCATTTTTTCATGCCAACAGACCGCAAAAGAAAGCTGGGGTAGCAATTCTCATATTAGACAAATTAGATTTTAAGCTAAAGACTGTAGTTAGAGGTACAGAAGGACACGATATCATTCTGGAAGAGTCTATCCAACAAGAAGATCTAACAATTGTAAATATGTATGCCCCCAACATGGGAGCTGCCAACTACATAAGCCAACTGTTAACCAAAATAAAGAGACATATTAATAATAATATATTAATGTAGGAGACCTCAACACTCCCCTCTCAGCAATAGACAGATCATTTAAGCAGAAAATCAACAAAGAAACAAGAGCTTTGAAAGACACACTGGGCCAGATGGACCTCATAGATATATACAGAACATTCCACCCTAAAACAACAGAATACTCATTCTTCTCGAGTGAACATGAAACTTTCTCCAGAAAAGACCATATACTGGGTCCCAAATCGGGTCTCCACTGATACCAAAAGATTGATATGATTCCCTGCATATTCTCAGACCACAATACTTTGGAACTCAACCACAAAAAAAAGTTTGGAAGAAATTCAAACACTTGGAAGCTAAAGACCATTCTGCTTAAGAATGTTTGGGTCAACCGGGAAATCAAAGAAGAACTTAAACAATTCATGGAAACCAGTGAGAATGAAAACACATCAGTCTAGAACCTATGGGATACAGCAAAGGCGGACCTAAGGGGGAAATACATGGCTATCCAATCCTCACTCAAAAAAATAGAAAAAACCTAAATACACGAACTGTCTTTACACCTTAAAGAACTGAAGAATCCATAGTGAACTAAGCCTAACCCATGCACAAGAAGGAAAATAATTAAGATTAGAGCAGAGATCAATGAATTAGAACCCAGAAATACAGTAGAAACATCAACAAAACTAGAAGGTGGTTCTTTGAAAGAATTAATAAGATCAATAAACCACTGGCCAGACTTACGCAAAAGAAAAGAGGAAGGACCCAAGTTAATAGAATTGTGATTGAAAGGAGAGAGATCACAACTAACACCAAGGAACTAGAAACAATCATCGGAAATTATCAACCGCTATATGCCACTAAGTTAAACAACCTAAAACAAATGGATGCATTTCTGGAAACCTATAAACTACCGAGTCTGAAACAGGAAGAAATTGACAACCTGAATAGACCAATAACCAGTAATTACTGAGATTGAAGTAGTGATCAAAAGCCTCCCAAGAAACAAGAGTCCAGGACCTGATGGATTCCCTTGGGAATTCTACCAAATAATTCAAAGAAATAATACCTATACTCCTGAAGCTGTTTCAAAAAATAGAAACAGAAGGGGGACACCTGGGTGGCTCAGTTGGTTAAGCAGCTGCCTTTGGCTCAGGTCATGATCCCGGCGTCCTGGGATCAAGTCCCGCATCGGGCTCCTTGCTCGGCGGGGAGCCTGCTTCTCCCTCTGCCTCTGCTGCCACTTGGCCTGCCTGTGCTCGCTCTCTCTCTGGCAAATAAATAAATAAAATCTTTAAAAAAATTAAAAAATAGAAACAGAAGGAAAACTTCAGACTCTTCATGAGGCCAGCATTGCCTTGATCCCTAAACCAGGCAAAGACCCCATCAAAAAGGAGAATTTCAGACCAATATCCCTGATGAATATGGATGCCAAAATTCTCAAGAAGATCCTAGCAAATGGGATCCAACAGTACATTGAAAAGATTATCCACCATGACCAGATGGGATTTATCCCTAGGATGCAAGGGTGGTTCAACATTTGCAAATCAATCAGTGTGATAGAACAAATCAACAAGAGAAGAGACAAGAACTACGTGGTCCTCTCAATTGATGCAGAAAAAGCATTTGAGAAGATACAGCATCCTTTCCTGATTAAAACTCTTCAGCTATAGGGATAGAGGGAACATTTCTCAATTTCATAAAATCCATCTATGAAAAACCCATAGCGAATATCATTCTTAATGGGGGAAAAGCTGAGAGCCTTTCTTTGAAGATCAGGAACATGACAAGGATGCCCACTCTTGCCACTGTTGTTCAACGTAGTACTAGAAGTCCTAGCAACAGTAATCAGACACCAAAAACAAAGAAAAGGTGTTCAAAATGGCAAAGAAGTCTTACTCTCTCTCTTCACCGATGACAAGATGCTTTGTGTGGAAAACCCAAAGGACTCAACTCCCAAAGTACTAGAACTCACACAGCAATTTAGTAATCTGGCAGGATACAAAATCACTGTACAGAAATTAGTTTCTTTCTTATACACTAACAATGAAAACATAGAAAGGGAAATTAGAGAATCGATTCCATTTACTATAGCACCAAAAACCATTAGGTACCTGAGAATAAACCTAACTAAAGAGGGAAAGGATCTATATGAATTACAGAACACTCATGAAAGAAATTGAAGAAGACACAGAAAGACGGAAAAACATTCTATGCTCATGGGTCGGAAGAATAAACATTGTTAAAATGTCTATGCTGCCCAGAGCAATCTCTACTTTCAATGCCATCCCAATCAAAATACCAACATCATTTTTCAAAGTGCTAGAACAAACAATCCTAAAATTTGTATGGAACTAGAAAAGACCCTGAATCGCCACAGAAATGATGATAAAGAGAAACAAAGCTGGGGGCATTACATGGCCTGACTTTAAGCTATACTATAATATATATGGAACACAGAGGTTGAGTAAAATGTTGTGATTACGAAGTAGTATTCAGATTCCCATCTGGGGAATCACTATTCATGCAGCTCTAGATAGCTGTTTCCTGATTATTCTTTTACATTCTGTGCTGACCCCTACATTGGGAACAAAGCTTCTTCACTGATCACTTCCTGAAGGCCAGTGGAACCATAGCTGCATGCCCTATAACTCAGCAGCGGTATTCCTACTCAGTAATGTAACTGAAGAGCCAAGGGTTCACATCTGTGGCCACATAGTGGTCATGCCTGTCTTGTTTTTAAGATGATATTTACTCCTCTTCAGTAAATTTTGTCTTCCCTTCCATTCTTGTGCTGTTTCTGCTTAGATCATATAGGATCAATATCGTTTCTGCTTAGTATGATCTCTATCCTACCACTGGTCTTTTCAGTTTTGACAGAATGGTGAGTTGATACAAGTCATTTACAATAGTTGAGGCATTGTATTTTAGTGAGAAATTTTGAAAGATATCAAATATTTGGGGCAGGTGCCTGGGTGGCTAAGTCAGTTAAGCGTCCAACTGTATTTCAGCTGAGGTCATGATCTCAGATCTCTGGACACCCCCTATATGCTCTCTCTGTAAAAAAAAACAAAACAAAACATTTTTTTGTGATCAATTTAAAGATAATCACATGCAACTAATTTTGTCCAGTGGAGTAGTCTAAGTCTAGAAGTTAGACTTTTCCTAAGAATGTAGTATCTGATATCCTAAATATTTAGAAATATGCTGCTGATTTCAGCTGCTGAGACAGTACGAAGGGAGAGAGGTATTTAGATAATTGCTATCTGCTCTTAAAGGGATTATAGACTTAAATCTTTCAAAAATTTCTATATAAAAGTTTTCTTTTAAATACTGTGACCATTTATTTGTGTTGATTGAAGTTTTGTGTGCATGGTGTATACTTGAAAAATCTGGATATTACTAGGCAAGGTTGATACAAGTGGCCAAGTTAGAAGGACGATCAGGCTACTTATCACAACCCACAGCAGAAACATGAGGGTCTAAGAGCAACCGGAAACCTGCCTGAGACAAAAGAGGCACATTGCAGCTTCAACTTGTCGCTGTTCATTTCTCTCAGAGCAATCAAATTATTTGGTAAAGAAAACAGTACTAGTTTCTTTTAAGTTCAGCTCCCAGTGCCCGGCTATCCTTTCCAGCAGGCTCTAATCAGCTAGTGAGTGTGGAGCAGAAGGGAAGATGTGATTACATGTGCTTGTCCACCTGAGTCACCAGCTTGACCTTTCACTGGCGGTATGTCTAGAGGGTTCTTAAAAACCGTGACAATAAAACCACATTTGTGCGCAGTTACACCATTTAATTACGTACTATATACATATAGTTTATTAACTTTAAATTTTTAATAAATGCTAAAGTGAGCAGAGTACCCCTGTAATCTTGGGTCAAAGATTTTATCTTGTTTAGCCTTGTGACTGTGCACCTAGCACAGTGCTGGGTGTGCACAAAGCCATGAGCATGTTTTTGCGTTAAGGAGTCCATGAATTAGGGAATAAGAACCAATTTTTAAGTTGGTACACATATCACTATCATCCATGAATCCTTCTGTTATGAATATGTTTCATTTGCTTTCCTTAGGTATTTGAGTCCTTCCTTTTAAAAACTTACTAAACTTTGGGATGCCTGGGTGGCTCAGTCCATTAAGCATCTTGTCTTCAGCTCAGGTCATCATCACAGGGTCCTGGGATCAAGTCCCTCTGAGCAGGGAGCCTGCTTCTCTCTCCCCCTCTACCTGCTGTTCCCCCAGCTTGTGCTCTCTCTCTCTCCAATAAGTAAGTAAAATCTTTAAAAACAACAACAACAACAAAGCTTAACAAACTTCAAGTAATTTTCCCTTATAATTAGGATTCCGTAACAAATAAATAATGGCATATATAACAAATATTGATGTAGTGCTTTTTATGTGTCTGGTCCTCTTCTCCATAAGTCATGCTCTTCTCATGAAAACCTTAGGAGGTGGCTGTTGATATTATGCCACAAACATGGGGAAACTGAGGCACTGACAAGTTAGGTAACTTGCTCAGAGTTACTGGCTAGTATGAGTCTCAGTGGGATTTGCAGCCATGTCTGGGTTCCAGAGTCTGTGCTTCAAGACCCAGTAGGTATACTCCTGTTTTTAACAAATACCAACTCGGAATCTATTTCCATCTCTCCAGAAGACTGTCCATATGAGTGGGGTTTATCTTATTGTTTATAGTAAAATTTTGCTAAAATAGAAATTTTCTGAAAGTAACTTTCACTATACTTTTATCATCAAGCTATATAATGAATATATTGGGTTATTTAAAAAGTTACATTTTTTGTAAGTATATTTTAAGGTGTGTGTTTAATAGTTACACTGATAAACTATTGGTAGTGGCAAGTGGGCATTGTTTCCAATGTAATGGTGGGTGTGACTCTTGGGTTGCTTTACCTTTCTGCTGGTGAAGTGCTCTTTCTGTCTGAAGCATCTTTGAGGTGTCAGAAGAAATGAGAGTTGTTGGATCAGAAGGATTGGATTTTTAGACATCTAGCTGTTATTTTTGACACCTGTGCTAGGCACCTAGTGAAATCTGAACCTAGGACTGCCCTTGGTCTGCTCTAATAGCCCTGGGACCTGAGGAATTGGAATGTCTTTCTCCTTACCTAATTCTGTGATCTAGGAGAGCACTCTGAAGGTTCACACTCCACTCTAGTTTGAGTTTGGTATCACACAAATCAAGGCACGCAATTTACATTTTGTTTTTGCCTATATGCAGCCCTTTAAAAGCCTTTGGATATTAGTATTTTAGTTGTTTTAAAGTCCCCATTAGCCTGAATTTTGAAAAAATGAAATGTCTAAATTCACTGTGCCATCTCTTAAGCAAAACCGGTCATTAAAAAAAAAAAAAAAAAAGGAATTATCTGTTGAATTCGTATACAGCTACAGCAGAAAGGTTAAATGTGAACAGAGCGTTGTTTATCTTTTCGGGTGTCACTGTCCTTAGGAGAAGAATATTAACTTTATCTCTTTTTTTAACCTTTATGCCTTTCCTCTTTCCCCAGCAACCAGTACCTTTACAAATACAGCATCTTGCAGAAATTGCTTTATGTTAAAGATTAAAAACAACAACCAACAGTGACTATTCTCTGTAAATCTTAGTATTTGCCAGAATATATTCTGTGAGACTTTACTTTTGGGGGATGCTCCACTGCAGTGTGGTTTTGTAATCATAAGCTGAGGAACAGTTGCATCAGTACCACTCCTCCCAACACACACAGATTGATGGGTCAGCACATGTGCTTTGAGGAGCTACAGTATATATGAATATGTTAATGATATGGAGAAATTGTGTAGTGATAAAAACTGGCTTCACTTCCTTAGCTCCACATTTCCCACATTTGTTGGAACTTAGAACCCTTTTCCCTATAATATCTGTTGGCCCTTTATGATCCACAGACTGAGAAATAATGGTGTGCAGTATAGCAGTGTAACAATGTAGTGTTTTGCTGAGGTTTCAGAATAACGATCCATCAAAAATCTACCATCATTTCATTTCTAGTTAATAAATAGATTTTAGGAACTAGCACTTAGAAATTGTTAGAAATTGAAGTTACAATGAATCTTCTTTGAATTTATATGCTATGGTTCCTTATATTTGTAGGCATAATATTTACAAATGACTTAATTATTCTCTACTTGATATATAGGGTCACAATGATAAGCCTTATTAATTCCAACTCTTGGGGTAGTCATGCAAATCCAAGATAATATAAAAAATACAGACTGTTTTTTAAAGAAATGAGTTTTATCACTGTAAATATTTCATCACCAATTAAACAAAATATTCCCAAGCAGGAGATTCTGGGTGGAAATTCTTTAAAGAATAAATATCAGTTACTTACAGTTAGTTCAGGTGCAAATATGTAGGTACTTCTGAAATACTTGAGATTATTTTAAAGCATTTCTTTCAAAGGCTTTAGCGTTTATGACATGAATCTTATTTATAGTATTTGCTTGCTAAGTCATTTCCTTATAAATTAACCTGCTACAGATTCTTAATATGGCGTGTCTCATGAAACCTTAGTTATTTAGTGAGCTGTATCCTCATTAAGAGTAGAATGAAACATGGAAATAAGGCAAAAGAGAGATCTTATCTAATGATGAAGAAGGAAAAAAAAATTTGAGCAGTGATAAAAATTGACAAGAACCCAAGGTTTGACCATTAAAGCCAAAAGGAAGGATTAATAATTGTTAAACCAAAAGGAAAGGCGTCTGTTTGTTGAGTTCTGTAAAAGTCCAGCTTGAATATCAAGAAGTATTAAGTTACCTAGAATGAAAAAAATAAGAAAAACGTGATAAGATGCTGAGGAAAGTGAAAAGATGCTGGAAAAGAAAGATGAAATTAGTTATGGTGGTTGTAGCAGTCATGATGCTTAGATGTGGAGGTGATCTGAAGGCAGAGGCCAGTCTGCAGACAAGCCACCTCGGAAGGAGCAGGAGCAGCTGCAAAGCCAGAGATGCCTGTGTGGCTATCGTGGTGGCCGCTCTGGGTGCCAGTGTGCTTCACCCTGCCAAGTGCACTTGGGCCCAAGGAAGACACCCACGGGGTGGCAGCAGTCCTTACCCTGCTTGTTTGCATGCCAAGTGTTCATCTCCAGTATATATCTAAATGCTCCATTCTTTCCTTTTGTTGTATTTTTAAAATAGCATTTACACATTTGTTTGTAAAATCTTATCATATCAGTGCTTCTTACCAGGCTTTAATAAACCTGATATGTTGAGATTTCCTTTAATTGCTTTTTGCTTCTTTGGTACTTTAATTCCTTTGTACTACGAGAAAGTATAGTAAAGCATGGTAGTGTCACCCCTTTGACAGGAATGGGGACATCACGGTGAGGGTTGAGTGGCTAATGCAAAGCATGAAGGGAAGGAGGCTTCCATGAGCAGAAATTTGGTATCTTCACAGGGAAAAACTATGATGGCTGACTGAGCAGGCTTTCTGAATTTAACTTTTAGATCCTTGATTCTGCACTCTAAGTATTAAATCTTCAAGCATTATCTGTATCAACACTGACTAATCTGTCTTTCGTTATATAATGGATAGCTGATCTAGCTTTTCCTTTTAAGAAAATCCTTGATGTATTAGGTTGTTAAAACAAATTCTAACATTTGTTGCTCATTAGTGTTGTAACCGAAACAAAAACATTTTAATGGTTGATCCCAGAGTATTTTGAAGTTATTGTAACTTTGCTGGAAAGGTATTTAAGCTGTAGTATCAATTACGAACAGGCCATGAGCCAAGTTTCAAAGCTGTTTCTAAGTAAGACGTTGAGTTTTTCAGAATGCAAAAAAGACATTATATGGCTGTGTGCCATGTGGCAAGGAAGCAGAATGGAACAATTACAGCAGGATTTGTATTGATAATAGTGTTTCTAAGTGAGTAATTTAAGATATTGTGAAGTGGAGTTTGGAATAACTCCCCAGGGTGTCCAACAATTGCTTTATTTTAGTTGTAGACTGTGAAAGAGGTGTTTTGAATATAAAGGATGGGAATTGCTGATTAACAGTAAAAACTTCAGACTCTGCATTTAGGGTTTATAGCTCGTTGACCTGACTAAAAATGGGATACTTAAGCTTTCTGACTGTACATTTCAAGAAAACTGTCAATCATTTATCTATAAAGGTTAAAAGAATAGTTTTTTATAATCTAGTGATTAAAAAGGTAAAATCGGGGTGCCTGGGTGGCTCAGTGGGTTAAGCCTCTGCCTTTGGCTCAGGTCATGATCCCAGGGTCCTGGGATCGAGCCCCACATCGGGCTCTCTGCTCAGCAGGGAGCCTGCTTCCTCCTCTCTCTCTCTGCCTGCCTCTCTGCCTACTTGTGATCTCTGTCTGTCAAATAAATAAATAAAATCTTAAAAAAAAAAGGTAAAATCATAATTCAGATACCTTACTGTTTGTTTTTGGCTGAGCAAAAGAGTTTGCAAAGTGGATATTTCTTTGAATACTCAAACCTAACTCACTTGGCTTGTGGTAACTGTCGAAGAAAGGCAGAAGTGTCACTAATGTTCTGTGTGCATTCAAGATTGATTCTGCACTCCATTTGTCATCCTAAAGCAAAAACAGAAATGGAGACAGAATGATTAGATTCATAGTAAATACCATCTAGTGGTTTATGTGTGTGTTTTGACTTCTAACTACGCACACTATTCTTTAAAGGGCTCTTTAAAAAAAAAAAAATCCCAGAGTATTTTTTATTTAAATTCGTTTGAATTTGTGTAATTTCTCAATGTAAGATAAAAGACTTAAAATTACATAGCTATTAGATGTGTTTTCAACTAGTGTTTTTGAAACATTATGTAGATCTGCAATGTGACATTAGCACGGGAAACATTTCTTAACAGGGTTCTCGATGAGCTTCTTGTTATTTGAACAATATGTTTAGGTTGTTTTGAATGATTTTTATTATGACTGTTAGTTAATTTGTTTTTGTGTGCATGTTTGTGTATTTTGGCTTTATCTGGACCTTACCCAGATAGTTTAATGATCATGCTATTGAGAGATAATTTTGAAGCCTTACTCTTTACTTTTTCCCCCCTCTGTAAGATGCAAGATTTTGGGGTGGAAGTATGTTTTGAGATACAGTATTTAGATACTATATGGCTATAGTATTTATAGTATTTATTTATAGTATTTATATTTCTATTTAAATAGTATTTAGAAATGCATGAATCACTTTACATGCTTCTAATATTCAGAATGATTTACAGTGAAACTGAATTCTTAGCAACTAGTCAATGTCCTTTATTGAATATCTGCTATTTTTACCTGAGTAAAATATAAATTTATCAGGTTTAACTTCTAGGATACTTCGAAAATATATTTTATTTTATTTTTTCTCTTTTTAAAAAATTTTTATTAATTTTTTAAATTTCTTTTCAGTGTTCCAGAATTCATTGTTTATGCACCACACCCAGTGCTCCATGCAATACGTGCCATCCATAATACCCACCACCAGGCTCACCTAACTTCCCACCCCTCTCCCGTCCAAAACCCTCAGTTCCTCAGAGTCCACAGTCTCTCATGGTTTGTCTCCCCCTCCAATTTCCCCAGACTCCCTTCTCCTCTCCATCTCCCCCTGTCGTCCATGTTATTCCTTATGCTCCACAAATAAGCGAAGCCATATGATAATTGACTCTCTCTGCTTGACTTATTTCACTCAGCATAATCTCTTCCAGTCCTGTCCATGTTGATACAAAAGTTGCGTATTCATCTTTTCTGATGGGGGCATAATACTCCACAGTATATATGGACCACATTTTCTTTATCCATTCATCTGTTGAAGGGCATCTTGTTTCTTTCCATAGTTTGGCTACTGTGGCCATTGCTGCTATGAACATTGGGGTACAGATGGCCCTTCTTTTCACTACATCTGTATCTTTGGGGTAAATACCCAGTAGTGCAATTGCAGGATCATAGGGAAGCTCTATTTTTAATTTCTTAATATTTTAAATGTTGGTTTCCTACCAGTTTAATTTTTAATTTTGAAAAAATCTAATTCTGTTAAAAGTGAAATTAAATGTTTAGTTTAATAACTTGTTTTTTATTTGTTTTGGTTTATATTATTTTGGTCCAGAGCCACAATGTAGAATATTGCTCATATAGAATAAAATGTCATTAACTCCAAACAGATTGGAGTAATTTTTGTAATTGTCCTAGTGAAATTTCTGTAATTATTTCTTGAGCCTGTTGTTTTGGGCAAGTATTACCTTCTACTTTTTTTTTTTTTTAAACCTGTGTTCTATGGCATGATTTACATGGAAAATAACAGCTGTGGGTATTCATTAGGAGGGAGAAAGATGGAAAGTAGTAGATTTGTTTGTGATCCATTTTCAATGTTGTAAACAAACAGAATCAAAATATCTTTATGATGATAAGTAAGCGCAGTTAACAAGTACATACAGTGACAGGAGAGTGTAAGGACCGTGTGGGTTGGAGATATTGTTTCCATTCAGAAGTGCGGGAGGGCTCTGTAAAGCTGTAAAACGACATGCTTTCTGAAGTTCATTTTCTAATATTACTTAATATTTCTAATATTGAATATTACTGCGTTTGAGGGGTAACAGCTTCTATCTCAGATTACTTTTTAAGATAGATACTGTATGCGTATGGTAAAAAATTCAAAGGGGGTAAAGTTATTAGTCCCTCTAGCCTTCCCCTGTCCTTGAAAGTGACAGCTGACACCAGTTCCTTCAGTCTCCTTCCTGAGATTGTATGCAGATACAAACATGTATGTGATATGTGCATATTTTTTATTTATACCACAAGCAGCATCTGTGCCCTCTCCCCTATTTCACAACACATCTTAGAGATCATTTATTCGGCCAACGTGTGTATTAATAAGTGCCTGGCTGGCATACATCCTGGGAATACAGCAGCGCACAAAATATGCAAGATCTCTGGGGCACCTGGGTGGCTCAGTGGGTTAAAGCCTCTGCCTTTGGCTCAGGTCATGATCCCAGTGTCCTGGGATCGAGCCCTGCATCGGGCTCTCTGCTCGGTGGGGAGCCTGCTTCCTCCTCTCTCTCTGCCTGCCTCTCTGCCTACTTGTGATCTCTGTCTGTAAATAAATAAACAAAATCTTTAAAAAAAATACGCAAGATCTCTATTCTCATGGAGCTCACATTCAGGTAGGGGAGATAAACACACACATGGAGAGAAAGGATGAGTATTAAAATAGGGTTATTTTATGGTGCTTAGGGATGGTCTTAGAAGCAATGGAGACCTGTCTGACAAGAAGTGCCTAGCCAAGGCAAGATGAGCAGAAGGAGGCTCCAGGAAGGTAAAGAAATCAGTACCGATGGGGGTGTGGAAGGTAAAGGAGTCAGGCAGGCAGGCGCTAGGCCAGGTAGGACCAAGGCAGACGGTTTGGGTTTCATTTTAAGAGTGATGAGAGGCCCTTAGAAGGCTTGTTTATGTGCCTGATTAGTCAAGCGTGATGTCTGCTTTAGGTTTTTGAATGGATAATGCTGGCTCCTGTGAGACTCCGGTCTGTAGACAGTAGGTATCTGTGCATACAGAGCTGCTTACTAGTCCCTTGGAGGGATGATGGGGCATGTGCTTAGTCCTCTTTGGCTGACCTTTACGCTGTTTCCATTCTTGGATTTTGTGAACAATGCTGTAATGGCACTATCTCTATATATGGATAAATCTCGTTTAAACTTTTTTTTTTTTTTTTTAGGTTGGGGGAGCAGAGGGAGAGGGAGAGAGAAAATCCTCAAACAGGCTCCATGCCCAGTGCAGAGCCCAACTCGGGGCCTGATCTCATGATGTGAGATCATAACGTGAGTCAAAATCAAGAGTCAGATGCTTAGCTGACTGAGTCACCCAGGCGCCCCTTGTTTAAACATTTTAAAAGTATTTTTAAAAATGTGGACACAGAATGATTTTCATGAAGGAGAACTAATGATACATACCTGAGCTTTGTATTACTAAAATATGTTTTACAGATGACCAAATACTTCTACCCTGAATAGCTTGAGCCAGCTGGGGAGAAGTCAGAAACATGTGTAATCTTGGTAACCAGTGTTAAACGAACATTTTTTTTTAGTCTCTCAGTCTAGTTTTTTAATAAAATTAACTTTACTGGGGCACCTGGATGGCTCAGATGTGTCTGCCTTCAGCTCAGGTCATGATCCCAGGGTCCTGGGACTGAGCCTTGGGTGAGGCTCCCTGCTCGGTGGGGAGCCTGCTTCTCTTTCTCCCTCTGCCTCTCTCTGAGATCATGCTCTCTCTCTCAAATAAATAAATTAAATCTTTAAAAAAATAAAAAAATTAACTTCATTGAGATATAATTTGTATATAATAAAATGTACCCATTTTAAGTGTATGGTTTTCGGTGTTTGGCACATCTCTACAGCCCCGTCTAAAGAGGTAGTCTGGGGTCATCTTGTTCTTTCCCTGCTCAAGCTCTGTACCCAGTCATTTCTCCCAAGAGCTCCAGTTCTTCCTTGTGGAGAACAGTGTTTGAAACAAAGATCTAGACACTCGGTGTGCTCACTACTGCCAAGCCCTCATTGCTTTTAGGTCCTGTCAGTAGACTGACTTTGGAAGTCATATATGAATGTGCATGTGTGTGTGTACACACCCAGGTGTCTACGTAGGGAATACATATCTATATGTGTTTCTGCATTTGTTCATCTGTATAAATACTCTCTGTTGTAGTCTGGTGTCATAGGGCTTTCTTCTTTTCATGCAGCCTGCCTCCCACTAACCTCAGGATTTTGCTTACTTGTTCAATCCCTTATATGTACAACTCTTCTGGCTATAATTAGCTAGATTTTTGCTATAGGACTTGTTGGCTCCCCTTTCCCAGCAGCCATGTCCGGCCTAGGGGACAGGAAAAGGTGAGGGAAGGGAGAGGGAGGAAGGGAAGAGAGTGAATCTTGTCCCAGTTACTCTATCAGGTGGAAAGAACTGAAGGAAGGAAGGGGCCAGTTAGAATTTTAAACCTGACAATAGACAATTTCATCAGTTTCTCTTTCTCTCTTTTTGTTTCTGACTTCATGTCACCAGCTGAGTTCATAAAAGTATTTGTAGTACTCTTTATGCCTTTTGTTTTATTTTTGACATTTGAATCTTTAATCCACCTAAAATTTACTTGGGGGTGTTTTAGGATCTAATTCTATTTGATGTGTCCAAATGGAGTTTGGAGTTGTCCAAATGGAGTCCAGTTATTCCAACATTGATGTTCACTGGTCTGTCTTCCCCTGCCCGAGCTGAGATGCCATCTCTACCCAATTCTGCTTTACATTGTTGTTTTCCTGCGTTCGTATGTATGTCCCTTTTATCTGTTTGTTCTGCTGTTTGCCCAATAGTGGGATAACACCTCACAGGGTGATTGTGAGCATCGCATGAGAAATGAACGTCCAATGATTAGTAATGAGTAGAGAAGGTGTGATATATACACATTGGAATATTACTCAGCCATGAAAAACAATGAGATCTTGCCATTTGCAACAACAAGGATGGATCTTGGGGGCATCATGCCAAATGAAATAAGTCACAGAAAGACAAGTACTGTGTGATCTCACTTATTTGTGGAATCTAGAAAATAAAATCCAAGCACCTGAATACAGAGAACAGATTGATGGTTGCCAGAGGCAGGGGGTGTGGGATGGGGGAAATGGATGAAGGGCAATAAAGGGAACAAACCTCCAGTTATAAAGTAAACTAGTCACAGGGTTGTGATGTGCAGTATGGTTAATAACACTGTAGTGCAGGGGCGCCTGGGTGGCTACATTGGTTAAGTGGCTGCTTTGGCTCAGGTTATGATCCCAAGGTACTGAGATGGAGCTCCATATCGGGCCGCCTGCTCAGTGAGGAGCCTGCTTCTCCTCTGCCTGCTGCTCCCCCTGCTTGTACTCTCTCTCTCTGTCAAATAAATAAAATAAAATCTTTATAAAAAATAACACTGTAGTGCATAGTTGAACCTTGCTTACTTTGGTGATCATTTAACAATCAGTACAAATATCAAAATATATTCTGTGCCTGAAACTAATGTAATGTACGTCAGTTATACCTCAATAAGAAAATTACTATAGCTAGCTGTCTACTACAGTCAACACATACTACCCATTGTTATTAGCATCTCAGTGGAGAAGGAATCCACTATTGAAACAGTAAGAGTGGAAATTGAAAAAGAAACATAAAAAGCATAGCAAGAAGTACTGGCATCTCTTTTTTTTTCCCGTAAAAACTCAGAATGTCTCATTTTTGTACTCTACACACGTGTGTGGGGTTGGGGGAGGAGCAGAGGAAAAGAGAGAATCTCAAGCAGACTCTGTACTGAGTGCGGAGCCTGATGCAGGGCTTGATCCAATGACCCTGAGGTTATGACCTGAACTGAAACCAAGAGTCAGAAGCTCAAATGACTGAGCCACCCAGGCACCCCTTAAATACTGTTTTAATGCTAGCTTCCCATGAACTACATCTCAGAGTAGTATATATCTGCCCCCTCCTTCACCCCCAAATCCTTGTAAAATGCCAGTCTCGAAAGCAAAAAGCCACATTTTGGGAATGCTTCCTTTGTGTATTTTCTATTAAATACATTAACTCTATATAGTCCATGTTTAATCCTGAATAGTGAATGTGTATATACATATATTAACAAAATGGTGGTAATTTCTGTACGTTATTCTAATGTTTTCTCTGAATGCTTCTAATTCTGTGACTAAAGTCGTGTAAGTAGTTTGTGTGGTTTTTTGAAAAGATCAAATTAATGCATTTTAAAATCCCAAGTGTCTGTTCTATGTATGTTCCACACCTATGACAAGATTATTTTAGCCATTCACTTGTAGAAAAGAAACACACTGTCAGGGCATCCCAGCTTTGAGGCATATGTTCTATTTTTGCGGGGTAACTGTGTGAAAAATACCAATTACTGAAACTCTGGGAAGAATGAAGTTACTTGTAAACTGAGTATGTGTGCAAAAAGGGCCATCTAAATCAGAACCATGCTAGATGCAATAGACCAGATCTGTATAACATAAACCTTTCCAGATCAGTGTAGCTAGAAAAAGAATTCCATGATTTGGGAAGGCAGCATTCACAAAATAGTATTGTTGACAATAATGTCAGGGAAGTAGCTGGCGGCCGGTCTGACAAACATGTACCTCGGAAAGACTGTGGAACTTGAAGTACCTTCGTGAGTGACTGTGACAGGTTTTGTTTCTAGTACATTTTTTTATAATATTTTAATGCGTATGATGCATTTTGACAAGTGGAATTATGAAATTTCTAAAAATCAAAAGCCTTAAAATGAAAGTACCAGTTCAGTTGGAACAAACATCACGACCCAGTGTGATACATCGATTATATCACAGCACAGCCAGAAAAAGAGAAAAGAACACCCTGACCATTTTGGCTCCTGACAAGCATGTCACTGAGATTCTGAAAGGGTGCCCCTTGAGAAAGAGAATGCATTCTGATGCCCCAGACATATTAGAACGTCCTCTGAAAGAGGGATGTGGAGAGAAGCACAGGGCATGGGCAGGGTGGGGCAGCAGGCCTCTGTTGAAGTCACTTCCTGGTCGGCGGCAAGGCTGCCTCCCCATTCTGTGCCTCCAGATCCTGAGCTGGGACATGTGCAAGGTGGATTTCCTGCAGTGCTTGCAGGATTGACATGGGCGCTGACGTGAGAGATGCCAGCAGACCTCCTCCCTCCCTCCTTTGCTCCCCGCCTACCTTTCCCCCCTCCTCCTCAGTGTTCTCATCTTCCCACGTGTTCTCAGTTCCACCAACTCCCTTGTCCTTCCTTTTTTCTCTCTTCTCACTCTTTGTTTTTCCCACTTTACCCCAAGGGTTATTATATTTTTAAATTTCCCGATTCCTGTCCCTTTGCCTGACAGCCCAGTGGCCGTGATTCCTTCTTCCTTGTGGTGCTCCTGTCTTTGCGTGCCTTCAGCAGGGCTGCTGAATCGCTGGAATTGTACGCAAGATTCTATGAAGATGCATTATTTAAGGGAAATTCCCATAGTTCTTTCCCAGTTTTAGAGGATTGCATGAGTTCTCTGAGTTGAAGATGTCCTCCTTCCCAGATGATTTGTGGGGCCCCTTTCCATTTGCTTCTTGGGTGTCAGGGAACCTCTCTGTACACAGGAAGGTGCTCCCCACTTTATTCTCTGCATTCAGGGAGGACAGGAGATCTGCACCAGACAAGTATAAAGGGACTTAATTATTCCCCAGTAATTCATTAACTGTTACATTCCTGGGTGTGCTTGAATATTTGAGTGTAACAGCTCTGCTTTTAAATATTTTAATGGTGTTAGGGTTATGAAAAGCATTCTGTAGTTATTTTCCATTTCAGATATTCCTAACAAGTGGCCAGCTCTACTGAAAACAAAATAGATGTTTCTCATTTTAATTGTATTTTTTCCAACTTGGAAACAAAAGCATTCTATATTTTTGAAGCTAATTGTCCAGTGGAGGAACGCTTTATTTGGAATCATTTACAAACTCGTTAGGAAAAAAGTTCAGATTGACAGCATTTGGGGTTTCTCATAAGCATTTGAAGGCAGACAGATCAACTATAACAAAACAATAATGTAGACTTTTAGTGTATATTTTTCTAGTCGGCCAAAGTGCAAAGTTGTCTTCTTGACTAAGATCATCATTCATGTGACTCACCATGATAGCCTGACAAAGTCAGACCTCCTCTAGGAGGACAAGATACCCAAGTCACACATCTTACCATGTATCACAGTTGAGAGAAGGAAAATACTCCTTTGAAATCAATGTTGCTTTTATTTCTGCACTGCTAATTCTGACCTCAAAAATAAAATGTCCTTTTTCAAGAGTCTTAATTCTACTGGGGAGTAATCAAACCAAATTAACAAACACAAGCACCTTACCCCCCTTTTAAAAAACTACTGGTGATTAATCCTGGTTTAGTGTGTGGGACTTAGCTAACAGGGTGTCACATACACGTTTAACAAAAGTAACTGAGTGCACTCGCTTCGGTCATGTGCTAGTGAACATGGCAGTGATGGTGCGTCGTGGGTACTTGCTCGGGCAGTTTGCTGGTGAATGTGGCTGTGACGGTGCTTTGCGGCTACACACTTGGGCTGTGTGCTGGTGAATGTGGCAGTGACTATGCCTTGAGGGTGCTCGCTCAGGCAGTGTCCTAGTGAACATGGCAGTGACTGCCTCACGGGTGCTCACTCAGGCAGTGTGCTAGTGAACGTGGCACTGATGGTGCCTCGCAGGTGCTCACTCTGGCCGTGTGCTAGTGAACGTGGCACTGGCAGTGCCTTGCGGGTACTGACTCGGGCAGTGTGCTAGTGAACGTGGCAGTGACTGTGCCTTGCGGGTCTCACTTGGGCAGTGTGCTGGTGAATGTGGCACTGACAGTGCCTTGTGGGTACTCACTCCGGCAGTGTGCTAGTGAACTTGGCAGTGACTGTGCCTCACGGGTACTCGCTTGGGCAGTGTGCTGGTGAACATTGCTGTGATGGTGCCTCGCAGGTGCTTGCACGGGCCGTGTGCCAGTGAACTTGGCACTGACGGTTCTTGCCTTGGAGACAGACACGTATGTGTGTAAGTGTACGTCCTACATTTGTTCATATACAAATAGCCTCAAGTACAGGAAACAGATGAATAGGGGCTGAGGAGAGGGTAGTCTTTGCTTTAAAAAGCTACCTCCCGTGAGTTACTTGGCAGAAAAAGTAGAGCCCTTTGCCTAGTCTTGATAATTAATGTTTATTCTGTGTTTTAATAATAAAGTCGGTGTCAGGCCATGATTTGTGGCAGTTCAGAGACGAAGCTGCAGTCATCCAGTAGTATTTGTGCCTGGAAACAGATACTTTGCCCTGGAAATGCAGACATGTGGGTACATACGGAAGCGGTGTAGGCGGCCGCCTGTGCAGGAGGGAAGGGGATAGTCCCTGATACCACAGAACCACGGCACAGAAGCCGGTGCCGGAAGCTGCTCATGGAGATGGCTGTGTGCCCCACCCTCCGCCAACCAGTCCGGTCTGGGCGCTTCACTATTGCTGGAATGGCAGCTTCAGGGCTTTCCCTCCTGTTCATCAGAACAGATCCTCTTGTCCAGGCTAAATTTTCCAATTCACCACTTTGTTTGCTTTCCTTAATTTTTTTTTTTTTTTTTTTTTTTGTTTATCCAGAAGACTGTGCTTTGAAAGCTGAGCGCTGAAATATATGTGGGGATGTCGAGCTGCTTTCGATGAACAAAATTGGGGGACTAGATTGGGTGCTCCAGAGTACCAACAGTCCTGTCTGTGGGGAAGCCAGGGCAGTTCAGTGTAAATCATTTTTACCTTTGTCTCCGGGGCACAGGGGCCCCCCAGACAACCCTGAGGGCTGCCAGGGGGAGCAGGTTTGCAGAGATGCCCTGAGTGGGGACTCAGCCCACCCTACTCCTCTTAACTAGGGAGCTGCTACAAAGCCAAACAAAGAACTCGAAAGCAGTGGAAGTTCTTGACTCTGTCACAGAGCCTGCCTGAGGTAGAGAGTGTGTGCCAGCCCCCAAAGCATCTCTGCCTGTGATGAGGAACCGTCACAGGAACCTCTCACTGGGCCTTCCCTGTTCTGGCCTCCTCTGCCCTTCTCACACAAGGAGAGCAGGGGAAGGAACTGTTTAACAGTTGACTTCCACATTGTGAGAGCCAGGAAAGTAACAGCTATTAGAAATGATGGATTTAGGGGCGCCTGGGTGGCTCAGCGGGTTAAAGCCTCTGCCTTCAGCTCAGGTCATGATCCCAGGGTCCTGGGATCGAGCCCCACATCAGGCTCTCTGCTCAGCAGGGAGCCTGCTTCCCTTCCTCTCTCTGCCTGCCTCTCTGCCTGCCTGTGATCTCTGTCTGTCAAATAAATAAATAAAATCTTTAAAAAAAAAAAAAAAAAAAAGAAATGATGGATTTAAATGTTAATCAGCGTTTGAAAGCCCTGAAAGATACTCTTTCGTTTTCTCATTAAATGAAAAACTTGCCTTATCTTCGTTAAGAATATGTACAGAAGTAACCAGCACTCTTAACTATTTAGAAAGCAGCAGATTGTAGCCATAATGAGTCTTAACCTTGGCAGGATCAGCACATGGAGATGGTTCTTAGGTGCCCGGAGACAGATGCACTGTCTCGGGCCACGTCTTCATCAAATCAAGCTGCCCTGATTTTTGTAATTAATCTTACTAGGTTACTAAGTGCTTTTCATGCTTAATGAACAAAATTTAAAGAGTTAACTAGCTTAATTATGCAGTGTAAAATGCTTCCTTTTTTTATTTCAAAGCACATTTTTCTCCCCACCTTTTGAAGATATTTTCACTAATTCAGAGTTTGCATAATATTAAGAATACCATAACTTATAAGCTGTAAGGGTGTGTGACTTGAATGCTTCCTATGTAATGGGACTGGAATTTTTCTCCAATTACGGGAGAGGCAAACCATCATTCTCCAGTTTCAAAAACAGAATGCAGCTGGCTGCAGAAGGAGGGCTGAGCTAACAGAACATTTAATACTTTGAAAAATATGTCCTGGGGGAAAAGATTTTTCTGTTCAAAAAGATACTGAATTATTTAGCTTGGCAGCTCCAGGGTGTGAATATTTTGAGCGCCATGACTGTCATTTATTTTTTATTGAGTTCAAATGGAAAAATTGAAAACTGTATTCCGACGTGTAGTCCTTTATTAGCTCTCATATAAACCTCTGGCTGCAACAGCCAGCGCACGTCTGTGATCTGCATAGGCACATTCCACTTCGAGGGGATCAGTGTTTAATTTTCAGAATTCTCAGCAAAGAGCAGAGCTACAGCCAAAAATTCCTGCACTGAGGCTCCTTCCGGCCCAGATGAAACTAATAATTCCCGGCTGTGCTGCTGTCACTCATTACTAATCCAGGTAGGGCTGCTCACTGTTTTTAATTTTCCTTTTCTGAACCCAAAGGCAGTATTTGCCTTTTCTCATGAGAAGGCGTGATCATGTACTGGAGATTCCAGCGGCTGGAAGTGGAGGCCTTCTTTACCCTGACATAACTGGGCTTTGTTGTTGGCCTGGTGGGTGTGGGTTCGCTCATAGACACAGCACAGGGGAGGACTAGTGTGGGGCAGAGTCTTCTAGAAAAACAAGACTGTGTTGGGGGTTGGCCCTAAGGTGTTGAAGCTGGTGTGAGGGAAAGCAGCTCTTTCCTACCACAGGATATCGACTGATGCTACTGGCCATTTTGGGACAGAATGTTGAGCTGGGTGGACAGTATGTTTTAATGTTTATTACAAGTTATAAAAATAATAGTGCTTTGGGAAACATTCAA
The DNA here is from genome assembly GCF_002288905.1 of Enhydra lutris kenyoni. NCBI lineage: Eukaryota > Metazoa > Chordata > Mammalia > Carnivora > Mustelidae > Enhydra > Enhydra lutris. Next base: position 31,402,618 of record NW_019154108.1, on the reverse strand, counting down.
AATGTTGTCACCATTTAACATTCTGTTAAAATCAGATCAGAATGTATCCATTTCACATTTTATTTATTTATTTATTTATTTTTAAAGATTTTTATTTATTTATTTGACAGACAGAGATCACATGTAGGCAGAGAGGCAGGCAGAGAGAGAGGAAGGGAAGCAGGCACCCCACTGAGCAGAGAGCCCGATGCGGGGCTCGATCCCAGAACCCTGGGATCACGACCTGAGCTGAAGGCAGAGGCTTTAACCCACTGAGCCACCCAGGCGCCCCCTCATTTCACATTTTAAACTGTATTAATGGACACTTAAAAACAGTGTGTATGGAATAAGAATCATGGAACTTGGAATTGGGCAGTTTTGACTTTATCTCAGCTGACTCTGTGACCTCAGGCCAGTGACCTAAGATCCTTGGTTTTAGGGTTTTTTGTTTTGTTTCATTTTTGTTTTTAAATAAAATAGCATAACAGATTACAGAGTTAGTGTGAGGGTTAATGATATGGTAAGTATAGGGTACCTATGTAAGGCCTGTGGCATGTTTGGTACTCAGTAAATGATCCATTATATATTTATTGTGAATTGTCTGTCTCTGTCCAGTCTGTCTGCTTGCTCACCCATCCCCTGCCTACCTACTTGCCTATATATTTATATTTATCTTACAGATCTTTTTTTTTTTTTTTTTTTTTTTTTTGGCCTCCCCCTTCTTTTTTAAATCCAGCTGTATTCTGGGGGCACCTGGGCAACTTAGTCAGTTAGGTGTCCAACTCTTGGTTTTGGCTTAGGTCATGATCTCAGTGTTGTGGGATCGAGCTCCATGTGGGGCTGCATGCTCAGTGGGGAGTCTGCTTGAGGGTTCTTTCTCCCTCTGCTCCTTCCCCTACTTGCACCCTCTCTCTCTCTCTCTCAAAAATAGATATTTTTAAAAAAATCTAATTGTGTTCTGCGGAAATTTAAAATATGAGAATACGTAGCATAAAGGATAAATGTATGAAAAATGAAAGTTACACTGGTTATCTCCCAAGAGGCTTCTAAGATTATGTTATCTTCGTGTGACTTTCAGTCTGCTGGTATGTCAGCCTCTTAAGCCTCCAGCTCTCTCTCCTGGGGAGACATTATCAAGGTCACAGAGCAAGATAACTGCACTTACTTCCTGCTAATAGGACTCTACAGACTATGGCTTCTAGCTGGCACCAGAGCAGAGAGCTGAGGAGCCGTAATCAGCATCAGGTTTCTTGGTGAGCAAGGGAGTGTGAAAAGGGGGAGCTAGTTCTGGGATTCAGATAGTTAGCAGCACAGGTAAATGTGGTAAACTGAACATGTGCTCTATTTTCTGGCCCCTATGAACTCTCACTGAACTGACTGTAATGGAATGGAGGGTGACAACCATAGAACGAACTTGACCAGCATTTTGGAGGCTGGACTGTGTATCGTCCAGCGCTGTGCTGATGAGTACTGTAGAGCAGAGAGGACAGAACAGGGTAGAAGCAGATAAGAAGTGAGTGATTGAAGATCGTGTCCCTGGAGGCCACAGACCTGGAGGGCATGGGCTATCTCTGAGGGCGAGCATGCTGCAGGAGCAGCAAACAGGAGAATTGTTTGAAAACTGTGTTCCTGGGCTCCTATCTCTGCTGCATGTGGCCAGGGGACTGCCTCTCCCCACTGTAACAGAAGACTGGTGCTGTATTTTCAGAATCCTTAAGTTGGGCACAGCTAAGGACGGGGTGAATACCGTCATAGGTATTGAGTCTGTATGAGTGATCTCAATGGATCAAAAAAGCTTTGTTCTTGTGGGAGGAGATGAACAGTAAATAGTAGATGTAGTAAAGTGATTTGCCTAGGATGTCAGAAGTGATAAATACTTTGAGAAGAAGAACTTAGAATCGGAAGTTGTGAGTTCTGGGGGGAAGGGCTGTGGTTTAAAACGAGGTGGCCAAGTGGGAGCCATTTGAGTATTGCACTGGGAGAGTGAAAGAGCTTTGCAGATTGGAGGTGGTAGTGTCCTGGGTGGAGGAACAGGTAGTGGAAAGGTCCTGAGGTAGTTGCAAGACTGAAGCCACAAGGAGGTTAGCTGGTGGAGGGGAGTGAGAGATGAGGTCAGGAGTACTGAAGGGCCATGGGGTGGGCAGTGGAGATCATGTAGGGCCTGGCTGGCTATTGTAAGTCCTTGCTTTTTGTTAGAATGAGTGTGAGTAACACAGTCTGACTTAACATTTTAACAGAATCAAACCAGAGTCTGCATACTGAGTTGCAATGCTCTCTGCCCAATTTTGGCCGACACACAGAGGCTCCCAGGCTTATACCCACCCCCCTTTCTCCACCCTCAACAGACACACACACAGGAGAATGGAGGATCTCTCTCTAGGGAAAAGAAACAGTTCTGCCATTGACATACTGCTACTGCTTATGTCTCTGCTGTCTCTTAACTTGGACAGACGTGCTGGAGGAAAGTCTCTCACATGAAAGAAACTAAAACAAACAGGAAGATTGGAAAAAGAATGTGAAAGGAGCAGAATCAATAAAGGAGCAAAAGACATTTCAAGGAAACTGTAATTAAAATCCTCAGGTATAAGAGAAGATGCTGTGTCTGTGGAACAACAAGGGCTCCAAAAAGGATCATTCACAGAATAAATAGGGCTCTTGGATATTGGAAGATTATGAATTCAGTAGAAGGTCTGGGACATCAAATGGAGACTATCTTCTCCAAAATAGATTTCAGCAGGCAGGGAGGCAGACAATAAAGTGGGAATGGAGGTAATAAGATGCAGCTAGAGGGAGCCGGCCTGGTGTTTGCTGGGCAGGTGGAGGTGTAGGACCCCAGCAGGAGGAGCTCCGAGATAGACAGGATGGACAGGACAAGAGGAGGTGCAGTACGGACAGGACAGGAGGAGGTACAGGACAGATGGGATGGACAGGACAGACAGGACAAGAGCAGCGTCATGATGGGCAGGGCTGTCAGGATGGACAGGACAGGAGGAGCTCCAGGACAGGTTTGGGGGGACCGCTATTGTCCAGGCTTGTGTACTCTAGAGTCTAGATCCCATGAAGTTGGGAGTTGTTTGTTTTCCTGTGTACATATGTCACAGGCCTGGAGGTGTTGTCACTGAATCATCCTTGTATTAAGAAGATGAGCAGAGGGGCACCTGGGTGGCTCAGTGGGTTAAAGCCTCTGCCTTCGGCTCAGGTCATGATCTCAGGATTCTGGGATTGAGCCCCACATCGGGCTTTCTGCTCCTCAAGCAGGGAGCCTGCTTCTCCAGCTCTCTCTGCCTACTGATCTCTCTCTATCAAATGAATAAATAAAAAAATCTTAAAAAAAAAAAAAAAAGAAGATGAGCAGAAAAGTAGGAGGCTGCAGATTAGAAGGAAACATGTTGTCAAGAGAGGAACTGTGATCATTGTTCTATAGGTGATTCCTTTGGGGATAATATTGAGGTACTATTTAGTTGTAATGTGAAAAGTGCTGATTTAGCGAACAGGTGTGATTTGCAGAGAAGGGGGAGGGATGCTCTGGAGAGCTACATTCCTATTGCCTGTGTGAAGTCCATACATAATGCTTGAAAGACTTAAAAAGCAGGGGGTGCCTGGCTGGCTCCATCGATGGAGTGTACAACTCTTGATCTTGGGGTTGTGGGTTTGAGCCCCATGTTGGGCATGGAGCCTACTTGAAAAAATTTGCAAAGCAGTTATGAACATGTGAACTGCAGGTAATGAATGAGGAGAAGGTGTAGGGGAAGCAAGGAGGGGCAGGGGACCACTTTTCCCCCCCATATGGGCCCTGTAGAACTACTTTTAAAACTATGTAAATAGGTTGTTTTGGTAAAAGTAAAAATTAAATTTCAGATATTTGATGGAACCAGGGTCCACCCATTCCTCCATTAAGGCCACAGTTGTCACCAGAGTGTGGCTGTCCCTAGGCCAAGAAGCCCTCCCTCTGGGACAGCCACATGTCTTATTCTCTCAGTTTCCGTCGCTGCCGTCCTGCCTTCTGAATTATTGTGTACTTAAGAGACCTTAGGACAGTCAGTTCCATCACAGGCCAGTAAGTGGCTGGGAGCATTCCGCCCCTAGTTCTTTGGTTTCTTTTGTGGTGACTTTGCATTTACGTACCAAGGCCACGCCTTATGAGCCGTTGGTGGTAATTTTATTGTAACCTCGAATTACTGATAGCACATTTCACTCTAGAGAAGCCTGCTAGTGCTTTGTTATTCCAGCCATTTACATATTCTAGACCAGAAATTCTGTGGAATCAGGGATTATGTTGTTTATCATTAAGTGTCTGTCATACTCCGTGCACATGGGAGATCTTCAGACGTTTGCCCAGAGTTCTCTTACACTATGAAACACAGGTTCATGTAGCAATTAAGTAATCATGTAGTGATTAAGAGCTTGGCCTCTGAGTCAGATGAGCCTGGATTTGAATCCCATCTCTGTCATATTCTGGCCTGGTCCCCTCCTCTGAGTCGGGAGGGGGTGCAGGGAGGCAGGGATCCCACTCAGCACTTAGCATGGGCCAGAGACTGCTCGTGGTGCTGTTTCTGCCTTTCTGTGCGGCCATCCCTGCCCTTGGCTTGGTCTGGTTATGAAGTCAGAGCAGCTCAGCACGTGTTCATGACTCTCAGCACAGCTTTTCAGCCGTCCTTTGCGTGGATGTCTGCACCCACCTCTTGCTAAAGTGCTCTCCCTTGACTTCCAGTTGACACCGACAAGCCCACTCCTTCCCAAACATTCCACCTTCTCACCATGTGGTGTTCTTGATCATCATCCTACTGTTCTTCCAAAATTCATTCACCATAGTGAATGATTAATTTGGCGTTTAAAAATAATATTTGTTAGTAAAGCCACACTCCCTGAATTCCCTAGTAATGTTGTAATATAGATCATGTACAACAGAAATGTTTTTAAAGCAAAAATTCTGTTTCTCAGGAGACAGACATTTATTTTTAGGAATGTTTATTATCAAACTTTTAGTACAGCAGGGAAAATGTTCACGTCCTTCACAATATGCTTTCCTCATGAGGTATTTTGGGTGCATTAGAAGAGAATAGTAATAAGATAATTTTAGGGGTGTCTGACTGGTTCCGTCCATAGAGCATATGGCTCTTGACCTTGGGGTTGTGAGTTCGAGCCCCACGTTGGGTGTCAAGATTACTTAAAAAAATAGAATCTTAAAAAAAATGAAGATAATTTAATCATTTGTTTTTCTGAAAGGCTGAGCAACCCTTTCAAGACTAAGCTGTCCTCAAGGGTAGGAATCTGTGTTCTGTTCATCTGTGTCCACTGTGTGACTTTTATAAAGTCTTAACTGTCAGCCGAAGGACTACTTTCTTGAGTGGATTAACTATCGTATGTTTAGTTTGTTTGTAACTTTTTATTCTGGTATAATTTTGAACTTAAGAGTTAACAAAATTAGTACAAGGAAATCTCATATACTGTTTTTCCAGATTTACCAATTGTTTACTAAGTTTTCATTTTTTTTAAAAGATATATTCATTTATTTGAGAGATAGATTGCGTGTGTGCGCATGTGGGGGTCTGGGCAGAGGGAGAAGGGGAGAGAGAGAGTCCCCAAGCGGACTCCTTGCTGAGCAGGAAGCTCAATGTGGGCCTTGATTCCAGAATCCTGAGATTGTGACCTGAGCTGAAGTCAAAAGGCAGAACCTTAACCAACTGAGCCCCCCGGGCGCCCACATTTTTAATTTTTTATATATGCATAGTGTTTTTCTGAACCATTTGAGAGTAAGTTGCCGCCATCATGCCCCTTTACCCCTAAATACTTCACTACGTAATTCCCAAGTAGTCCATTCTCTTTTAAAGTGCCATCCTCTGTATTTAGCCTCGATACACTGCTGTGCTCCCCTGTAGTCTACAGTCTCGTGCTGTCTGGTACAGCCACTTCTTTCCTGTCCAGAGTCAGATGGTCCACGTAAGCCTCATGTCCTCCTTTAATTCAATCTGGAGCAGTTCTTTAATCTTTCTTTACTTTCTTGACCTTAATGCTTTGAAGAGTAGAGTTCAGTTATTTTGTAGAGTAGTCCTCAGTTTGGGTTTGTCTAATGTGTCCTCATGATTCAATTGCAGTTTGCTAGTTTGGGCAGCAAAGCCGGAGAAGGGATGTTGTGCCTTCTTCGTATTTCCTATCGGCAGGTACATGACATCAAGTACAAATACACTGATTTGTCAGTCCGTTAGATTGTATCCACCATTTTCTCCACTGTAAAATGATTGTTCTCCCTTTGTAATTAATATGTAATTTGTAGGAAGATGCTTTGAAACTGTAAATACCTGGTTCCTCATCAACCTTTCACTCTACAGTCACAGCGTCCATCCTTCCAGCCTTCCCTATTTGTCAGTTGGTATTATGCTCTAAGAAAGAGTTTCCCTTTCTTCCTTTTTAAAATTTATATTCGTTCAAACTCATAAGATTCTTACTTTATTCAAGGAGTTATATTCCTTACAGCCATTAATTATTTTGATGCTTGAAATTATTCCTGCTTCGGTCTGTGGGAGCCCCTACCTACTAACTGTTGCTCTGACCTTTGGAAATGTCTTCATCATTCTTTGAGAATTTCATACCTCTTGGCGTAACAAGATGTTTTAAGTTCTTCGTGTACTTTCTTTGCCCCAGCCCTGGACTCCGCCTTTTTATAGGGTGTCTTGGTTCCTTTTTGTGAAGAATGGTGTTGTAAAGGCAAGATCTGGGTGCTTGGCATGCACTTTGCTACTAATTTGTTGTTGACGTTAGATCCTGTCAGGTCTCAGATCTCTCGGACTGAGCCAGGGAATATGTGTACCTGTGTGTGTATAACACACCTCTGTCTGTGTCTGAATTAAAGCTCTGTATCTGAGTGAACACTTGACATCATTGCACTTCAAATCCAGCAGCCCATGATTTTTTCTAGTCATAGCATGTTTGTAACTCCAATAGGGGAAACCTGGCTCCGTGATACTTTTCTGTGTCGCTAGTATCTTGTCCAAGTCTTTGGCATTGAGTGGTAAATCCATGGCTTAAGGATTTGGATGAATGAATGAGTAAATACAGTCATTACAGTGTTATCTCTGTATATATTCGCACTGCTGTGACTAATATTTGGCATGAGGTAGATGGTAAATAAAATTTTGTTGAACAAGTGGTTCTTTCCTCTCCAATATCTTCCTATTTTACTTTAAACCAGCTGAGATAGGACTCCATATAAGTATTCTTGGTTTGTTTTATTTGTTTTTGTTTCTTTAATATTTATTTATTTATTTAGAGAGCATGAGTGGGAGGGGCAGAGGGAGAGGAAGACAGAATCCCAAGTAGACTCTGAGCTAAGCGTGGAGCCCAACATGTGGCTCAGTCCCATGACCCCAAGATCATGAGCTGAGCCGAAACCAAGATTGGACGCATAACCGACTGAGCCACCTAAGCACCCCAAGTACTCTTGTTTTTTGCCATTTAAAGCTTGATGCAGAGAAATTATTCAATTAATAGGAACAATAATTTTCCAGTAAGAAAAAGTCATAAATAAAAATAAAATTACTCTGTAAGAAAAACAGTTCTTTTATTTGAATAACCTCAGATTTGGGCAGCACCATTGAAAAGGTTCCTGTTTTTCTAATTACAGAAATTGTAGCTTGCAGAGTCTGGCATATTTTTCACATTTGTCAGCTCTGCAACGTGAAATAAGTTTTTCATCTGAATTCTATTCCTACACCCCCGCTGTCAGACAAAAAGAATTTCCATGTCACTGGGGCTTGTTATTATATAAGAAAGAATGCTTGAAGAAAACGTATGAATAAGTGATCAGAAATCTCTGATAACCTTCAGACTCATTGCCAGCTATATTACTATGAGTAATCTGGGGCGGGGGGCAGTGGAGTTTCATTCACTTATGCCCTCAAAGGTTGTAGATTTACAATTTAGGACAGCCGTTAATGATGTTCCTTCATGAAGTGGATTTTTTTCCTTAAACCTCAGGAAATGCCTATATTTGTCTTGATATAATTAAAGCTAAGTAACTCCTTGCTCTATAAACTCTTAATTTTATTCCTAGAAACTTGTTTAAAAAACTACTTTATTCTTTTTTGTATTTGTTTTTCTCTTTACCTGAAGGATATTAAGTGTAGCATATGCATTGTAACCTCTAAGATAGAATTCGCAATGTAATTTCTAATGAGTCATGCTACCAGATACTTAGGAAGAAACAAGGGGGTAAGTTTTATGTTCAGGTAGACTTTTCCATACAGTTGGATGGGAATTGACCATTTTCTGTTTTAAGGACATTTTCTTCCAATATGGTTTCTTTAAACTTTTACAGAAACCTTTTTTTGTCCCCATGCTTAAAAGGGGGGAGTGCCAGGAGTCTGCATCTTTTAAAACTAAGAAAAATCAAGACATTTAAATAACCTCAGTCTTGAAATCCCTTCCTATTTAAAGAAAAACTAAATAACAGTTTACATACTCTTTTCTAAGATTAAATGTTTGAAAGTAAATTTTTTTGGATTTCTTTCTTTTGTTAAATTTTATTTTATTTTTTCAGTGTTCCAAGATTCATTGTTATCATCATCATCATCATCATTATTATTAATTAAAGAGGAAGAGAAAGAGAATGCATGCGTGCAACCAGGGGCAGAGGGAGATAGAATCCCATAGCTGACTCCCCACGCAGCACGGAACCTGACATGGGGCTCCTTCTTAAGACCCTGAAATCATGACCAGAGCTGAAACAAGTTGATTGCTTACTGGACTGAGCCACCCAGGTGCCCCTGGATTATTACTTCCTGGTGTGGGTGGAGGGGGGTGGGGCTTAAAGTGTTTTATCTTGCTTCCCTGCTGCAGAGACTGCTCTTGAGTCAGCCTAATATTACTAATTGACACACGGGCTCATGGTAGTAACTATTAGAGGCAGGTGTAGTTGGCATATTTCCAGAAATATCTTTGCACTTGTAGCACAAAGTTACTTTTTTTCTCTTTGAATTGTCACTTCAGGGTCCCCTGTTGGGTTTATGATAATGCAGTGCCTTCTTCAAGGAGTGGGCCCCCCAGGAACCAGACCAGCATGAGGACTGGTGGGAGTTATCCAAGGAAACTCATGTTTACCTCAGTGGGTCCGTGCTCTGCTAGCCCACCCATTCCTCCCCTTAAGCAGGAGGACGTGGGTGGGGCAGAGGGGCCAGTGGGGGTCTTTTTCCAGGCTGGCCGTTTTCCCCCTCCCTCTGCACACCCCTACCCCCCAGGCACAGCCTCATCTCTTGTCAGTGCTGGCTTTGTCTTCACTGCTTTCTCTCACAGGAGAACATGGCCTCAGAAATGGGATCCATGCAGTGTTTTGGGGTTTGTTTTGTATTTCATTCTGTTTTATATGTTTTTTAGGGGGACAAACATCATGCAAATTAAGATGCAGGTACATTTTCATTTCACTCATGAACTAAAGGTACTCATGGGTGTGAAGTAATTCTTGTCACCCTTTCCTATAAATGTACAGTGAGCCAAGCCTCTCTTGCTGGTTGAAGTAAACACTAACTTTCCTTTCTGTGTTTGAGAATGCAGCAGAGAGGCCCCTGGGGGGCTCAGTCGGTAATCGTTTGCCTTTGGCTCAGGTCATGGTCTCAGGGTCCTGGGATCGAGCCCCGTGTCGGGCTCCCTGATGGGTGGGAAGCCTGCTTCTCCCTGTCCCACTCCCCTAGCTTGTGTTCCTTCTTTCGCTCTGTCAAATAAAATCTTAAATAAATAAAAGAATGAAGCAGAGGGGTGCCTGGGTGGCTCAGTCGGTTGAGGGTGGGACTCCTGATTGTGGCTCGGGTCATGATCCCAGAGTTGTGAGATCAAGCCCCGGATGGGCTCCACACTGGGCATGAAGGCTGCTCAGGATTATCTTTCTCCCTGCTTCTCTCTATGCTCTCGCTTGCTCACACTCTCTCTCTCTCAAAAAAGAAAAAAAAAAAAAAAAGCAGAATATTTGTAAAAAATGACACATGAGGGGCTGCTGGGTGGCTTAGTCATTGGGCGTCTGCCTTTGGCTCAGGTCATGATCCCAAGGTCCTGGGCTCGAGCCCCACATCGGGCTCCCTGCTCAGTGGGAAGCCTGCTTCTCCCTCTCCCACTTCCCTGCTTACATTCCCTCTCTTACTCTCTGTCCAAAAAAAAAAAAAAAAAAAATCTTAAAAAATGACACACAAATCTTTTAACAGAAGTATGTTGAAATTTAATTGAATCAAGTCCAGTGAGGGAGGAACCAGTTTGAATTAGAAAACAGTCTGGGGTGCAGAACTGTAGGTGTGTGCCGTCCCAGTGGTGGGGGGCCACCCCAGGGGGGCATGGGTCTTTCCCATAGTTGTGGCCCTGGAACAGCACAGTGTCTGCTCAGCACCCTGGACGTGCTTGATAAAGATCATTTAATGAGTGAGTGAATCCTAAAGCTTTGGGGGTACTTCTGAGTGTTTTGTTTTTTTTTTTAAAGATTTTATTTATTTATTTGACAGAGAGAGATCACAAGTAGGCAGAGAGGCAGGCAGAGAGAGAGAGAGAGGGAAGCAGGCTCCCTGCTGAGCAGAGAGCCCGATGCGGGACTCGATCCCAGGACCCTGAGATCATGACCTGAGCCGAAGGCAGTGGCTTAACCCACTGAGCCACCCTGGCGCCCCTTCTGAGTGTTTTTAAGTGGAGAAACTTAGTCTAGAAACTGAATGGCTGAGGTGGAAATACAGGCAGGTTCCCAGTAGCCATTCAACACTAACTACATTTTAAAAAAAATTTTTATTTTCAAGATCTGTAATAATTGGAACTGAGCCAAACATATATAATAATGTGAGATTTTTTACTTACTGCTTCAATAAAATGACCATTATAATTGTGATTAGCATATAAGTTATAAATAGGTAATTATAATGTTCTTATGGAAATACTTAAATACTTAAAAAAGTTTGCTTTCTTGAGTTGTTAAGATATGTGTTCTTTTAATATTGTTTCCACTGTTCATTTGATAGTAAATCTTTGTGGGAGTTACACAAAGTTTCTTTTAGTAAATACCCTCTTTGGACTGTCATAAAGCCCGCATTCATTGAACAATATAGGATCATTGATTTTAGTGTGAAGGGACTAGAAATTATCTAGTTCACGCAGCTCATTATTTAGGGGAGGAAATGGCCCTCCAAATAGTTATGCAGCTTTTCAGTGTCACATTGGTGGCTCACCTGAAACTGGAAATAGAGTCTGGGGTTCATGGTTCTCTGTCTTGTGTATCTTTCTTGTAACTAATAGACTTCTCATACCATGTAACATATTAGTGTCTTTCCATGCAGATTTATCTAGGCAGTATGTTAAATATATTCAAATGGGGGACAGTGAGGTGTAGCTTTACCCGTAAAATTGGGATTAAGAAGGAGCTCTTCTGTCCTTCCTAGCGCTCCCGGAGTGTTGGATGCAGAGTAGGTTAATGAAAGGGAGGCCCACAGGGAAGGGTTTAGGGTGGCAAGCATTCATTCGGGAAGAATCTGAACATCCGTCAGGAGAAGGGAGTAAAGTTGTGGGCATCACAGAGACTGTGAACTCTCTGTGTTGTGAGAAAAGGTGTAGCAGGATATTAGTGGAAAAGGCAAGTTGCGAAGTAGTATGTATTATCTGATCAAAAATAAAATAAAACCCTGCGCATGTGTGTTTATATCATATGTCTCCATATGAGGAATGTAGGGATATATACACACACATACAACGTATATACATGTTTGTTACATATGAGAGGTTTCTCTGTCTGTGAATGTGCATGGGGTATGCGTTGTCTCCTGGAGTGGGATCTGGAAACCTTGTTGTTTCTTTTTTTGTTTATCATTAGATTGTTTAATTTGTTTCAAGAAGCATCTATTATTTTGTTATGAAAAAGACCTAATAAATAAAAATTAAAATCAACCTATAGCTTTGTGTATTTGTGATTTTTTTTAAAAATATGGAATGCCAGGGGCACATGGGTGCCTCAGTTGACCATCCGACTCCTGATTTCAGCTCAGGTCACGATCTCAGGGCCATGAGATTGAGCCCCGAGTCACGCTGGGCAGAGCCTGCTTAAGATTCTCTCTCTCTCCCTGTGCATCCCACCGCCCCAGCTCATGCACACATGGGCTCTGTCTCTCTCGCTCTCAAAAAAAATTTAAAAAATAGAAATAAAAAATACAGGCTGCTTCATAAGTTTCTATGTCATCTGTGCATAGGGGCCATGTGATGTTTTTAGTAGTTTTTGTGTGTGTGTGTGTGTGTGTGTGTGTGTGTGTGTGTGTGTGTGTGTGTTTTAATAAACTTATAACAGTGAAATCAGTAAGTAGAATTTCCCGTAGAAGAAAATCACAGATTATTACCTGGCTACTGATTGGCTCTGTTTGGATGGTTTCTAATACACTGAAATTCTTCATTAGTAACATATACAGAAAGAACATCTTGAGGATAATTTTCAGATGTGCTTTCCCTAAGATCACATTTTTCAAATGCTTACATTGTTCATTCACATAATGTTAAGCACTTGCATAATTCATAAGCTTTTGTATTTAGCATCAAACTGATTAAGTATATTTACCAATAAAAGATGAATGTTGTTTCCATGGGAAACCAAGGCTAATAAATTCTCATGCCCATGGTTTAGTGAAGACTCAGACCTTTCTTTTGTCAAGAAATGAGTTGCTTAGTGTAATTATAATTTTCATTTAAAAAGAGAACAACATGAACTCTTTGCATTTTGCAAATTTTCTTAAATTCTAAGGCTCTGAGCCTTTAGTAACCGACATAAGTACAGATACCCTTGTAATTTTCCAACAGAAGGGATGCCTCACTCCTAAGATGCTGTTTGTTTGTTTTAAATCACAGGTACTAATAAAAGAGAAATATTTTTGAATGTAAATATTTACTGGAAGTGTGTTCGTCATAGGCCTCACGTAGCATTAAGAAAGCCATTATTCACATCGAACTTAAAAACTAGTCAATTTTAAAACTTGAAGAAAAATACCAGTCACAATTTGAGTGTACTTGGGGTGGAGACAACAAAATACTAACACATTTCTTGGCCAAGATCGGTGTGTATAATCAGTTGCTCTTGTGTCAGGCTTTTATGTTTTCATTAAAGTAGCACAAAATTAGTGTCTTTAAAAGACCATGAGAGTGGGGCGCCTTTGTGGCTCAGTGGGTTAAGCCTTTGCCTTCTGCTCAGGTCATGATCCCAGGGTCCTGGGATCGAGCCCCACCTCGGGCTCTCTGCTTAGCAGGGGGCCTGCTTCCCCCTGCCCCTCTGCCTACTTGTGATCTCTCTCTCTCTCTGTCAAATAAATAAATAAAATCTTAAGAAGAAAAAAAAAAAGGACCACGAGAGTATAGCCAAGACCTGAGCCAGCAGGGCCTGTGGACTGGGGTTCTTTAGAGCCTACTGGAATGAATGAATGAGTGAATGAATGGAATTCTTGGGATCATGTCTGACACAGAACAAATGTTTAATAAATTTCTTGGTTTGGATACTCATTTTATTTCATAAGCCTTACTCTCTTGCTTTGTGTGTACGGGGAGAGGTTTGGTTGATCAGTGTTTGTGGGACCAGAAAAGACTCAGCTTCCAGAGTATATAATCTGTTGTATCTTTAATCTTTAATCAATTAAAATGAAAGGAGTACCCGCATGTTGGTGAGCAGATTGGCTCTTTCTGTACATGGATTTCTCTGTGTACATGAACAATTTTACTTCTTAGTGAGTAATGCAAGGATTAGGAGCACCAACTTCCCAGGCAATCAAAAGTTTCTATGTAACTTTTTACTCCAAACTTCACTACGAAGAGCCTACTGTTGACTGGGAAGCCTTACTGATACCTTGTCAATGAGTACATATCCTGTCTGTTGTATGTATTGTGTACTGCATTCGTATAATACAGGAAGCATTAGGAAAATCACAAGGAAGAGAACATACACAGTCATGTCCTGTAACATCTGTGTAGGAGCAGACGTGTGCAGTTCAGACCTGCATTGTTCAAGGTCACCGGAGCCCTGGGGAATTGCCTACATGTACCAGAGGCAGAAAGAGGTTCATTGCAGCACTGTCAGCAGTTGTAAAATACCAGAACTCCTCAGTGTCCATCAAAAGCGAGTATGTGAGTGAACTTTAACATCTCCACACTATGGATTAAGCCTTAGCAGTTAGAAGGAGGAAGCAGAGCTGTGAGAGAGCAGGGATTGCAGAAGCAGCAGTGAGCCAACACTTGGGAGCACTGCACGTGATGTGATGGCATTTACAGGAAGTTGAGGACTTGCATGACGGTACCCTGTTGTGTATGGATACATATGGAGCAACAGCCCAAGAAATACTTGCAAGTGAAAACCCCGGATTCAGGATAGCAGTCACATCTTTGGCATGAAGAAAGGGAAGAGGATTGCAGAATGTTCGGCAGGGAAATCTACTTAATATGGTGGGGGGGGCAGATAAGACAGAATTTAAAGATGTTTATAAAGCTGGGATATGAGGGCATGGGCACTCATTATATCTTTCTCTTTTCTTTCTTATGTTTGAAATACTTTACGTGCACACAGATTAAAATAAGTACTTGGAGATACCATAAAAGCAGCAAGGAGAGAGAGACAGTGTGGCCCCTGGAGTCAGAGGCCTGGGTCTGCCCTCTCTGCTTCTTTGGACTCTGGCCCTCAGCTCATGGCTTTACCTCTCTGAGCTTGTGATCTCATCTCTAAAGTAAGAATAATAATACCGCGGGGCTCCTGGGTGGCTTAGTCAGTTAAGCATCTAACACTTGATTTCAGCTCAGATCTCAGGGTCATGAGATTGAGCCCCATGTCGGGCTCTGTATCGAGCATGGAGCCTGCTTAAGATTCTGTCTCTCTCCTGCCCTTCCCCCTTCCCTTGGCTCACACACACACTCCCTTTCTCTGTCAAAAAATAAAATAATTAAAAAAATAGTGTCTCAATCCCAGTTTGTTAGGAATTAATAGCATCCCTAAAGTGCCTTTTATAGTTGTTGATGCAGAAATACTAAGAACTGGGAGTAAGGTCTGAGCCCCAACAGACATCATCCTTGCCCTTACATCATAGGGGAGGTAGACCATCAGTTAATCACCCACACACATATAAATGACACCTGTAATCTGTGTCTTGAAAGACATGTGCAAGTGTGATTCCCTCTAATAGGGGATATTATGGACCACAAATTTGTGTCCCCTCAGATTCATTGTTGAAACTCTAATCCCCAGTGTGATGGCATTTAAGATGGGGTCCTTAAGAGGTACGTAGTTCTTGAGGGTGGCGTCCTCATGGTGGGATTAGTGCTCTAGTAAGAAGAGATGGGAGAGATCGTGTTTCATCAGCTGTCCTTTTGAGGAAACCAAGAAGGGGGCTCTCACCACAACCCCTTTCTGGCATGCTGGTACCTGGATCTGGGACTGCCCAGACTCCAGAATGTGAGAAGTAAGTTTTTGTTGTTTGAGCCCCCTAGTCTATGAGTTTCTGGCTACAGTCGTGCAAACTAACTAGGACTGGGGCCGGAAGCTGGTTGGGGAGGTCCTAAATGTCTTCTCTGACAAGTGTCTTAGGGCTAGGCTTTGAAGAAAAAGAGCAGGAGCTCAGTGAAAAAGAGAGGGTGGTGTGGTCCAGCCCAAAGGCACAGCCCAGAAATGCTGCTAAAAGGGGCACAGCCAGAGAGGAACCCAAAGGAGGCCAGTGGAACGGGTTGCAGAGCTCCAGGAGGAGGGACTGGAGATGAAGCTAGAAGGTACGAGTCAGATGTGTGGCCCTCTGAAGTCCCAGCTGGGTATGTGGGGAATGAGAAGAGCAAGGAAAGACACAGTCGGATGGACTAGAGTCCCTGAAAATCAGGGTGAACCAAAAACTTTCTTGAAGGATGGTGTGGGAACAACTGTAAACAATGGGGGCATTGTTAGGAAGTCTTACACATTGATCTGCTGGAGGGCCCAGGGTAGTCAGAGTTCACATGGCTTTTTAGAAGATGAGAATTGAGAAGTGGAAGCTACATCCACAAGTCCGTGGGTAGTTTTTTGAAACATCTGTGCCATTGGAAAAGAGTCTTGGTCCTCACTCCCTTAGTCCTTTTCGCCAGTAGCTTTCACCCTAAAGGTCACCATCTTTAAATATCATAGAGTGCTTTGTGGTGCACATTCCTAAGTTTACACTGTTACACAAACACAGAGTTAAAGCCTAAAATAAATAGTGAACAAATACCAAGGAACTTAACAGTGTTCTAAATAAATGGTTTGGGTCTAACCACTGTTACCAGAATGACCGTGATATTCCTACTCATTGCCACCCTCAGCTGAAGTGCCTATTAATACGTTCATGTTTGCAGTGTTTTCCAACTTTCATGAGTTAAACAAACACTTGTTGAGAGTTCACTGTGGCTAAAGCACCATGTACCGTGGGTGATCGATGGACGAGTGTATTGGTGTGCTCCTCCTCACTCCAAAGATCGCTCCCCTCTACCCAGCCCCAGCTGTGGAGCTGCTCCCCATGCTTTCTGAGGTGGTCCCCATGTCTCTGCCAGCAATAAAGGGCAGCCAGAAAGTGGGGAGAAGGTGTGAGCTGGGCCCCAGACACTGGTTAACAAGAGAACTAGATCTCAGTCCTCATGGATCACATTTAGAGGTTGCTAAGGAACCAACTCATTTTGAAGGCTGGCAGGTAATGGGAGAGGATCAAGGACTTCAGGTGAAGTTTAAGAAAATGGAGAAGCACAAAGATAAACATTTTTAAATAAACATTTGACAAAAACTTCATGCTGTTGACGGTTTGTCAGAATGAACATTCATGCCTTGCTTGTGGAGTACAGAACACTTCAAGAGAATGACTTTTATCATATGCATCAAGACTCCACTGCTGGGAGTCTTAAGGAAATGACAGTACACATGAAAAAGTCATGTATGAAGGTAATTCACTGAGGTTTCTTAATTGTAAAAATCAGAAGCAATCTAAATGGTTATCAGGAGAATTTTTGAATAAATTATGAGGTATCACCATGATGGAATATTATGCAGCCGTTCCAATTTATATTTATGAAGCTTAACTTGAGAACTGGGTTGTCCTATTAAGTGGGGGAGGAAACAGGAGCACAATCCCACCTCTGTTGTAAAAAGAGGAACATGGGCACATAAACAGGCCTGGAAATACAGGCACTGGGATGTTGAGAGAGCATCCCGGCCTTGGGATTGTGGGTGATTATTTTATCTGTGTTCATACTTTTCTGTGCCGTCCAGTCTTTCTTCAGTATGCATGCACTGCGTTCGTCACCAGAAAGAGAGCAGACAGTATTTACTTAAAATAACTTCTGGGACGATATTCCCATGCGAGGGAATGCAGACTGCCTTGGCCTTCCTAGCAGTCTAAGAAGGCTGTTTGTTCCAGAGAAAGCACCTATGTTTTCCAAAGAGAGGGCAACACTCTCCTGTCCGAACTACTCAGGGATGCTTGAGCCCTTCTGGGGGAAGTGCAGCTTTCCTGAGTGTGAAGAGGGGGCTGTGTGGCCTTCTAGAATAGCAGCAGGAGAGTGTGCTATACAGGAAAGCTGGTTTGAACTCACGTTACTTCGAGAACACTCACAGGCCTGCTGTGTCCCATGACAGGGAACTGCTCCATACCTTTTAGCACCATTGATGCAGAACCATTCCCATTGTTCACATCCACGGATTTTAAGGAAGGAACAGGAGGTTCAGACAAGAGCTTCTGTCTTTTCTTTCTGAAGTTCTCCTTACAGTGGTGAGGGAGGAGCTGCATTTGCGGCTCCGTTGTGGATTTATTGGCAGAGGCAGCTGACATTGGGGTATAATTTGAGCTTGTAAAATTAGCAACACAGTATTTTCAGTTGTTGTGCTCAAGTATTTTTACAGATCATTGTACCTTTGGTTTTGGTTCAAAGGCAGAATACTACTTTGACACTCTTTAATTCTAGATTTTGGAAGGGACACAAAAGATGTTCCTATTTTGGAAAGAGTAGACAGGAACAGATTTTTGAGTGAGTACCTTTATATATATTTGTGTGGGTTTATGTATCCAACACGTACACATGAAATAAGACTATTTTATCAAGTAAAAATATTTGATTAAAGGAAATCTTGAGGTGGGGACTTCAATAATTAACATTTAGAAAAACAGCTTTTCTTTCTTTTCTGTTGAGTTAGAACCTTGCCCCATCTTGAAAGGAAGTACTACATGAGCAGACAAGGAATTGTCTCATTTCCTTCTGAGCCTGACATGGAGAATTTTTAGCTTTTCTTAATCTTTTCCATCATGGTCTCGTTACCGTATGTGTTCATATCATGAGATAATCAAGAATAAAATACTTGTACATTGCAGATCATTTAAGATAAAATGCACATTGCAAATAAGTATAATAATGTTATTTTGCAACGATTTTTCTCATCTCTTTAGATTTAGCTTCTAAATTTAATTCCTCCTTGCAGGTGTGTGAATTTCTCTTTACTACTCAAGGGTCATTCCAATCATCTGCACCACAAAGGAACATTTTCTCTAACTAGTGTAGTAATTTGGGAATGGCAGGTATCTGGAGGACTCCAATAGCATGGCAAAAGGAGGAGATTGATGTCTGGTGGGATATTGTCTTGTCTGCATTACAGTTGAAAGCATCTTTGTCCGGTGAGGGAAGAAGAAATACTGCAAATTTGCAGGTTAATGCAAAGGAACTGAATTTTTCTCTTTATAACTTTGTAAATGGAGAAATTCTCTCTATGTTTCCTTTGTTGTAGTTTTACAACTTTCTATGTGTTCCTCTCTTAGGGCATTTCCCATTTGTCTGACTTGGTTTTCCATGGAATTTGACAGAACAAAGAAAACGGTTTATATGGAATTACATAAATTCCTTATTTCTCTGACGGGCCAGACTCACTGGACATAAATGATAATGGCAACAATTGAAAGTATGTTAAACATCAGCATAGAGGATCTGTACAGATTTGCAGAAACTAATATCCATTGGAGAAATTAAAAATATTATCAGAGAAGATAAAAGTTTTCCAAGGGACTTTTTCAGAAAGAATGTCAAAGTCTGTCCCATGTAAAGGCTTTACTGAAATAGGTAAGATTATGCCTGGACCAGCCTTTAGGAAAGATGTGTGTCCGTACAGCAATTAGATTAGTGGAAGAATACTGTTAACTAAAAATGCCAGTTAAAATATGGCAGGAGAATAATTTCATGTCTTTTAAACTGATATTTTCTTTGTTTTTTTTTTTTTTTTTTAAAGAAGAGGAGGCCCATTCCTTGTCAGGTTGAAGGATGCAGAGGACAGCTTAAGCACCGTAAATATGTTCATAGCCTCTGACCCAGGAATTCCAAGCATAAACATTTATCTTAAGAAAATAATTGAAAAGACTTAGACACAGCTGCAACAGA
Source organism: Enhydra lutris kenyoni (assembly GCF_002288905.1). Taxonomy (NCBI): domain Eukaryota; kingdom Metazoa; phylum Chordata; class Mammalia; order Carnivora; family Mustelidae; genus Enhydra; species Enhydra lutris. The sequence continues at coordinate 31,383,259 of NW_019154108.1, read as the reverse complement.
GACCAAGGGTATGCACACGGACCAAGTGTTGTATAGAAACCTTATTTTTTCCACTTTGTAGATTGATTGTTGAGAGACAGACTGTGCAGGAGTTACAAGACACAGTGGCTCAGCCACAAGCACGCACAGAGCTGTTAATTCTGCAGATAGACTCGTACATGTGCTTGCACAAGGCTCAGTGGAAGTACAGCCATGGCTCTGGAAGTGGGCAGTGTGGAGGATCACGGTGCCAGAATATGGCGAACCTGGACGGTGTGCTAGCTGTGCTTCTGGGTAGACACATGCCAGCTGCACCCGCACCGTGGTGGGGGCCGGTGACACACCACGAGGGGAAGGGACTCTGATGATGAGGAGAGCCGGCAGAGTAACAGCTCGGAAGACAAGGACCCGTCTTGTCTTTCTCACCCTGGCTCCCCAGTAGAGGACCTGTCCTATAGCTGGCTGTCAGTCAGGGGTTCGTATTTCGTCCATCACTCTTTTCTCTAGACTCTGATTGCTGGTGCAGGCTTCCAAACTCCTGCCGGGCGACTTCACCAGAATCACTTGAGATGTCTGTTTGTTTATTTTTAAAGATTTTATTTCTTTATGACAGAGAGAGATAGTGAGAGAGGGAATACAAGGTTGGGGGAGCTGGAGAGGGAGAAGCAGGCTTCCCTTTGAGCAGGTAACCTAATGTGGGACTCGATCCCAGGACCCCAGGATCATGATTTGAGCCGAAGGCAAATGCTTAATGACTGATCCCCCAGGTGCCCCACTTGAGATGTTGAAAAATGTAAATGCCCTGGTCTCTGTTCCCAAGTGTTTATTTTGAAATAATTTTAAACCTTCAAAAAACAGGGACGCCTGGGTGGCTCAGTCCATTGAGTGCCTGACTTTTGATTTTAGCTCAGGTCGCGATCTCAGGGTCCAGGGATGGAGCCCGGGGTCAGGATGTGCGCTCGCTCTGTGAGGAGTCTTCCTGAGATTCTCCCTTTCCCTCTGCCCCCTACCCTGTCCCCATTCACCCCCCCATAAAATAAATAAATAGAATCTTAAAAAACAAACTTAGAGAGGTCCCCTTGACCCTTCACTTAGCTTCTCTTCATGTTACCCTATGTAACGATAGCACGATTATTAAAACGAGGAAATGAACATTGTCATAATACTATTAACTGATCTATAAGCCTTATTTAAATTCTGCCAGTTTTCCCATTTATATCATTTTTGTGGCTCAGAATCTGATCTAGGAACCCACATTGCGCTCAGTTGTCTTGTTTGCCCAGTCTTTTTCAGTGTGTGATGTAGCTCCTCAGTCTTTATCTTCCATGGTGTTGGCAATTTTGAAGAGCCTTTTTTTTTTTTTTTTTTTTTTTTGGTAAATGTCTCTCAATTTGGGTATATCTGATGTTTTCTCGTATTAGACTGAGGTTATGCATTGGGGCAGAAATACCACAGGAGTTGTATACTTGTTAGTAGATCCTATAAAGGGTAGATGATGTCAAGTCTTATTACTGGTGATGGTAACTTTGATTTCTTATGGTGTCCACCCAGGATTGTTTCCCTCTGTAAAGTTACTATTTGTTCCTTTGTAATTAAGTATCTTGTGAGGAGGTACTTTGCGACTACCCTATTTCTCAACAAACCTTACCATTAGGCAGATACCAGGATACCATAGTAGTGATTCTTATAGTCAACAGCATCTGTAGCTTGATGACTTTGTAAATATCCTGATTCTCATCAAAATGCTGTGACTCTTGCCTGCAACAAGGATCACTATGGTACTTGCTTGTTTATTTTTACCCTCCACATTAATAATTGGAAAGCGACTGTAAGGAAGAACTGCCTCTTTCCCCTCATTTACTTATTTATGTCAGTGTGGCCTCAGGAGTGTTTACTGGACACTGTGGGCTTTCATCCAGTACCATCATTAATTTTTTTTCCACTCAGATGGTTGCAACCGTGGCCATGGTGAACTCCTTTGAATTAGCTTTTGACTTCTTTCCACATTTTTTTTTTTAGCACATTTATACTTTGACGCATCACAAAATATTCCAAGCTCATCTTCTGTTTTTTTCTGCAATGGCTCTAGAACTCCAAGGGTTTCCTGTACTGGAGAGTGGCATGTAGAAACCAAGATCAGGATGCTGGATGTGCCCCCTGCTGTTTGAGTGTCTTTGCTCGTAGGTCTGTCTGGCTGGACGGAGCTAGTTAACGCACATACGCGTGCAGACTCAGCTGCACACATTCGTTTCAGTATCTACATACCTCTGACTCGAATCCCATAGGACAGGGTTCTTTCTAAAATCGCCCATCTTACTGGTCACTTGTTTCTCCAGCAGTGAGAGACTTGTCTCCTGTTATCTATAATACATTTACTTGTTTGTTCAAATCTTGTAGACACAAAAAGCAATGACTCTAACTGGAGGTCGGTTTGTCCCCAAAGGCCATTTGGCATTGTCTAGAGACATAGTCCATTGTCACAACTCAGGTGGGGGAGTGCTAATGGCATCTAGTGAGGACAGACCAGAGATGTGCCCAGGACGGCCCCCACACTAGAATTAAATGGTCCAAAATGCCAGTAGTGCCCACACTGAGAAACCTGGGGCATCAAGCAGTTTCAGAATGACCAGCCTATACCCCTATGAAAAACACATAATCTTTATGTAGTTCCTTTTTCTTTAGTCTTACAGTATTCAGTCAAAACAGTGTAATTGAGTTTATTAGGACCATTTCCTTCCTCTGCCTCCTGCAGTATGGTTGTGACTCACTCGTTACCTGGTTAGGGTCCTTTGTTAGTGTCTGTACTCAGTGTGGGCTGTGATCGATTGAACGTAGGTTCTAAAAGTCAGAACAGGACAGAAAGATGTGCTCCGAAAGTACGGAACAGTTTTTACAAGTTCCTCAGATGATTCTGATTTTCACCTTTTTTCAGAACCAGTGGTGTAGCCCATGGGCTGTGAAGTCAGACCTGAATTTACATCCAATCTCTAATCAGGTATGTAATGTTGGGTAAGTTACTTTCCCTCCCTGAGTCTGTACTTTAAAGGGTTGTCATGAGGGTGTGAAAGTATACACATGGTGTTTATCAAAACATCCATACAAAAAAGGGAGTTGAGATGAGAGCTGTGTTCATTCTTTCATGTATCCATGTAACAAATAAATTGCATCACTACTATGTGCTGGGGTGCTATACTTGTTCCCCAGTGAGACAGAATAACTGAGATCTGGCTCGTGTCTTTGAGGGGTTCATATTTTAGGGGGGCTCTTGGTGGTTTTAGAATAGCTATTTCTTACATCGATGTGCAATATAAGAGACTACAGTGAAAGTAAATCATGATTTTGTGGAAGCTTTTCCCTAGAAGGCCCAACAAATGCAGACTACCTGTACCTCTCTGGTCAGCTATTGTGGTAAAAAAAAAAAAACCAGCCATCTAGAGAAACAGATCATTTTAGGTCTCTGACTCTTTCAAATAGAAGTCATTTCAGGTTTGTAAGAATGTCTAGATATCGGACTATATGAAGTTGAACTCTCTAGGGAGCATCTGTAGTCAGATGTTCTTGGATACTAAGCATTCAGGCAATTTTTAAAAATATGTATGTGTTCTAGAGCAGTGCTTCTCAATTTTAGTAGGTACACAGATCATCCGAGGATTTAGTTCAAAAGCAGAATCAGAGTCAGTACGTCTGGCCTGGGGCCTGGGACTCTGCATTTGTAATAAGCTCCTAGCAGATGTAGCTGGTTGTGTGTCACACTTCGAGCAACAAGGGTTATGGCCTGACTTTGAATCATATTTTTTTGGCTTTGAACCCTAGTTCTTCAGCTTATTAGATGTGTGCCTCTTATTAGTGATTGATTTCACCCTGAGCATATCGTACCTTGAGATTATTAGCTATTAAAGTCAGCACTTGGAACTTATTGACATTTTAAATGTGCAGTACATGAAGACAGACCTCTAACAACTCATTGGTACATCGGAAAGCAAGTGTTGTGATTTGGTATTGCAGCTAAAGATGTACTTCTTCTGTTTGGATCCACATATTATCTTTGAGATTTTTCTTCCCCATGGTGACAACCACTGGTACCTAAATAAACTGAAATTAGGACCAGGGTTGTGTTTTGTTTTGTTTTGTTTTTTAAGTAGGCTCTATGTGGCCAACTTGGGGCTCAAACTCACAACCCCGAGATTAAGACCTGAGCTGAGATCAGTGGGTAGACACTTAACTGACTGAGCTCCCCAGACAACCCTGGTTTTTTGTTTGTTGGTTTGTTTTTTTAAGTAAGCTCTACACCCAACGTGAGCCTTGAACTCACGACCTGACAGCAAGGGCTGGATGCTGTACTGACTGAGCCAGCCAGGAGGTGCCCCAGTACCAGAGATTTTTTAAAAAATGCATATATATATACACACACATACATATATATAACACTGTCCTTACTATGTCAATATATAAATAATAAATAAAAATGTTATAGTGAAGCAGTTTTTGAAATAATAACTAAATAACTAAATAAATAACTAAAACAATAATTTATTATTTACATTGTCCTGTTAACAAATTTCTAATTTGTGTGTTTTTGAATTTAATGAATTTTTTGGTACAAAAGTACATTTCTGTAATTTATATTCTAAATTGGGGGTATGTGCTCAGGAGCACAAGGGGTGGAAGAAAAAAGTTTTCATTTTATTGCTTTGTAACAAAGAAAAAAATGACTTTCTTTTAAAAACAATATTGAGGGCAGATGTGAATGGTTTGCCACATGGACAAACTAAAGATCCCTTCAGGGTGTTTTCAGGATATCTGACACTGAGAAACTCTCTATGACCACTCCAGGTAGTTTAGCTGGAATTGGGGACGCTTCACTCAGGACTAAATGTCTGGCAACACAATATTCCTCCCTTCCCCAAAACAGAGGATAAAGGATCCCAGAATTTAAGTAACCAGTTGGTGTGTTACATTGATTAAATGGGATTGACCTAGTCCCGATTAACGAGAGTTCCAGGATCTTCAAAACAAAATAATTATTAGAGCATAAGGCAGTAAGTATAAATGGATTAGCCCACCCTGGCATTGTAGCGAGGTGAGCTGCTTGGGGTTTTCCTTGTTCTCGGTCTTTGCCTAGATATTTCCGGCCAGCTGAGCCGCAGTGCCCAGACTCTTTGATCTGTAGAACCTTTTACACTCTTTACATTGGTTGAGGACCTCAAGGAGCTTTTGTTTATGTGAGTTACAGCTCTCAATCTTTACCATGGTAGGAATTAAAACAGAATTTTAGGGGACTCCTGGGTGGCTCAGTTGGTTAGGCATACACCCTCAGCTCAGGTCATGATCTTGGGGTCCTGGGATTGAGCCCCACATCAGGCTCCCTGTTCATCGGAGAGTCTGCTTCTCCCTCTCCAGCTCCCCACTGCTTGTGTTGTCTGTGTCTGTCTGTCTGTCTCAAATGAATAAATTTAAAAATCTTTAAAAAAAAGAATTTTAGGGGCGCCTGGGTAGCTTAGTGGGTTAAGCCTCTGTCTTCAGCTCAGGTCATGATCCCAGGGTCCTGGGATCAAGCCCTGCATCTGGCTCTCTGCTCAGCAGGGAGCCTGCTTCCCCCTCTCTCTCTGCCTGCCTCTCTGCCTACTTGTGATCTCTGTCAAATAAATAAAATATTTAAAAAAAAATAAAAAAAAATAAGAAAAAATTTTAAAATAGTCATTAATTCATTTAAAAAATAAACCTATTACATGTTAAGATAAATACCACATTTTGTGAAAACAATAACTATTTTTCCAAATAAAAAGAAGAGAACAGTGGCACGGTTTTACACTATTTACAGATTTCTTTACTGTCTGGCTCACTAGAAAGAGCTGGATTTTTCTGTTTGCTTAGTCTGCTACAATGTTGCTTATCATGTAGCCTCCAGAAAACTGCACTGGACACTTATGAGGGAGTAAGAGTGAAAAGGGGACTGACCTAGCAGGTGCCCTGGAAGGGGATGTGGGACCTGGGGTCTCCCTTCTTCCTGAGTTAAGGGGGGTTGCCATGGCTCTCCAAGGCCTGTGTGGGGCTGGATCTGCTTCTTTGGAGAGGATTGGCAGGGGCAGAGTTAGGGGCTGCATGTGGAGCCGTCTTCCCTGTTTCAGCCTCCCTGACTATGTCATGGTTTCATTCTTAAATCAGCTTCTGTGGTGCTCTGATGTCCCACATGCTGCCTGGGTGTGTCTCTGCTGTGTCCAATAAACGTGGTCTCTTCCAAGTTTCCTGAAAAATAGATTAACTGGATAGGATTTGCCCAGTTTTGAGTTTTTCTTTTATAAATTATTCATATATATTTTTTTAAGATTTTATTTATTTATTTGACAGAGAGAGATCACAAGTAGGCAGAGAGGTAGGCAGAGAGAGAGGAGGAAGCAGGCTCCCTGCTGAGCAGAGAGCCCGATGTGGGGCTCAATCCCAGGACCCTGAGCTGAAGGCAGAGGCTTTAACCCACTGAGCCACCCAGATGTCCCAAATTATTCATATCTTTTCTTACCTTTTGTTAGTAAACATTACGTGGAAAGACAAATGAACAGTTAAATTATGTTATTGTTAATGCCAGACTTTTAAATGATCATATAAAATTCATAAACTTGTTTTTTGTGTGTGATATAGGCCCTTGGTTGAGTTTTTAAAGGGAAGTGTTTCAATAATTGCTTTTATTTTTGTTCTTTTTTTAAAAAAATATTTTTTTATTTTTTTATTTGAGAGAGACAGAGCACAAGGAGGGAGAGGGAGAAACAGACTCCCCACTGAGCAGGGAGCCTGATGCTGGGCTTGATCCCAGGACTCCGAGATCATGACCTGAGCCAAAGGCAGACACTTCACTGACTGAGCCACCCAGGTGCCCCGAAGAAATAAATTTCTTGGAGGGGGGGAGTATATATATATATAGTAACACTTTCTGCAGTGAAGTGATTCCTAATTTGTATTATAGAATTGAATAGATCCTGTTTTATGCCATGTCATGCAAACTCAGTGTGATACTTCAAAAAGAGCACCATGATGTTCTAGTGTGTTCTGCCCCATGAGAAAATATGAAAACCCTGCAGAGGGCAGCTCGGTAGGCCATGTTTAGGCTTCATCTGCTGTGTGTGCTGTCACCCGTGGAGTCCCTGCCTCTCAGCTGTGGGGAGACCTCTCCAGCTCCAACACTGGAGCTGATGCTCATGTTCCTTTAGTGTTTCTTCTCCACGTTTTCCTGATGCTGATGGCACAGAGCGAGGGGCTGGGTCCTCTAGTGTGAGTGCTGGGAGAACATCAGAGGCAGAAGGGGAACAGCGTGCCCATGGAGCAGCTGCCTGATTCAGGTATTTTTGCAGTAAGGAAATGTTTGCTGAGCACCTACTATGTCCTTTAGAACTACACTGAAAAGGTCTGAAAACACTAAGACTTACCCACGCAGGTGATAGGAAGGCCAAGTGTGGATCTCTCCTGTAAAGAATGCCTGCATTTCTTCCTCGAGGAGGATTGACTAGGATAGGAGGCAGCTGAGCACAAATGTGGCTGGCTGGGGGCCAGCTCTTTGAAGTTCCCTGAGCTTGTGTAGACTCGGCCTGTGGATCCCAGTGGTAGAGGAAGCTGCATGGACTTTGATGTTGGAACTGTTTTGAGACCGTCTTAGGTTGCGCTTCCTTTGAAGCAGAGTGACTCAAGGCAATCTTGGCATACCCAGGGCCAGTCAGGTGACCTAGAAAAGCCTAGAAAGAAAATTCCTCTGCCAGAAGGGAGTTGAAAATAGCTGCAGGTTATTTGAAACACCATGTTTACTTAAAGAGTTTTGAGAGAGAGTATTTGGAGTTAATCTAGCTTCCCTATAGTAGAGGATTAGTTGTTGAAGAGGATTCCTCCATGGGAAGTTGGGCGGGGTGTGAAGGCCCTTCAAGTCCTCTGGCCGGTGGCCTATGTCCTTGCAGACATTTCTGGGAAGGGCCAGGTGACGAATGAGTGCATAACTCTGCACACACACCAAGTGTGCGGTTGAGATGTTTTCAGTGAAGGGTTTCAAGTGGGGAAAAATCACCACAGATGCTGACGATTCAGTTCAGAGATGTGGAGTTATCGAGTTTCTCTTCCCTGAGGTCAGGTTAATCGGAAATCGGAAACCAAAAGCTGGTTTTTGTTACCCTCTCACACCTTAAAACCTTGCTTGTTGAGACAGGCACATTTTTAAAATACTTGTTTGAATACCTGAATTACAAACCTTATTTTCGTGTGGTTTGTCATCCTTCTGAGTGGCTGTCTTGATCGTAGCCAGAGCATCTGGACATTTCTTTACCAGTTGAGAGTAAAGTAAACCCATCAGAGTATTTTTTTCTCCCGTTATTCTGACACTCCTAGGTCAAAATACTGAATAGTGTCAGGCATAAGAGTTTCCTGAACTAAGTAATTACTTATAAATACTACATTGGTCTTTTTTAAAAAGTTCAATCTTGTTTAAAAAAAAAAAAAGTTCGGGGCGCCTGGGTGGCTCAGTGGGTTAAAGCCTCTGCCTTCGGCTCAGGTCATGATCTCAGGGTCCTGGGATCGAGCCCCACATCGGGCTCTCTTCTCAGTGGGGAGCCTGCTTCCTCCTCTCTCTGCCTGCCTCTCTGCTTACTTATGATCTCTCTCTGTCAAATAAATAAATAAATAAAATCTTTAAAAAAAAAAAAAGTTCAATCTTGTTTTTTAAAAATTCAATTCCTTTAAACTAAAAACAACAACTACATTTCTCCTACTCTCTACCTCCCCCAGCTCTGGCAACTACCTGCCTGTTCTCTGTACCTGTGAGTTTGGGGTGTTTTTTTTTTTGTTTTCAATTCCACAAATAAGGGTGATCCTATGGCACTCATGTTTCTCTCCTCGCTGTCTGACTTACTTCAGTTATCCTAACACCCTCAGGGTCCATCTGTGTTGTTGCAAATGGCAAGGCTTCATCCTTTTTTATGGTTGAATAGGGATATGGTACACGCACACTCACAAAACACACACACACACTCACATCTTCATTCATTCAGCCATCGGCAGACACCTGGGCTACTTCCACATCCTGACTGTTGTCAGTAATGCTGCAGTAACCATGGGGCTGGAGATATCTTTTCAAGTTAGTGTTTTCCTTTTCTTCCAATAAATATCCAGAAGTAGCATTGCTGGATCATAGGGTAACTCTCCTTTTCATTTGTTGGGGACCCTCCACCCCGTTGTCCACACCGGTTGCACCAGTCTGCATTCCCAGCAACAGTGCCGGAGGGTTACCCTTTCTCCACATCCTCACCAACACCTGTTGTTTTTTATGTTGCTGATTTTAGCCATTCTGACAGTCATGAGGTGAGATCTCACTGCGGTTTTGATTTGCATTTCCCTGATGATCAATGATGTTGAGCCTCTTTTCATGTGTATGTTGGCCGTCTATATGTCTCCTTCGGAAAAATGGCTCTTCAGGTTGTCTGCCCATTTTAAAAATCAGATTTTTTTTCGATTGAGTTATGTGAGTTCTTTATATATTTTGAATATTAGCCCCTAATCAGATGTATGATTTGCAAATATCTTCTCCCATTTAGCCAGCTGCCTTCTCAGTTTGTTGATGGCCTGATTTGCTTTATTATTTATAAATATCATGTTGCTTTTATTTTGAACATCTTCCTGTTCAAAATAATGATGTCCTTGAGAATGGAAAGAGCTGGGGTGCCTGGGTGGCTCTGTCATTAAATCTCTGCCTTCGGCTCAGGTCATGATGCCAGGGTTCTGAGATCGAGCCCTGCATTGGGCTCCCTGCTCAGTGGGGAGCCTGTTTCCCCCTCCCCCATTTCCCCTGCTTGTGTTCCCTCTCTTGCTGTCTCTCTCTCTTTGTCAAATAAATACATAAAATCTTTTTTTTTTTTTAAGATTTTATGTATTTATTTGACAGAGACAGAGATCACAAGTAGGCAGAGAGGCAGGCAGAGAGAGGAAGGAAAGCAGGCTCCCTGCTGAGCAGAGAGCCCGATGTGGGGCTCGATCCCAGGACCCTGAGATCATGACCTGAGCTGAAGGCAGAGGCTTTAACCCACTGAGCCACCCAGGCACCCCAAATAAATAAAATCTTAAAAAAAAAAAAAAAGAATGGAAACAGCTTTTGTCCTAATGTATTAGGTGGGAGTGGGGTTCAGAGGTCACAATAGCAGAGAAGTGGCGCTGCGGACCCTTTATCATCTGATTGTTCCAGTCAATGATCCTGGGTTCCAATAGGGACTCTCCTGGGGCCTTGGCTGCTTGGACTTTGAATATTGATTAAGGAACTTTAAGGAGTTCATGGTTTGGGTGGATTTGCAAAGTTGGTCTCCCTGAATGTGAGGATCAAGTTGGCATTTCCTACCAGTTGTTTCATTGAAGACCATTCCTACTTTGTGGTTTAGCTTTGTAGACTTACCCCAAACAGTCACAGCATTCTTTCTTTGAGCATCCCCCCTCGCCGCTGAGTGATGTATGTGCAGTACAGAGAAGGGCCTGTGGTACAGTTTGATCTCAGCTGGAGAGGAAATCCCAGTGACCCCCACCCCCAGCCCGGGTGACACAGGCTGGCCACAGCACAGGCATGAATGGCACAGAGCAGGTCCCTACACACATGTGTGGTGTTTACACACACAGATGGAACAAACCATCTTCTAAACAGTAGAATTTCAAGCTATTACGTGTGTTGGATAAGCCAATCTTAAGAGTTTAAGTAAAATTTTTCATGGTAGCATATTGAATGAAAAGAGATAAAACTTCTACTTTTGTTAAGTTTTTTTTCTGAAGCAAGGGCGTGCCCAGTGGGGTGCTATTAGCACGTCCACAAGAGTGGAAAGATCTCTGAAACGTTCATTGTACAGTGTTTTTATCGTTGCTGTCCACTGAAGGTAACAGAAGGTGTTCCAATGATCCTTATTTTCTCCCACAAACTTCCACAACATCCCCAGTGCTATCTTTTATGAGAACTACAAACATTTTAGAGTTTCTTTATGTTACTTTAGTGACAGCCTTATCCTGAGTCACTGCTTGTGTTCTGTGTTTTGGTGGGTTTTTGTTGTTGCTGGAAAGACTTCTAAGAGATTTCTTATTTAGTTGTTAACTTGTTTTTAGCCTTGAAACCTTTTAGATAAGTAGTATGTTTATTTTCCTGAGATTCTAACTCTTGTTAAAAATACATTTTATACTTCAAGTCATGTTTTTCTGGTTATGGTGTATTTTGGAAAACAGTGTCAGGACCCTTTCTGAGGTCAAGAATTTTTACTTTAGGAATGAGGGAAGAAGAAATGTCAAAATCCAAGTAAGCAAGTATTAAATAAATTGACATCTAATCCCTTGAAAGCCAGGGTTCTGTTTGGTGTCCAGTTACCTTGTCTGCTCAGATAATTAATGATAGGGTATCTTTTTCCCCCCAATAAGTGCTTTTCTGCAATTCCTAAAGATTCCTGTGTAAAAGGAACTCTTTTGAGAGATTTTCTGATTGAAGATGACATGCAAACAATAGCACTTGGGACAATATCTCTTAGTTTGTGTGATACTGTTTTTCTTCCAAATATAGTTTTGAATTGGCTTATCATTTTTTCTCATAGTCATGGCCATATATTATTACAACTACATGAAATGTATGTGCTTTGGGCAAAGACCATAAGAAACACGTAAAAAAAGCAAAGTCCCTATTCTGTTAGAAACTTAGGATAATGGGTAAAAATAATATTTTTTAAAGATTTTATTGATTTATTTGACAGAGAGCGAGATCACAAGTAGGCAGAGAGGCAGGCAGAGAGAGGGGGAAGCAGGCTCCCCGCTGAGCAGAGAGCCCGATGCAGGGCTCGATCCCAGGACCCTGAGATCATGACCTGGGCCGAAGGCAGAGGCTTAAACCCCTGAGCCACCCAGGTGCCCCGGTAAAAATAATTTTTAAAAAATTTCTCAGTGTTGCGGGGTACTTGGTTGGCTCAGTCGGTTAAGCATCCAATTCTTGATTTCAGCTCAGGTCATGATCTCATATTGAGCCCCATGTCGGGCTCCACGCGTCTCTGTCCCTCTGTCCCTCTGCCTGTTTGCTCTCTAAATAAATAAATAAATAAATCTTTAAAAATTTTTCTTAAAAATGCTTGCTAGCATTACATCGGCAATATCTAGAAAAAAAACATTTAGCCCTTCTCCATTTTGCTATTTCAGAGCAGAAAACTTAATGAAGAAAGTTTTGAAAAGTTTCTTGTGTTTTTTTTTTTTTAATTAACATATAATGTATTATTTGCCCCAGGGGTACAGGTCTGTGAATTATCAGTCTTACACATTTCACAGCACTTACCATAGCACATACCCTCCCCAATGTCCATAACCCAACCACCCTAGCCCTACCCCCTTACCCCCCAGCAACACTCAGTTTATTTCGTGAGATTAAGAGTCTCTTATGGTTTGTCTTCCTCCCGATCCCATCTTGTTTCATTTTTTCCTTCCCTACCCCCCACAACTCCCCACCATGCCTCTCAAATTCCTCATATCAGAGAGATCATATGATAATTGTCTTTCTCTGATTGACTTATTTCGCTCAGCATAATACCCTCTAGTTGTATCCATGTTGTTGCAAATGCCAAGATTTCATTTCTTTTGATGGCTGCATAGAATTCCATTGTATATATACATGACATCTTCTTTATCCATTCATCTGTTGATGGACATCTAGGTTCTTTCCATAGTTTGGCTATTGTGGACATTGCTGCTATAAACATTCAGGTGCATGTGCCCCCTTTGGATCACTACATTTGTATCTTTAGGGTAAATACCCGGTAGTGTGATTGCTGGGTCGTAGGGTAGCTCTATTTTCAACTTTTTGAGGAAACCCCATACTGTTTTCCAGAGTGGCTGCACCAGTTTGCATTCCCACCAACAGTGTTAGGAGGGTTCCTCTCTTTCCAGGTTCTTGCCAACATCTGTCGTTTCCTGGCTTGTTAATTTTAGCTATTCTGACTGGCGTGAGGTGGTATCTCATTATGGTTTTGATTTGTATTTCTCCGATGCTGAGTGATGTTGAGCACTTTTTCATGTGTCTGTTTGCCATTTGGATGTCTTCTTTGCAGAAATGTCTGTTTATGTCTTCTGCCCATTTCTTGATTAGATTATTTGTTCTTTGGGTGTTGAGTTTGATAAGTTCTTAATAGACTTTGGATACTAGCCCTTTATCTGATATGTCATTTTAGAATATCTTCTCCCATTCTGTCAGTTGTCTTTTGGTTTTGTTGAAAGTTTTGAAAAGTTTTATCTTCAGTCCACGAATTTAAATCATTTTGAGTTCAGTCATAGCTAAGAGCTGTGCCTTTTGAGTTCTTTTGTTGGCAAACATTCTTAAATATTAAATATCAGCTAGAAACCAGAAATGAGTTGATGAAGAATGTATTAGTGCTTAATGAGATTTCCTTTAATAAAGAGTCCTCAAACTTTCATTGTTTTTAAGTGATTACAGCATCCTTATAATGAACTGCCCGCCATATTAAATAGGCTCCTTCAGTCATTTATTCAGCCTGGAGAACTCCCAGTTGCCTTCTGTGTGACTGTACGCTGGGGACACAGTCAGCAGTGGGCAGAGCAGGCCTGGGTTCTGGGGTTAGTTGTCTATGGAAGGGCAAGCTTACTGCACACCGGCCACACACCTGGCGCCATCCTTCAGGCCAGGGTCATGCTCATTGGAGGAAGAAGCAAACAGTAAATAAGTACATACATAGATGATTGAGCTAACTTCAGATTGGGGCCAGGACCTCAAGGCCAGAGAGAAACAGACTGGACATAGTCTGTTTTATAGACTAGAGGAGATCAGTGCCAGTATAATTAATCACACAGATAAATAAGATAAATGCCACAAAGGAAGAGTAGAGTGAGACCATGTAAGTGAGGGAGGTGGGGACTAGTTCATTTTGAGGGAGACGGGGAGGCCTTCCTTGAGTAGGTGACATTTGAGCTAAGATTGAATGACGACTAGGTATGTCAGTTTCCAAGGGTCTGCCATATGAAGTGCCACAGACTGGTGGCTTAAACGGCAGAAATTTATTTTCTCATAGTCTGGAAACTAGAAGTCTGAGATCAAGATGTTTCTTCTGAGGCTTTCGAGGAGAATCTCTTCCATTCTCTCTCCTAGCTTCTAGTGATTGTGGGCAGTCTTTGGCATTTCTGGGTTTTAGACACATCACCCCCATCTTTGCCTTCATGCTCACACAGGCATTCTCCCTGTGTGTGTGTCCAAGCTTCCCCTTTATATCAGGACACCAGGCATAGGAGCTCATCTGAAGAAATTCCTCGGTTTTGACCCTACTTCCTAATGAGGTCATTCTGCGGTATTGGGGTTAGGACTTCAGTGTGTGAATCTGGGAGGACATGGCAACTCACAACACCTGTTGGCCAAGTGAAGCAGAGGGGAGGGGAAGACTTTTTTCTTAGGAAGTGAGGACAGCATGTGAAGGTCTCGTGTTGGAAGGAAGCCTGGCTCACTGAAGGACAGAGTTGGGAGCCAGTGCAGTGAGGTGGCCCTAGGACATGCTAAAGATAGGACAGGTGCAGAGGCCACGTGTGCCCTGAGCATGGCCTAAAAGAAAGCAGGATTGCCATCTCCAGGTGCTGAAATCCAGCAGACAGAAGTTTGTATTTGTTGGTCAGGAGCGAGGCTGCAGCTGCAGGGAAGGACCTGGGGGTCAGGGCATCCTGGGTCAGAGTGTGCTGAAATCACTCAGGAACAGTGTTTCAGATGGAAGTCCTGGGCTCCTTAGAACCTGGGGAAAACCTTCATTGGAGGAAGAGGTCAGACCAGGCAGCCCACAGAAAGGCAGTAGGAGGTACCTGGATGGAGCCCTGCTCAGAAAACCAAGTTAGAGGACTGATTAGTGGCAGCAGGTGCTACATGGAGGTGGAGGAGGAGGAGAGCTGAGAAGAGAGCAGAGGTCAAAAACCAGGCTCTGTAGGAGGTGAGAGTGGAAACCTGACTGTTATGTGTTGAGGAGGAGCAGGAGTAAATCTTTAGTAAGGATCTTTACATAGTATACATTTATACTACAACATAAGAATACATAGTAAATGTACTGAGCAGTGGCAGGGGAGAGGGAAAGGAAGGCGGTGCTCAGAATGGTTTGATTGGAAGCCAAGAGCAGGAAATCAGTGGGAATGGGAAGGGCAGGTGATGAAAATACCTTGCACAATTTATGTCCTTTTCCCCAGACCCCTAAATGATTTCCCCAAATCAGGAAAATAGGGAAAATATTGTAACTCTCCTATAAAAATTAAGGATCAGCAATCAAGGCATAGATTGATTCAAAGGGTCCTGCTGACATCAAATCTTTAGCGAGAGCAGGAAACCTGGGTGCAGGTGTCAGGTGCCAGGGCACACATTCCTGGGAACCTGGACGGGAGCATGCAGGAAGAAAAGATTCACACTCTCCTGTTACATTTGGCTGTTACATGTATTCATGTGTATTCTTAGTCATGTCTGCTGCTAACAGTGAGTCGTTCTTGCAAACAAAGTATTTATTTTAAAGATTTTATTTATTTATCTGAGAGAGAGAGCACACAAGCAGGGGGAACAGCAGGGGGAGAGAGAGAAGCAGACTCCCTGCTGAGCAGGGAGCCTGACACGGGGCTCAATCCCAGGACCTTAGGATAATTACCTAACCCAAAGCAGACAGTTAACTGACTGAGCCCCCCTAAAACCCCACAAAATAAGTATTAATAAGTCCATTATATATTTCATCACTTTGTATGATTCCAGGGAGTGGTGTTCCAAGAACTAGCCGGTACTCATGCAAACTGGCGGTCTGGACCTGTGGGTCTATGTCACGCCATTTCCCTCTCTAGAAGATTCAAATGACATTATTGGAATGCTACCTCATTATGTTTGCTGACAGTTTCCAGGGCTTGATACTTCTACAGGCTGCAATTATTGTTAGTACTTGAGTGGAACAAAGCTGTGAGCATGGCTGTGGGATTGAAACTGATTTGTAATCTGAATTCATGACCTAATACTGACCTCGTTGGCAAAACCAAAATCAGGGCAAGCAGGCAAAATGATCTCACCATTAAAAGAGGAAATGGGGGGGGGGAGGAAATGGGTATGGAATTTAAGAAACAGAACAAGTGAACAAAGAAAAAAAAAAGACAAACCAAGAAACAGACTCTTAACTCTAGAGAACATGCTGATGGTCACCAGGGGGGAGGGGGGGGGGATGGAGGGAACAGGTGATGGGGATGAAGGAGTTTACCTGTCGTGATGAGTACCAGGTGACGTATGGAACTGTGAAATCACTATATTGTACACCTGAAACTAGTATTATACTGTATGTCAACTATATTGGATTTTAAGAAAACAAAAAACGGAAATGAGTTTAAATGAAGCAAAATATACCCAAATGCCCAGCCCACCCATTTGTCACAACTGACAACCCCCTTGGTACTTTTTTGCATCCGTGCAAAATGAAAGAAATTTTTCTGTGTCTGGATCATTTGTCATGAAACAGAGATTAAGACTGTCACTGTTTTGTGTGTTTTAAAATTTTTGTTAAAAAAATGATGACTTTTGGGGTGTTGGGTGGCTCAGTCAGTTAAGCATCTGAGTCTTGTTTCAGCTCAGGTCATAATCTCAGGGTTGTGAGATCGAGCCCCAGTCAGGCTCTAAGGTGGGCATAGAGTCCACTTGGGAGTTTCTTTCCCTCTGCCTCTGCTGCACTCGTGCTCTCTCTAAAAAAAAAAAAAAAAAAAAAAAATGATGACTTTTGGGGCACTTAGATGGCTCAGTCAGTTAAGCGTCCGGCTCTTAGTCTCAGCTCAGGTCTCAGTCTCAGGTCATGAGTTCAGGCCCCATGTTGGGCTCCACCCTGGGTGTGGAGCCTACTTAAAAAAACTAAAAAATAAAATAAAATATGATGACTTTTATATATCTTTTAATTTTTAAATGACTTTTGTTGGACATTTACGTTATGTTCATTTCATTTACTATTTCCTGTTATTAGATGTCTTTGAAGTATAGATCGTTTTTACATGTTATTGGAATATGTAATCTTATTACAATATGTTGGTGGTTAATAATAATAATAATAATAATAATCCATGCCTTTGTTACTAAATATCTTGTGTTACAGGGAATCTCTGAAGCTTTTAATATAATTCTGTCTTGGAAAAATTATTCACTGTGTATAATTTCTGTCGCTTGTTATTTAAAACATAAATGTATGAAAAATACAGACTAAAATATGGTACTGAGAATTCTCGGGGATTCCAGTTTCTGGTTTCAGAAATGTCGCAGATTCACCACGTGAGACACTGAGGCTAAGATGAAAGACATGGGTAGAGAATACAGCAAAGAAGGAGGGACACTTCTTTCCTTTTTTCCTTCCTGGGAAGGAACTAACGATGCATGGAAATATGGATGAATTTCAAAATCTAAAAGATGGTTTCTGTTTTCTCTCTAAAGAAGGCGTGAATTCATACCTCTTGGTTATCATGGCCAAGCAGGCTGTCCTGGCTGGCCAGAGCAGGGTATAGTTGGGGAAAGCTGACCAGGGATGAGTCTGAGGGAGCACTGTCCAGCTGAAGACCAGGGAAAGCATTTGGGGGAAATTCTGAAAGGCTTACTGACAACCCTTTATGGAGCTAACCCCCTTGGTGCTTTTTTGCCTCTATATTCATTCCAAGTAGTTAACTGAGTAACAGTCAACTTAGAAAACTAGTTTAACACATTTTAGCATTACCTTGGCTTATATTTATTGTTTTAAAAATAAGTGACCATTTTTAAACAAAATGTATTATTTATTTGAGAGAGAGAGGGAGAGCATGTGTGTGCATATGTTTTCACAGGTGTGTACATGTAGGGGAGGGGCAGAGGGAGAGAGAATCTCAAGCAGGCTCCCCACTGAGCATGGGGGCTCAATCCCATGACCCTGAGATCATGACCTGAACTGAAATCAAGAGTCAGACCCTCAACTAGTCAACTGAACCACCCAGGCACCCCTAGAGGTGATCTTTTTTAAAGAATACCAAAATAAAAACTTCTGCCATTTTTCTCAATCTGTTACTACTCCTTGTTGAAGGGATGCGTCAGCATCAGCAGCTGCTCTGCTTCTGACTCCTGATACCAAGACAGAAGAAATAAAGTCCAGTTCTCCTTGTTAAGAGAGCATGATTGATAGACAAACAGATAAATACAAGAGAATGAAGAGTCCAGAAATAGACCCACACGTGTATAACCAATTGGCTTTTCGGCAGAGGTGCCAAACATTAGCCTTTCAACATGTGATGCTGGGTTAACTGGATCTCCTGGGGGTCAGGTGAGATAACCTTGATCTCTGTCTCACGGCAAATACCAAGGTCTGTAAAAAATCTATCATAGACCTAAATGTTGTAAAACTTAAACCTGAATCTTATAGAACAAAGCATGGAAAGCCTTTGTATACTTAGGTTAGGCAGAGATTTCTTGGTCCACTCAAGCCCATGTAACAAAGTAGCACAGGCATGGGTGGCTTACAGAAAACAGACTATTTCTCAGGTCTGAAGGCTGGAAGTCCAGGATCAGGGTGCTAACGTGGTCAGGTGAGGGCCATCCTCCTGAAGGTGAAATTCTCCTTGGGGTTCTCTCTGGGCTCTCTTCTCTAAGGGTACTAATCCCATTCATGAGGGCCTCGTCCACATGGCCTGATCACCTCCCACAGGCCCACTTCCTAATCCATCACATTAGGATGTGACTATGAATTGGGGGGGAGGGTTGGACATAAATATTTAGACCATAACAACTTCTTAGGAGAAAATCACTATTCATACGATTAAAAAAATGTTTTGATAAATTGGACTTCAAGACTGTACATGTTTCTTGCCTTCAAAAGTTACTATTTAAAAAATGAAAAAGCAAGACATAAAGTCGGACAAAATATTTGTGAAACAATGTGTGACAAAGAGCTTGTATCTGGAAGATCTAGTGAACTTTTTTTTAAAATTTAATTTTATTTTTTATAAACATATAATATATTTTTATCCCCGGGGTACAGGTCTGTGAATCGCCAGGTTTACACACTTCACAGCACTCACCATTAGTGAACTTTTATAATACAGTAATAAAACGATTTTTTAAAAATGGGCAGACCTGAAAAGACACTTCAGTTCTTTAAAATTCACAGCAAGGGGGCTCGTGATTCTTGATCTCAGGGCTGTAGTTTTGAGTCCCATATTGGGTGTAGAGATTGCTTAAAAATAAGATCTAAAAGATAAAATACAATTCACAGCAAGATACCACTTACAGCCACCAGAATGGCTAAAATAAGAAAGACTGAGAAGAACAAGTGTTGGACAGAAAGCAGAACGAGTGGAACATTTTCAGTGGGCAGGAACGTGGCATTATCACCTGCCCAGCAGCCAGTCTCTGAGTAAACACACGTGCAATTCCATAGCTGCGTAGTTAGTGAAAACAAAGACTTGTGCATGAGTGTTCACATCAGCTCTATCTATAATCCACAAAAGCTGGAAATAACCTTGGCGTGTATCCACAGCAGAACGTGTAAATGCATTGTGGTGCAGTCTTTGAGTCAGTGCTCTAGTTGGGGAGAGGCATCTGTGAACACAGGAGTTAATTGGTGCTGGCTGGAGTGGCATGGAGTCGGGAGGCTGGCTGGAAAGCGGGCAAGAAGTGACATACTCTGTAGCTCGAATCTGGTAGTGGTCACGTGGACGAGCCCACCCGTTTGTCAAAACTCACTGAAATCTGTACATGTCGTTGTGTGGAAATGATACATCAACAAAGCTGTTTAAAAATAAGAAAGTGAAATTACATATTCAATGATTAAAATACTGTTAGCATCTAGTTTTGTGTATTTGTGAGAAAGTGTATGATCACTTAAATTTGCAAGGAGCCATTCTGTCTTTCCAGGGGGTTGTATTAACCCTTCGAGGAGGCCATTCCATTAGCCGGTCATGAATGGTTTAATGTTGCACCTAACAGATGTGGTGTGATCGAAAAATAATGAGGTCTGCCCTGATGTCTCCGGGAAAAGCTTCTGAACATCTACAGCTCTCACTTTCAGCTGAATGGCTTATATACTTAATGTGCGTACCACTATTATTATATATATATTTGACTGTACCTTCAGAGGCTCAAATACTTGGTGTCTTGGTTAAACTACACATGCCTTAAAAACACGATTGTATTCCTTTTGGATTTCCTTTGGAGAAAATTTTCCCTGTGTCACCTGAGTACTGAGAGCACGCGTTCCCCCATCTCCGTCTCCAGCTGCTGGTAAGCAGCACCTGCACGTGCTGTCCTGCTTTCCTGCCTTGTGTCTGCGTGTCTTACAGATGGTTTATTGGCATCTGATTTTCACTAGCTGAGTTCTTGGAGCAAAAACATAAGCTTGCTTATGAAATGGTCTTATTTGTAGAGTTCTGGTCGCTTTCTCCAGGGTTGGTTATAGCTTATAGCACATGGAAGAAATTTAGCTGCAGGGATATAAACATCTTTTTGAGTGGAGAAAATCTGTGCCAGTTGATATATTATAAAAGTTTAAGCCAGATCAGAATGTCTTTTTCAGAGGTGGGAAGGGGAATTATTTTTTAAAAGACCTGAGTTCATACAGCGGTTGGGGGAGGGACACAATGACTGAAGTATCAGCTTGATTTTTATGTGGCATAGAATGTTCTTTGAGAAGGAAAAGTGCTTCTCTTGAAAAAAAAATGAAAATTTTTAGGTCATTTATAGGTCTTGAAACCCTTCCTGTTGAATTTTTGGTTTAATAATAACAAGAAAACTTTTTTTTTTTTTCAATTAAAAAAGTGCCTAACACTTAAAACCATGTTGTTGTTGTTTTTTAAGATTTATTTATTGACTTAAGAGAGAAAGGGTGAGAGAGAGTGTGAGTGGGAGGAGCAGAGGGAAAGAGAATCTCCAGCAGACAGACTCCCCACTGAGCACAGAGGGGGATGCTGGGCTCCATCTCTGGGCACATGAGATCATGACCTGAGCTGAAATCAAGAGTCAGACACTCAAAGACTGAGCCACCCAGGCATCACCCCCCAACCCCGCTGCCAATCTTTTTCAAATGCGGCATCTCTCTCTCGTGATCTCCCCAACAGCCCCCTGGGGTTGGCAGGGAAGGCACAGTTTCCATTTTTAATAGACGCTATGTGAAGTTGCCTCCAGGGTTAGCTTATATAATGCATATTACATTACTTTCATTCCCTTACATTTCCTGATATCTGAGCTTGATTTTCAGACTAGTTTAAATTAAACAAGCTAGTTGGTGTACTTGGGCCCTGATCTGGTTTATCAAAGTAACTAACTAATACTAGTTACTAACACTGAGCTACTTTAATTAACTAACACTGAGCTACTTTAATATTTTGTGACATTTAATCTTTGATGCTTCTGAGAAAAGATTTATATATCTTTTTAGAAAATAAGTTGCAAATACATTTTTGAGCAGCTTCTTTTTGAAATAACGCTTGGTGTGAATACAGACCTTTACTTTTCAGTTGATTTGTACAATAAGGCCACAAGAAAACTGAAGTACACAAAAATTATGTTTCATATAGTCTTTCCACTGCCTTGTGCTGTCTCCTGAAATTTTCAACCTGTTGATCATAAGGAGAAAATCAAGAAAATAGAGTCTTAGGTTCTAACAGTAAGAGGATATCTACAACGGTTTTAAAAGTAACTTGCTTTCCTTCAGTCTCTGCCTTCCATATCTAATTTTCTCAGGCAGATGTCAGATGAAGACTAAGATGTCTTCTTAGTTGATGAATTGTCATCTACGATTTCTAAGTTGTGGGCATTCAAACACAGTTTTTATGTTAACCAAGTTTTCAATAATAAAATCTCCATTTTAATGATCTCCTCATTGCAAAGGGTGAGGGCCTTATTTTATATTGTTTGGCTTAAAGGAATGAGATTGTTTAACTGGAGCAAGAAGAGATTTAATGTCAATTTCTATGTAGAGCTGTCTGTTGCCTTAATCCAATTTTTCCAAAAGTAATGGCTTTTACACACCCAAAAGTTTTCTGACTTCAAGAGTTCAATTAATTTTACAATAAAGTTTAATAAAATACAGTATATGCTCTGTCATTAGGTAAATTAGTAAGATTAATTAAAACAAGTAAAATTCTGGTAGTTTAGTTCCTAAAACCCTGATGGGGCTTATGTGTTGGAGAGCACACATTACCTTACAAGCCTGAGTCCTTAGGACTGACCTGTGCAGTGAGTAAGAGTCTAGGCTCTGGTCTCAGATGCCAGGCTTTATTGTCAGTTCTGCAATGTTGTTAAACCTTCATTTTCTCACTGATGAAATGGGGATAATCATGGTACTTGATTCTCCTGGGAAGAATGAGGATTAAACAAGGTGAATAACAGGTCATCCATATATGGTCACACAATGCAGGGAATTTGGATTATCTATCTCAATAGATGAGACAGGAAACAGAAAATCTAGTTGGTGAATGGCTTTTCAGTTCATCATACCCTTCATTTGTTGTTGTTCTTGGCTTCTGTTTTCTTTTTTTCTGTTGGGGATCCTACCAAACAAGGAATTAATTGAAATATGGAAAAGTCCCATCCTTCAACAAATTTGCAAACTAGATGGTATATCAGTCTGGAAGACTGAAACTTGACTTTAGTTAGACTTTCAGTGAAAACAGCAATAACCAAAATAACCCAGAACTTACTTTTAAAAAGAAGTAGTATTTGTTCTAGAGCAGTTTTAGTTTCATAGCAAGATGGATAAGGAGGTAGAGAGAGCTCCTCTGTGTTCCCCAATCCCATGCATGCATAATCTCCCCCACTGTCAACATCCTCACCAGACGGGACACTTGTTAGGGTAGATGGACCTACATGGACGCATTGTAATCATCCAGAGGCCATAGTTGTATCCATTAGAGCTCATTCTTGGTGGTGTGTGTTCTGTGGATTTGGACAGATGTGTAATGATGTGTGTCTATTGTTATTGTATTGTTATTGTATGTTATTGTATTGTTTTCACTGCCCTCATAAACCTCTTCATCCTTCCCTTCCCCCTTGACCCCTGGCAACCATGGATTTTTATATTGTCTCCATAGTTTTTCCTTTTCCAAAATGTGCTGTAGTTGGACTCGTACAACATGTAGCCTTTTCAGATCAGCTTCTTTCATGTAATAATAAGCATTTAAGATTCCTCCATGTCTGTTCATGGCTTGAAATGTCACTTCTTTTTAGCTCTGAGTAATGTTCCATTGTGTGCATGTGTTCATTTATCCACTCATCTACTAAAAGATATCATGGTTCCTCCCAGAACATACTTTTAAGGCAGGATAGTAACTCATCTGAAAAATTAAAGATAGATCAATATGGCAGTAGTGAACCGTGATCTCAAGTGATCCCAGTGTGATCCCAACAAAACTTGACTATGATCTCACTTGTGATCAAAGCCAGTATTATAAGAACAGAGTGATGCATGGTTGCTGAAGGTAGGGGCTCTGTCTGGAAATCTGGGTGTGAGCTGAGGGGAGGTTTTATATTTGTCTTGTTATTTTTAAAACAGAAAAACGAAGAGCTTATTTATGAACTGATAGGGTGAGCCAGTAGAGAGGGAAGATTTTGTGAGAAGTGTTGAGCAGAGTTCTGTAGCGTATGAGAGAATGCATCTAGGGCACAAGTGTAGGGTTAGCCACATGCGTGAGAGTCCTTTATCTGTAGGAGAAGGCAGCTGTCAGAGAGCTGGCCTGCGTGCAGTTGCTGCTGGGCCCCTGGCAGTGAGTGTGGACACTGATTGTTCATGTATCCCCGGGAAACTAGAAACCCAGGTCATTAGCCCAGCACGAGGATGGAGGCAGATTTGTCAGAGGCTGGAAGAGCCAGAACCAGGTGTGAAATAGTCATCGAAAAGAAAATGCTAGCAATGACTGCAGACAAAGGTAGGTTTCCTTCCTAAGACTGACAGCTGACTTCCTAGCAGGTGTCAGAAGGCTGTGGGCTAACACCTTCAAAGTGCTAGGGGCAATAATTTAAGAGTAACAGTGAAGAGAAGACGTTTCGGGATCTGCTGAGACTGAGGATGTGTCCTATCAATAGATTTTTGTCAAAAAAGCTGCAGAACTATATCCTTCAACTAGAAGGAAATTGAACCCAGATGCAAGCGTGAGAGGCAAAAATCACTATGATCATAGAAGTGGGTCAGTATTTTGATAGATCTAAAGAAGCATTAATTGTAACAGTAAATATTAAATTGTAGCATTATATATATATATTTAAATGTATCTTCTGATATTATAGTGGGAAGAATTTGGAACGCATGCTTGACTATAGCAGATTGCTTTGTTACAAAAATTACTATGCTTCTGCTCTGGGATGAGTGAGGACACAGAAAAGCCCTGCAAGCTCCTGTCCCTTGGTCTGCCTTGTGATCACTGTGCAGAGATGGTGGGTGGAGTGGGACCTGAAATGCACTGTGTAAGGTGCCAGAGATACTTGACATCACCTTCAAGGTAAGCTAAACATTAATAGTCTAAATCCTGGATTTATCAGATGCCAGAGACCTTCCCAGTCTCCAGGGGTGTTTGCACAGAGACTGGGGAAGAGCGCTGCTCCTGTGTATTGGAAGCTGTGTGTTTGGGTGCTTGCTCAGCACGAGACAGCAGCACAAATCAGCCTCAAGTTTGTGCTTAAATACATCTTGTATTATCCTCGTCTTCTCCATTGTTCGTGTTCAGATCTAATAGAACTCAGCGTGTGTGCTGGGTTCCCCACAATTCAGATCCCTTTTATGGAAAATAAAAGTTTGTGTATTCCTTCCTTCAGGAAGGGTGAAGCTAATAGGCACTGGGCACCAGCTGAAAAATAGTCTTATGTCCTTTATGTAAAGGGTGCAACATCTTTAGAAATCACTGTAGGCATCTGGGGGGCTGTTTTGAGCCTCTAACTCTTGGTTTTGGCTCAAGTCCTGATCTCAGGCTCCTGAGATCAAGCCCTGCATCAGCCCTGTGCTCTGTGCAGAGTCTGCTTGAGATTTTCTCCCCCCTCCCTCTGCCCCTCCTGCTCACACTCTCTTTGCATCTCTCTCTAAAATAAATAAGTAAATCTTTAAAAAAAGAAGAAAAAAAAAAAAGAAATCACTTGAGACATGGAAGGTGTTTGATTACTTGCCAGTGTGAGGTTTTTAATCAGTCTTATTTTTCCAAAACTAAAAAGTAGTCTCCAAGAGCGAAGCTTCGGAATTGTTAGATAGATAATATAATTTTGTGGGAGTTTCCTAAACCTCTGCTTGTAAGTGATCATTGTAAGTTGTTACTAAGCCATTGGTTCAGAACGGTATCAAATATGCTATTTGTGTGCTAAAATATTTGTAGACTTTTATCACCTAACACATTACCATTCTTGATATTCATAAAGGCTAAAAGTTCATTCCTGAAACCTTTCCTCTTAATGTGATACTTTATATTAAATTTAGAAAGAGTAATTTATCTTTAACTTTTTCAGGGACTTGCTGAATGATTCCTAGTTATTTGATTATATTGTGGAATATTTTACCTTTTTAAAATATTTTATTGTGTTACTAGAAAAACACAAAATATACTCAGGTTGCAAGTAATGTCTGCTGGTCATGCAAATCAGATTATTTCTTTTGAGGCTGATTTCATTGAACTTTTAGATGAAGATTTTATTGTTAATATATCTAAAAGAAAAAAGGAATTACATGGCTACCATAAACACTTTCAGGGATAAGTTGGAGCAGAAAAATACAAAATTAAGATGTATTTATGACATATGTTCTGTGGGATTAACATTTTATTTTACAAATAGTTAAATAATTTTAGAAATATTTTTTCCCTTCAATGTTACTACTAAGCCAGGCTAGTCTGAGATACATATTACTAATGCTCAGAATGGAAAATATACACCTGTGGTAGAAGAAAAATGTCATGGTAAATATGTTTACACAGCTGTGTGGTAATGTCAGTTATTACGAGTACATTTACAGAATCATGTAATGAGCCTCATTTTCAAACAGCCGTTAACTTTGGCTTAGAAATGCTAATTAAAGAATAACTTCATTTTTCAAATGCAAACTGTACAAGCAGTATATAGCATCAGTTTAGCTATCCACAGCTCTGAGTGCATAAATTTGATCATGGGTAGATTTTGCCTAATTTCTGAGGAAATAGAGACTTTTTGTAAGACTGTTTCTTATTTATAACTTACGCTTTCATTGCATACGATGCCCACTCTTAGTACCAGACTGAGTTTCCATTAAACTTTATTGCACTTACATGGGCTCTTCTGTCATGCTTTAATAAAATTATAAAATTGACTTAATTGGGTCTGTGTGAAAGCTTCCTTTATCATTACTAATTCCATTTATTCCATGGGCTTATTAGTTTTGGATAACTTGAATGACTTCATTAAGATTTGCACTGGAAAATGAATAAATATTATTTAAAAATTAAGCACGAGTAAGAAGAGTAAAAATGTACTCATAGGACTTTGAGGATTAGGAAAATGTCTGTTTGGTTCAAAAGACTGAGTAAAATATGAACACTGAATATATATTGCCGTGGTGTTGTCTGTAAAAATATTTCATCTGAAAAATATAATAGGCAGGGAGTGGTTTCATCCTTTTGTCTAGATCTTGAGCTGTCCTGTGCCATTAAGCTCCAGGAATACGAAGATGGCAGGCTTATTTCCGGCCCTCAAATACGTCAGTTTCCTTCTATGTAGAGAGAATACCCAGCATGAGATTGTAATTACCAGCAATTAGTTTTCTTAAGCCTACAGCATGAGGTTTGCAAATCAATTTAACATATACATAGTGGAATCTTTGTTACACTTTTAACTCATTTAAGAACTCTTTAAAATGGATACTAAGGGGCGCCTAGGTGGTTCAGTGGGTTAAGCCTCTGCCTTCGGCTCAGGTCATGATCTCAGGGTCCTGGGATTGAGCCTCACATCGGGCTCTCTGCTCAGCAGGGAGCCTGCTTCCTCTTCTCTCTCTGCCTGCCTCTCTGCCTACTTGTGATCTCTCTCTCTGTCAAATAAATAAATAAAATCTTTAAAAAATAAAATAAAATAGATACTAAGTTACAAGAGGGCCAGGAAAGAGACTACACTAGATATACCACATATCCATTTCCACTCCTGGAAAAAACAGTTCAGAACGCTTTGGGGGAACTTTTTTTTTGCTTGTTTAAACAATTTAATTTCTAAGACAGATTTGGAGTCATGGGGTATTTGTTGATTTGAGGCTAATTATGGCTGGTTTTGATCTCAGTATTTTTCACAGCACTAAGTATGGTGACTCATAAATAGTTATTGAATTACTGAGTGAATGAATAAGAAATGATAAAAGAGTGACCATTTATTGGCAGATAAGGAGAGCCTTCTAGCCAAGTGAGATCACAGGTAGAGCTGTGAAAGGGTGTGGTTGGTTGGACAAGAGATGCTGTGGGGGTGGATGAGGGATCTGATTAACAGAGGGGCTAAGGGAAGAAAGGGAGTTGTTTTAGCTTTCATGTGACAGCTCTGCTTGTTACATTGATGTCTGGCCTGAGGAGGATTGGTTTAACTCTATTGGATGTTGTGAAAGGGGAAAGAAAGAAGCTAGAGCCGTGGTTCTCAAAGTGAGGTTCTCCAACCAGCAGCTTCCACATCCTCTGGGAGCTTGTTAGAAATGCACATCCCTAAATCGGAATCTGCTGGTGAGTTTTAAATGGGCCTTCCAGGGACGCTGGTATCAACAGGCTCATCAGGGAACAGCCGAGGATCAGAAATTCTATAGGAAAGACGACCACTAGGGTCATTTCCAACAGATGACAGCGTGGTTTAGAGATTTGATGATTTATCACAGCTGTCAAGAGATTATTAGTCCTGGAATGTACAGAGTTTTAAAAGAAAGCGATGTTTGTACTTCGATGGAGTGACCACAGGCTTTCAGCTTTGCAGGTTATCAATTTACCCAAAAGTAACCAAAGACTTCTTTGTAAAATACATGGTCAATATATTATGTGATAGCAGGAACGAAACTAGCTCGAACCAGAATGACACACTTGCACGCGGTGTGTTTTTTCTCCTGGAAGGTAAAATTATCAGTCAGAGCAGCTGCGTGATGCCCAGAGAATTAAGTCAGTGGCAGCTGGATATTCTTAAGCATTACTTATTTTGAAATCAACAACCTAATAAATTTAATTTCTCTGTACCAAAAATATTTCCATGTTAAATAAATGGAAGCCTTTTCAAAAAATCAAAGACCGTTTTCTCCTGGTCAGTGCTGAAGCCATCTGAAAAATTTTTATTCTTTGACCTTTTCTTTCTTTTTCTTCCTTTTTTTTTCTTTTTTTGAGAATTCCTGGGGATTATTACTCTTCTTCCTGTGGTATTTATATGCTATGTTTTGCAAATGTATTTTATCCTGATGGCTTCAGGATTGGTTGGGAGACACTGTTTTTCCTTACATTACACACTTCCGGTAGAAAAGCTTCTTGGAATGGCTTACTATTTTCTTTTTTTTTTTTTTTTAAGATTTTATTTATTTATTTATTTTAGAGAAAGAGAGAGTGCACATGAGGTGAGGGGCAGAGGAAGAGAGGGAATCCCAAGCAGACTCCACACCGAGTGCAGAGCCCAATGCAGGGCTCAATCCCAGAATCCCAAGATCACAACCCTGAGATCAGGACACCAACTTCAAAACCTCAGCTGAAACCAAGAGTCAGACATTTAACCGCTTGTGCCACCCAGGTGTTCCAGGATGCCTTTCTTCTGAGAATGATGTTGGCTAAATGGGTTTGAGCCGATTCATGTAAATTTCAGTTTCAGATCCGAAAAACATTTTTCTTAGGATCATGTCATCAATAATACATTAAATGTAGAGAATACCCATTAGCTCGCTGGTGTTCTTAGAATTAGAACTGTTTCAAGCTTGTTATGAGTAATATAGGAAATTGTCACATTCATGTGGCTGGCATGGACATGGCTATTTTTTTTAAGATTTTATTTATTTATTATTTGAGAGAGAATGAGAGTGAGTGAGAGAGCATGGGAGGGGAGAGGGTCAGAGGAAGAAGCAGACTCCCCACTGAGCAGGCAGCCCGATGGGGGACTTGATCCCAGAACTCTAGGATCATGACCTGAGCCTAAGGCAGTGGCTTAACCAACTGAGCCACCCAGGTTCCCCAGACATGGCTATTTTTAACAAAGCAAATAAAACATATATGCCACAATGACTGTTGACGCTGTGCTATGCTGATTCAAGACTCCATCAACATTGGGTTGTGTGCACTTACCTGTTGTGGATGAGGCACCACGCTGGGTGCCAGGAGAGTCCTGGTCAGTGCGGCTCCCGCTCCGTAGGCCTGATGTTCCACACTGTCCTCCACATGCTCATGACAGAACAGAAGAGAGAAAACTGAAGTGACACAGCCAGCCCAAAGATCAAGATGAACACCTCAAAGACCAGAAGGTGCTCAGAGATAGGAAGTTGTGATTGGACTGGAACTTGGAACGGTGAGCCAGCCAGTCTCCTGGCCAGACTGGGAAGGTGCACGAGGGCTCCTTGGCTATTGGGATGGGGGCAATGGAGCCAGGCTCCTTGCTTGTAGGAAGGAGTGGAAGCGAGAACCCATCTTCCCCCATCTGATTTCCATCACCATTGTGACCAGATGCAAAAAGTCACGAGCTCTGCCATGTGTTGGGGCCATAGTGTTGTTAGAAGTTGTGAAGCAAGGGAAGAAAGTGGGATAAAAACATGGTTTGACCAGAAACCAAGGCAGATTGTCTGCTGGTTCTGTTCTATTCCTGATATCACCATAGAACTGAAGCTCTAAAACGCTGATATCCACACTGTCTTAGAGCATGTATGTGAACACAGTCAGGCTGGGAGAAGAACTAAGTGCAAGCAGCTATGAAGACAGTTGTCAGGAGAACAAGGTCGAAACAAAACAAAAACAACCTCTCATTCAAAAATGATCCTGTAAACCTCAGTGACATGCATCTGTTAAGGAAGACAGAGCAAAACCTGGGACATTGAATCCACTCTTGGAACTTTCTCACAAAGATTAGAGATAAGTGTGTCTGGGATGCTCAGGAAGAAGGGCTGGGCACCCAACCCCAAGTCTTCCAGAATCGATGAAGGTCAAGAAGCAGCAGATCAGAAGGATTCCAGGGACCAAACAGCAAGTAAAGGCAAATTCACATGAACTATCTTAGACTTAGAATTGTACAACGAAGAGGGGAAAAGTTTCCCTTAATAGACTTGTCCTTGACAGCTGAGATGCCAGAAGACAGGGAAGTAATAATCCAGCAGGGCTAAGAAAAAAGGACAGTGTGTGTAGAATCTTGTATCTTCCTAAACTGTTGTTCCAGGAGGAGAACAAAATTAAGAAAATTTAAAATATATAAAATAAGAGTGTTTACCATTCACATAACCTCCCAGAGGAAATACCAAAAAAATAGAATCAACAGGAAGAGAATTATCCGAGAGGGAGCACGTGGGTGAGATTGGACAGTAGTACGGGAGGGGGTGAATATGTCAGAGGAGTGGGAGTCAGGTGTGAACCTGATGTGCTAATAAACAGCTTTAATTCACTTACTCCAACTACAAAAATAGAAGCCCTTACGATCCCACAAATGTCCAGTATAGGCACAGAAACTAGCTGTTAGGCAATCAAAGGAAAGAAGGATTTCTATGAGTCCATAGTCTAAAAGGAGAAAAGGAGGTTTTAGCTGTAACCTTGAGGAAACAGCATTCAGCTTTGCAGCTCTCACAGGAGACAGCATCGTGAGCACAGTGCACATAGGTAATGAGATTCAGGACTCAACGCTGAGGGCAATTTGTCCCAACGTGAGGATTTATGTAAGAAAGTAGTGGATTTTTTGGAGCCCTTCTCAGGGGCATGGGAGTGTCTCTGTATCAAGAGAAACGGGTTCATCTCCTTGTATTACTTTAACTTATGGTTAAAACCCATTTTTCCTTTGTCCCTCCAGTGATCCTCAGACTGAATAAAGGCTACTTAGGGATTGGTATAAATTAAGGGTGTCCCAGCAGCAGCGAGTATCTGCTCCCAATGGAAACCTGTTGATATTTCTCTCTGAATTGTCCAGAAGATAACATATCTGCCACAAAGGGAACTGATAGCTCACATTTACTTTGCTCTATGGTAACACTGGGGAGAGCGTCTGGTGGCTGTCTCCTGCAGGGGGAGGAGACAGATCCTGAGGGACTGAGGTGGCCATTCCAAATGTAGGAAGTATCAGGGGCGGGTGCTGTGGTGTTCTGAGGACCCTGCTGCGTCTCTCCACTCAGGACCCCTGCAATCCCCTGTGTTTCACAGGCTCTTAGTCACATGCCTTAACCACGGCCCTGGGATCCAGGGTTATAATGGCTGTTAGGGGTCATAAGAAGAGAATGAAGCTGAAATCTCAGGGAGAACCACAGTGCACGGGAACTCTTACTCCCACCCCTATGGTGACTCTCGAGGGACACAGTCTGCTCCAGTTGTGTTCCTGCTGCCAGTAAATTGGTGTAGGAACCAAGAGGACCTCTCTTTGATTACAGCATAAAACCCCCAAATTCCCCTCTGCCTTCCTAGATTCAGTGATATATTTCGTCCTCTCCCTTCAGCTCCCTGTGTCCTCCTCAGATGGCCCGAGTTCTGCCTTGATGCCCTTCTTCCCTGTTATTTGGTGAGTATGTCTTAAACTCACCACCTCAACTCTGTGGTCATTGTCCACTTCCTATATACCTGCACTGTTTTGGGGGTGGGGGGTTGACCCCTATATTAACCAAGCTGTTCTTTCTACCTTTCTTCTCTGGGCTCATTAGACAGCAGCAGAAGAAAAGCCATTAGCACTATATTCATAAGCTCCGGTAAACTTTTGTTGAACTTGTTTGGTTATTTGAGGTTTCACTAAAGAATGTGAACTAGAAAAATGGCCAAGTGATAGGGAAGCACTTTCATGTCTGAGTATTGGTGCATATGCGGGAATGGGGGCGAGAGGAAGGCCTAGCTGCCAGAGGCAGCCACATGATCTCAGACCGCAAGACATTTGCAGGACTCTCAACCTGTGGAGTGTATGTTTATAGCAGGAATGCTGAAAATAAAACAACAAACAAACCTATACTTTAAAAAAAATTGACCAGTACTTTAAAGTGGTAGAATAAAGTAGAAAGTGGTGATTGGAACTTAGCATGGTAAAAAGATTTATTTCAAAGTTGTAAAGTATTGCTCCACCGTCTCCTAAAGGCTTACCTCAAACATGGTCAGAAATGAAATATAAAATTAAAAGTCATTTAATAAAATATCAAAGAATTCAGCCAAGAAATGAATGGCTTAAGTTTATTTTCATGAATAAAATAATTAGCTTTCATTTATCAAACTATTAGCTTGTAGGTATCAATTTAGATTACAGGTGTTAATCATTAAGACCTACATTATCCAGTCTGAGTTCCAAGTTCAAGGGCTTATTTAAAAAGGAAGTTGATTCACAAAATATTAAAATAACTTGAACTATATTTTTTTATTTACTCAGAAATGCTTTTTTCCCCACTTTTCCTCTGCTTTTATTATTTAACGTTTCATATTAAAGAAGTCTCAAGATATTAGCATTAAACATTCAGTGAAAGAGCAGATGAAACATGAAATCACGATGTTATTAGCATCTGTCTTTTGGATAACTTATAAAATTTGAGATTCATACACTCCTGTTCCTGTATAATTGGTCTCCTCCAGAACCAAGTGGGGATAACTTGTTTTATTCCCATATTCGTACTTGAAAGTAGGAGTACTTGATTTTTTAAGAAATGCTCTGCACAGAGCCTGGGTGAGGTCTGCTGTGTAAGTGATGCTCTTGGTTCCTCCGACCCAGGCGGGTGTAGACTTACTCTGATACCCGAGAGCCAATGAAAATCTTCAGGCTGTCGTGAAACCACTTGTCCCTCTATTTGAAGTCAGTCTTGATCAAAGACACCAGGATTTAGGTTTTCAGAAGGAACTTTTTAGAAATAAAAGCTCTTTTAGGGAGACTGTGCAAATGCACAGTTGAGCTTTTCAGACAGAGCAACAGAATCCAGAAGTGAAAGTATATTACTATACACAAACTTAGTTGCCTTTTGAAAGGTATTAAACCAATGGAATATTAGTTTTATGCTTTGAAGTTGAGGTCAGAAAATTTTTTTTTCTTGTGACCCCGTGTGTTTTGTGCTTTTTTATTAATTAAGATTCAGGTTTCTTTGGACCAGCTTGAGGGGCTTTGCTGTAGAACCGAGACGTGAGCACCAGGACTTTCTCCTTCAGTTTTCTCACCCCCTTCTTCTTCCTTGCTCTCTTGAGAAGGATACACAGTTACTTGTCACTGTGAGAATAAGCTCTGTAAATACTACCCCCTTCATAAGAGACAATGCTGAGAGATCTTGTAAAATTTAGTCTGACAAAAATGTGAGGAACTTAAGGTCACAGGAGCAAAGACTGAGCATCTGATTTTTTTAAATTTTATTTTTAAGTAATCTGTACATCCAACGTTGGGCTCGAACTTATGACCCCTGGATCTAGGGTCACACGCTCCAGTGACTGAGTCAGCTAGATGCCCCAAGACTGAGCATCTTTCATGTCCTCCTGGCTTCAGAGAATCTGAGCTCAGCCGCAGTTGTCCTGGGCAGTCTTCGTAGCCATTGTTCCAAATATAATCAGAGATTAGGAAAAGCAGTCATTCCTAAGAGTTAGGCTTCTTTGATCTAAGTTAGAAATACATTTTAGCTTTAGAGATCATTTTAGAGATTTGTGACAGTCCCACTTGTTTCTATAAGGGGTTCTAAGCTTGATCCTTGGCGCTGGATTTGATTCCTTGCAAAGCCAGCAGGGTGTGGATGCCTGTTACTAAGGCATTCCACTGGCAGAAGAAGGAATGAGTGCCAAGTTGCCTAATATCCCATAGGGATGGCGCAGGGGAATGTACAGTGTTTCCTTTCTGTGGCTCAGGGTGATGTTGTACTGCTGTGTGAGGGAATTAATAGGTTATTAAGTTGAGATTATTAAATAAGGGTCATACTTAGGCCTTCCTGGAGATATCCAGGGAGGCCAAGACTGTTTGGTGACGGGACACAGCAGATGCTTACCTCAGGAATGAAGCAAATGACTCACTGGTTCCATTTCTCCAGGTTCCACCCTCCCACCCCGTTTTTGCTTTTTGTTTGTTTGTTTGTTTGTTTGTTTGTTTTTCTTTTCATCTTTCATTGTCCTGTGACAGATCTTTGCAAATCTAAGTACTGGATATTACTAATGATATTGAGATGACTACCTCTTGTCTGTTTCTGTTGAAGGCAGAGGTCATGGTGGTGGTAAGCTATTGTTAGCATAACTCAAAACCCTGATACAATGACCTGCTTTATAAGTAAAGTATGTCCCTTATGAAGTGAGCCGCTACCTGGCTCCTCTGGTGGCTCTGAGCAGATGCTTGGGCTTAAGGATGTGGCCAGTGGCTGCTGTCAGTTTAGCCTCCCCCTCCCCCAGACATAGCATTCTGGGTCTTCCGTGGATGCAGCAGGTAACAGCACATGTCATGTGGCATGTGTGTGGTAGCCTGGGATGGGCATCCGACACCTGGCTTGCTGTGACCACACATCCCAGCCGCCGAGCTGGAGCTCTTACTGGTCAGTACCCATGAGGTCCATCCTGGCTAACAACCCGGAAGTCCCCCTGCCAAGGACAGTCATAGGCAGCTAGAGAGGCTTAGGCGCCTTCACCTTTGGGGTTTGTAGCGAATGTGCCAAAGATGTTTTGTTCTCCATGAGCCTTATTGTGGACTCATTGTGGAGCACGCCAGCTATGATGGGTTCTGTCCCTAGGCTTTGAGGTGGTGTTTGCTGAGCTCAGTGACACGCTGCATTTAACATGTCAAGAAGCCCTTGTACCTTCCATGACCTAATCTTAGTTTCTGATGTGCCCTGTTTCTAAACGTGTCCTTCCAGCCAGGCCTCTGATTTGAGTCTAGCAACACTGTCACGCTCTGATACATCAAAAGATTTCAAGAAAGCCAAAGTAGTCTAGAGTATATCTCACTGTCTTGGGTTCTGATACGAATACATACCCTTCTCCTTTCTTTGTTATTACCTCCTTTCTTATTTCGTTAGGGGCATCTCACAGAGCTTTCTTCCATATAAACTTTCTCTGAATCATCCAGACGTGGCACCAGTTTCATAATTTTGGACTATTTGAACTTCTGAATCACTTATGAGTGTGTTTTCCACATAGGAAATGACTCCCACTGCATTTGTGAAATAGACTCCTAAATGCTGTTTTCTGCCTCAGAGTTTGAGTAGTTTAAGGTTCTTTGCCTGCCAAAAATAATATTACCACACATTACAGAAAAGATAAATAAATGGGACCAGGAATCTCATTTACTTTCTCCTGTATGATTTCCTCTTATGTCCAAGAATGCAGCGTGTCATGGTGTCACTTAACGGGAGCCCTGGGCAGCAGCGACAGGTGTCTGTATGTGAGGACACAGCTGTTTTCCTACCAAGCCTGACTTTTGGAAAATGAACTTCCCTGTATTTTTATTTCATGACATACGAAAAGTAAGTGTAACTTTCTCCATAAATATTAGAAGTCTGGCTTCTAATCAAAAATTTCAATTTATTGGTCATAATCCTGCTCTTAATCTACACATACCACATTCATTTAGATTTATTTAGATTTATTTGGTAGCAGTGCAGCCGAAATCCTTAAAATATATTCCAATTAGATTCAGAGTTAAGACAGTGGTCTTCATTTGAGAAGTATATGTCATACCAGGAGCATCAACTGTGAAAATAAAGTATCTTCCTTTGAAATCTTATATCGCAAACCAAAAATATTTTGGAAGCTCTCCAGAGCCCATGGGTGCATTATGCTTTGCCTTTAAATCATCATGCATGACAAGATTATATTCTTAGCTGATCTACAGTCTAGTTATTTTGTTATGACTGATATGTTCCAGCTTGTTTTCGATGTGAAACTATCAACTCTGGGCTTCCTCCCCTCCTCTAAAACATAACACATTCCGTATGCCTTCAGTGGGATGAGGTGTTCCTGCTGCTAAGTCCGCTGCTCATGCAAAGTCAGAATGTTTACCAGAATTCTTGAAACCCAAAGCAAACTAACTGACTGAGTTGGTTTTCACATTTAAAAAGGTTTCTTTACTCTTGACTAGGTTAAGGAGGGCTCAAATTTTTGTCTATTTTAGTATTGCGTGTTCAGATTTTTTTCTTCATAGGAAAATAGAAAACTACCTTTTCTCTGAAAAGTCACTAAGAACTTTATTGCGTTGTGCTTTAAAATATGTGTGCCCACTTCTGATCTTCAGGAAAATTTCTAGAAGTTGAGAGATTAATGAGTAAATTTAATTTGTGATGACTAACATGCTTTCTGGATTATTGATAAAATGTGCAGAGTTTCCTGATGTCGAATCAAATCAAGCAAAGGATGTAATGAATAAAAACTAAGACTTCCCAGATCTCCTTGTTTCCAGGACACTTATCATTCATGCCAGCATAAGACCAACTGGCAGTTAGAAAGAAAGTTAAATTATGGCTCACTGTGAGAGAAAGCTTTTATTTGTGTTCATTGTTTAAGAATATTTATGCCAGTGCCAATGAAAACCCTACCTTAGAAACAAAATAAAAATAAGCTTTAAAACTTCCCAAGAATAAGCTTGCATATTAGCTGCTGGAGTGACCTCCGCTGGTTTGGATAAAAGCATGAAAAGCCAACCATGATATTTCTTATGATTCAACAGCAATTTACTCCAAATTTATAAGCCAACAATAGTGCAACATATTGTAGTCGTACTTAAAATATATTGAATCTTGACTGTTTCTTTCCCATAATCACAGTGGAAGTGGTCCTTGGGGCTCCTAGAAATCAGCTGGAAAAAAAGATTTTGTATACTGAGTTTTATTTTGCATTTCAAAACCACGTTTATTCTGTTTAACAAAGTAGTAATAACATACCGAAGTTAAGAGTACAATGGTAGCAAATTGTAAAACATCCTTCTATCCAATAAATAATTGTCAGGTACTTGTCACATGATAGATCTTCCTGAGGGGTATAAAAATGATGGTGATAGAGTTTGTGGGGTTAAGTGTAGATGAAGGGGGTAAAAGAGGTATAAAAATGAGCAAGATACAGGCTCCTGGATGGTTTGCGATATAAGATTTCAAAGGAAGATACTTTATTTTCACAGTTGATGCTCCTGGTATGACATATACTCCTCAAATGAAGACCACTGTCTTAACTCTGAATCTAATTGGAATATATTTTAAGGATTTCGGCTGCACTGCTACCAAATAAATCTAAATAAATCTAAATGAAGTGTCCAACTCCTGGTTTCAGCTCAGGTCAGGATGTCAGTGTGGGATCGAGCCCCACGTGGGGCTTTGCACTTGGTGTGGGGTCTGCTTGTCCCTCTCCCTCTGCTCCTCCTCTCTTTCTCTATGGAATGAATACAATCCTTTTTTAAAATGACCATGATAAAGAACTAAGGTATACATGCCATAAAAGAGATTCAGGGAGAAGGACTGGCTGGGTGGCCTAGGAAGGCTTTGTGGCAGGACATTACCCGTCCTGTGTTGAGAAGAATGGATAAGATGTGGCCGCAGGAAGGGTGAGCAGAGACCACTGTTGGTGAGGGAGAGCGATAGCACTGAAACGCCGTGTGTATGCGTGTGTGCAGCCCATTCTGTTTGGCAAGAGCACTGCATGAGAAGGGCCGTAACCAAAGGGTCTCAGGTGCCAGCCAGGGACTTTAAACTTGACCTTGTGCTCCTGGAGCAGCTGCTTGTGTTTCCTGAACTGGGCATAGTGTACCCAAATCTGCCTGTTCCAATGGAGACTCTGGAACCTCTTGGTTGCCTGAATGAGGGAGAGTACGGCTGCAGCTGCAGCTGCGGTTTGAGGGCAAACTGGGCAGCCTGGGAGGCCGAGGAGGGGCGTGCCCACCAGTGGCTCCAGCTGGGAGGACAGTAGAGCGCAGCGCCGGCAGGCAGCTGGGAGGGAGTCAGGACGCCACACAGGCAGGCGTTCAGTAAATATGTATTTCAGTTAGAGTTCGGGCTTCAGTGAGTGAGAGGATAAATAAACACAGGAAAATCAAGAGGCTGTCTGAGGATGACGTGATAATTATACAGTAGTCCGTCTGTCCATACCCTGTCCCCGCCCCCCGCCTCAGCTTTTCTGGGTTTGGCTTTCCATGGGTTCAGTTCCCCGAGGTCAGCCACAGTCTGGAGGCAGATGACCCTCCTGCTGATGTGTGACGTGAGGCTCAGGGGCGGCCCAGTGCAGTGTTGCATGCCTGCGCCCTTCACCCAATATGTCATCTCCATCACAGGAAGAAGGTGTTCAGAGGGAGAAGCCACTTTCACACGCTGTTATTACCGTGTTGTGTTGTGACGGCTCTGTTTTATCCTGAGTTACTGTTGTTCATCCCACCTGCACCTCATTTATACAGGAAGCTCCATCCTGAGCATGTCTGTGTGGGAACGGTCACGCAGGGGCCCAGCCTGTCTGCCGTTTCACGTGCCCATGGGAGTCTTGCACACGTCCCCATGGATTGGGGGGGATGACTGTATTTTTCGATTACTGAGTTTGAGCTGCTGCCAGGACACATATCTTGAAATGTCCTGAGATAGCAAGAGCTGCAGAAATAGAACTTAGAAAAGAAGTTCAGGGACTCCTGGGAGGCTCAGTTGGGTAAGCATCTGTCTGCCTTCAGCTCAGGTCATGATCTTAGGGTCCAAGGATCGAGTCCCCGCATCAGGCTTCCTGCTCAGCAGGGAGCCTCCTTCTCCCTCTGCCTGCAGCTCTGCCCCTGCACGTGCTCTCTCCTTCAAATAAATAAAGTCTTTATTTTTAAAAAAAGTGGGGGAAGAAGTTGAATGTGACAACACAGGCAGGAGACAGCTGACAAGAGTCTGGGGTGTCACTAAGATTTAGAATAAGAGAATTACAAGCATCCTCCAGGAAAAGGGAATTGAGGTCCTGCATGCAGAGAACATGAGAGCGGCAGAGACTGAGCAAGGAGAAGAGAGTCTTGCCAGGGGCATTACGAGATGAAGAAATTTAATAAAGAAAGTGAGTATTGAGAAAGGACTGTCGCTTTTCATTTCTGAAGGAAGGGTTTGGTCAGACGGTGGGTAGGACTAAGAAGGGGTGAGAGGGACTGTCTGACAAGAAGAGAATGCTGGACCTGCTAAAATTCCAGTTTCGTGGCATTTTAATTTAAATGTAAATTGTCACATGTGGCTTGTGGTTCCCTTACTGGATGGCAGAGATACAGTGGGTAAGTAGTTAATTTCGGAAAGTGGACCAGACATTGTGAGAAATGAGAAGGACTGCCTGAAAAAGTTTAAGGGAGAGATGATAACATTTGAAGGAACCCATGGCCAAATAGTCTCATTCTTTTCCATGAAAGAGGTAGCACTGTTTGTGGAGAGGGAGAAGGGAGGGAGCATGGGAAAGATTTTTAGCTGGCCCTGTGGAATTTCAGAGAAGATGGGTGTGTGGTGAGTCTCAGCGGTATAGACAGCCTGCTGAGAGGTGAGAGCCTGCGTCAGGGAAGGTCTCTGCTTCCCTGTCTGGTGGCTTTTCAGTAGTGTTGACAAACCTGGGAGAAAACCAGAGGAGCAGGAGATGCAGTGGAGGGGATGACACCAAAAGGCCTGTGTGAGGAGGGTAGTGAAGTAAGTGGGTGCCAACCACAGACTGCAGGGAGGAGCAGTGAGGGCCAGGGGCTGGAGCACGTGGCCAGGGTGAGGAGCAGATCTTGGGTTGTCAGACTGGAAGGTGCATGGTCATAAAGCGTGCATCTGTAAGAGTTGTTGATTTCGGTTGCAGGCTGTTCAACAAGAAATGGGATTTTAAAGGAAGATGTTAACATGAAGGAATCCAAGTGTCCAGTGAGAGGAATCTACGAGGCGGATGTCTTGGTTTTACTCCAAACTCACTACCTCGGCATCGAATGTGTAGATTTGAAGAGTAAACTTGGGACTCCTTTTAGCCATCTGCAGTAATGCCCAGGATCATAAAAACTGAACTCAGAGCTGGGAGGGATCTGGAGGCCATCTTGTGCAATGTGTGGATTCTGTAGACTGGGG
Organism: Enhydra lutris kenyoni; assembly: GCF_002288905.1. Taxonomy (NCBI): domain Eukaryota; kingdom Metazoa; phylum Chordata; class Mammalia; order Carnivora; family Mustelidae; genus Enhydra; species Enhydra lutris. The sequence continues at coordinate 31,343,192 of NW_019154108.1, read as the reverse complement.
GGTGTGATATTTGAAGATCACTGGGCTGGGTGGGGGCACTGACCCCCAGTAGTGGCCAGGACAGGGCAGCTGCGTGCTCTGGACTCTAGTCCTCAGTGTCCCCAACAATGTGCAGAGACATTAAAGTATGATGTGGAGTATTACCTTCAGAACGTTCCTATGATCCCCTTCTCTGGACGTGTCCTTTAGGAGGACCGTGCTGACCCAGTGCTTCACTGCATCGTACCTGCTGTGTGGCACACAAGGACATTATCGGATGGGAGTGTCAGTGAATACAGCAAAACCTGGAGCGACGTTTTGGACTGTATTCCAGTGTGAAAGAGTTTGTCAGTCAGCAGACCCGTCTTCCCTTCTCCGAGGGCCCCGTGCTGCCCCCCTTCCAGCTCCTGTCTCTGTCCTATCTCCTACCCAACATCTGTCTAGTCCTGGAGGGAGAAAGATCCCTTGATAATGGGACCTCAGAGAAAACAATATTGTTTTTCAGAGAACATAAGAACTTTTTAAATTTACTAGCACTTCATTTTTTACTCTAAGTAGTATATTGAGAAACATACAGAAGCCCTTGGAAGTAATCCTGATGGTTATTTGTGAAATAGTAATGTAGTGCATGTGACCATGCCAGAGGGATACTTTAAATGGTCTGCTTCAACATGGACTCAGCATTTTTAAGTAAAGTAATTAAAATACACCAATCAGTGACTTGGTTAAAAATATAAATAAGACTTTGCAGGTTTATGAGTTGAAGAGTTTGGGTCTTTGGTTTCTGTAGCACTGTAACTAATTTAAGGGGTTTCTTGAGGTAACGTATGGATCAACAACTCTAGAACCTTTGTTTGCATCTCTTGCAACAACAAGCACGATGCTATGGGATTAGCTGCTTTAATAAACTGAACCAAAGTCCTCTTCAGACCATCAAAGAATGCTAAAATACCTTCACATTCATTGTAGTTCTTCCCCTTTTTTTGGAGTTTTTTTTTGGTCTTAAACAACATTTGGCATCCATATGACATGGAATTCAAACACCCTGTGGTTTCAGAGACTGAATGTTTTAATGTATTTACTTGAGTAAATGCTTCTCTTCTTCCATCTTTGTCTTTTTCCCCAGGATTGTTTCTGCTATATATAAATTCAGAGGATACAGGGGAAAGGTTACCTTCCTACCCTGGAGGAGCTCATACAATGTCTTTATTTTTTCAATGTTTTCAATTATGTTATTTTTAGTTGAAGTGTAATTGACATGCAGTATTGTATTACTTTGGGGTGTAAAACAGGGACTTTCATATGCTGGTTCTCAGATTGTGGACTCAGATCAGCAGGGTCTGCATTACCTAATCAGACAGAATGTGGGCTCAGATCAGCAGGGTCTGCATTACCTGATCAGAGCCCTGGGGGGTTGGGATTCAGCAGTCTACCTTCTCCCAGCCTTCCTGGACGTTCTGACACACGCTCAAGTTGGAGGGCCTCTGGGCTAAAGGCTGGAACTTTATACTTATTTTTTGTTGTTGAGATAAAATCCATATTCCAGAAATTCACAAGGTCATGCACCATCACCTCTGTTGAATTCCAGAACATTTTTATCACCCAAAAAGAACTTGCCTCCCCCATACCAGTTACTCCCTGAGTCCGAACCCACCCCCACCCCAGCCTCTGGCAACCACTCACCTGCTTTCTTATCTCTATGGATTTGAGTTTTCTAGACGTTTCCTATAAATACAACCATGCAGTGTGTGACCTTTCATTACTGGGCTTTCACTTAGCGTCCTGTTTCCCAGGCTTGTCCATGTTGTCACGTGTGCCCTTCATCCTTATGGCTGAATAACATCCCATCGTGTGTGTGTGTGTGTAGCATTTTGTTTTTGCGTGTGTCATTGACGCACATTTGAGTTGCTTTCTTGCTGTTATGGTTACAGTGCTGTTGTGAGCACCCAGGTGCAAGTGTTTGTATGAACCAGTGTTTTCACTCCTCTTGTTGCTTGCGGTGTTTCTATTCCTTACAGTCGCTGCTGACGCCAAATCAGGGAAATGCACTATTAGGTGCCTTTGAGCCTTGCTTCCATTTTGGATGATCAGTCAGTACATGACCTTGTTTTGTGTGTGTTTCTGTGGAGAGACACATTATCTAACATATATTGTTGGTTTGGGGACATCAGATTCACGGCCAGCAGTGCTATAACTCGTGCTTGAAGGAATCATACCTAACATACACATCACACCTTCATGAGCTTACGAACAACAGGCAGGCTGCTTGCCGCTCTTTGAGGCCAGTTTAAACAGTGAAATTGCCAGTGAAAAGCACAGAAATGTGAAAAAAACATGGCACTAAAGAACGGTTGTTTATTGCCTGTGAGCTAAAACAAGACAGGGTGTCACTGTGTTCAGTGTCACACGGGAGCATGTGTGTTGGAGGACTCGAATTTTTCACTATGTGTGTGCGCATGTTCAGAAGTAATGTGAAACCCCTGCCAGGGGTTAGGAGCAAACTGGAGCTAGTATGCAAATTTGCAAATATGGAATCCACAAACACTGTGCTAGGCATGGTACTTTTGTCCTACCCTGACAGTAACTGTTTCATTTGTTTAGGGAACTCCAGACCTGTTTCCTTCCCTCCCTTCCTCCTTCCTTCCCTCCTTTCTTCCTCCCTCCTTTCCCCCTCCTTTCTCTCTCCCTATCTCCTTCCTTCCTCCCTCTCTCCTTACCCCCTCCTTCCTTCTCCCCCCCCCTCCTCCTTTTCTTCCCTCCTTCCTCCCTCCCTCCTGCCTCCATTCTTTCCTGTTATAGCCATCTTAGTGGTTGTCCGGTGGTATAGGTATGCTTTTATTTTGCATTTCCTTAATTATTAGTGATGTTGAACAATTTTTCATGTGCATATTAGCCATTCATACTTTTTTTGAAAAAATGTCCATTCTAAAACTTTGACCATTAGATTGTATTACTTGTCTTTTTATTGTTGTGTTTTCTATAATGTGGATACTAGCCTCTAAGATACATGATTTGCAGATATCTCCTCTTCTGTGAGTTGTCTTCACTTTCTTGACAATGTTGTTTGATGTATAAAATTTCTTTATTTTAACAAAGTCCACTGTTACGTATTTTTTCTTTGATTACATGTGCTTTTGGTGTTAATTTCTTTAATTTTGAAAGTACTGTCTTTATATAATTAATCAATATAGCCTGTTACATTTTTTTTTAGAGAGATCATGAAGAGTTCGATTTCATGGTTTCAGTAAATGATTACTTATTTGCCAGTGGCTGTAAATGGAAAGTATTTGTTTGCTGATATCAGATATTTACAAGATTTTTACGTTGTGAATTTAAAATAATGACATCATCAGGGTCACACATCTATAAAAAGTAGTGTCAAAGTCATTTAACAAACTGCTATTTTGCTTAGGAAAATTGAAAGGAAACACTTATCACTGCTTTAAATAATACTCTCCTCTTTAATAAAGAAGACTCTGCCTCTTAAAAACTCTGAACTTTCTGCCCTTAGAGTGTCAAGAGCCATTCATGAAAAAAACATAAGAATCCCGGAACTTGGAAATAAACACAGTTGGTGTTTATTTGTGTTAGTTTAAATGTAGTAGCCCTATGTGTCAGAAAACTGAATCTGTAACACTTAAGTTAGCCTAAGCAAGCAAATAATATCAGCTAACATGGCTTTAATCTACTAAGTAACTTTAAATCCAAAAGATCAAAGGAAGTTATAAGTAAAAACAGTCCTTGTTGCTATTTCCCTGGTCCAAGCAGGAAAAGGCTAGAAATTACATGTCACCTTCATATCCTGGCTGGCTGACCTTGTGCTCAGATCCAGCCTCTGTGTACCAGCTGTTCCCTGTTGCCCAGACCCTGCCCCTGGGGCGGGGGGCGGGGGGGGGCGGGGTGAGAGAAGGCGCTCCTGTCCTATAGGAGCGCAGACACTGAGAGTCCCAGCCCCTCACACTCAGAATTCAAAGCCCTCTGCCTTTGCTCACCCTCAGTCCGCCCGCCTCTCCTGCAGCTCTTGCTGTCGGGGTCCCTTGGTCCCTCGAAGAGTAGCCCCAGCCAGGCTCTGTTCTTTACACGCGAAGGTAATACATTTACTCATGCTTCTGTATGTGTGCATTTGTTGTTTTGAGAATCTATTTAAAAATGGAAATTGGTCCTCTTCTTCAAGGATCAAATTTTAATTTCAACTCATAGGTTTTTTTCTTGGTATGAACTTTGAATGGCATCTTAATAACGCGCTAAAAATCTTATGAAGGTTATTTGAATTTTGATCTGCCACAGTAAGGTGAGGTCAGCCATTTTTTGGGTTTATTAAAGTGTACCGATTTAAAGTAGTTTATGTTCTTTCATGCTTTGAGGGTCGTCTTTAGCCTCTTCTAAATGAGAGGATCTTGAAAATATGCTCTTCTCTTGTTGCTAGCTGGTAGAAAATTAGGTTTAGAACCCTAGGAATTACTTTACTCCCTCAGGTGAATTAAATATGGTAAAAAGATGGTGAAATATTAGACTCTTCCAAGCTATATGGATAGAAATCTGGCACAGATTTCTATCTCAGAGCTAAGCGTCCACAGCAAGCGTAAGTCGTGGCGACACTTGTCTTAAATACACAGGCTGTGTGCATCCTCAGGCTGTGTTTGAGTTGATGACATGTTTCATGCATTGTAATTGGATTTACCACTCAAAGTGGAAGTCAGAATACGTGGGCCAAGTTTACATGTTTTCTTTCTTATTGAATACATTTGGCATTTACCATTGTGTAAATTGTAGGCGTGGGTGTATTGATTTGGTACATTTATGTATTATACCAATGAACCCTGTAGTAGTGATATTTAGCACCACTCTCCTGTTACATGGTTACCTTTTCTGTCCAGTGTTGGGGGTAGGGAGGTTTTAGTGTCTTAGCAGGTTTGATGGTGGTAGTTCAGTGTTGCTGTGTGGATTCTTTACCCTGCATGAGTTTTCTGACTGGTTTACTGCCCGTTGCAAGTCTGCACCTTAAAGGACATCCTTCTTATCCCTGCCGTGTTCACTTCTGCTTAAAATAGAATGGACAATTGCTATGCCACTGGCAGGAAAATTCAGACTAGTATAACTTGTGCAATATTTGTCTGAGAGTCAAATGTGAATTTTAAAGAAATTAAGCAGATTAAAAACGTTGTCAAAACTGAGGTATTTCATGCCAATCATTGACCATAAATGAGTTTCTTTGGTGATAATGCAAGAAATTGAGAGCACAGTTAACAATTTGGTAAAATTTTGTCTAACAGGTATTCCTGTTGAAAGAAAAAGAATGAATGTATCCTTTTTACCCACATGAAGGTTGTTTTCAATCATAGTATTTATAATTAAGAAAACTCTAGTTCCCTTTGAAGCCTCAGGAGTCACTAAGCTATGTAAATAAATGCCAAACTAATACGTGTTTTACTTGTGGACAGTGGATTTACTGCCCCATGTGGTTTTAATGTCTGCTGACACATTTCTATTCTTAAAATGCTAAAATAAATAATCTTTTTGCATTATGTCATTTATTTTACACTTTATGTGTCTAATTAATCTACCTGCTTTCATTGCCAAACTTGAACATTGGAATACTCTATTAGATTACATCTCATTTGTAACTTCTTGTGTCAGTGTACACAAGTAAGACAGAGTATTTTCATGTATCTTCCATACTTCATCTAGTTTCCATCTTAGATGTGAGCTGGAGGATTGTGAGCAGGACCTGCTTGCACTGATTATGAAAAATGTGGAAGTGTCCGAAATGGTTGACCTATGAAGCAGCTTAGAAAACACATGTAAACCTTGCCTCATCTAGAAAATACTGTGTATCCTCAGACCGATTCATCCCACCTTTTTAATTTGAGCCCATTGTCTGTAGTTTATACTGAACCAGTCAGCCCTTGTTGGCATCTGTGGGGGAGCCACTTGCCAGGGGGTCGCACACGCTGGTCCTGTGCCTTTTGCAGGCCTGGTGGGAGCAGGGTGCATACCTCGCCCATAACCGAGAACGCAGCCAGCAGCCTTGCCACACTGGCTCTGTGAAAACACCTGGTCTTTAAAATGGCGAGTTCTGATCACACCCTAACACAGGAAGTACACTTGGGTGTTTAGGACAAGACGGGCAAGGTGCCTAGCCTGTCCTTCTTGGGAAAAATACAAAACAAAGTAAATTGAGTAAAACTTAGAGAAAGCAGGACTGGGAAGAAGGTGGACTGTGTTGGCTCCATCTGGATTTCGGTGCTTTATGGATTCAGTCCCCAGGAAGCAGGTTCATACACTCCAGGTGCACATCACAGATTCCAAGAGAGTCATTCGCGGTGAACACAGTAGCTGCTCAGTAACTGCTTGCTAAAAAAGGACCTTCACCTATTTCACTGGAAAACGTGAGTTGGTTCCCATTGTAGGCAAATGAGGATCCCGCATGGCCAGTCACTGTGATTTCAGTCCATCTGCTGCCTCCAGGAGAACAGGTCAAGCTCACAACTGTTCATGGTGATAATGTCAATAAAGACAAACAGCTTTATGAACGTCACACCCAGGTTCTCACACACAGGGAAGTTACTGATCCAATGCAAGTAAGAATAAAAGTCTTTATGAATTTGATGTTTCCCTAAGCTGCAGGTAAATTTCAGAGTTCTTTAAGTAAAAAGGCATGTTTAACAGTGTCTCATACTAGTACCTGGAGGGACTGCTCAATTGCTCGGTGGAATGAAAGAGGTCCTTGCGACGCTGTTTGCTGGACTCTGGAGAAAGAGCCCCTTTGGGGCGCTGCTCTAGGAAATCGGATTTGCTACTGCTCAGACTTCACAGAACAGCAGGGCGTGGGAGCCTGCCATCAGACCCGTTAGCGTTTGTGGGGAAAGCTTAGATGATTCCAATAGCGGTGTTAAAAAACAACAGTTACCATCTAAACCAAACAGCCCGGAGTCCTTCATGATGATTGATCTCAGTTTCTGTGTTGGGGAGGACATCTGAAAAATTCTCTCACATTCTTTTGCCTCACAATATGTAGGAGTAGAATGTCTTGATTTGATTTATCTCAGTGACGTGTTTTTCCTTTGAGCTTGCTGCTCAGTTTTGAGTTTCTGAGATGTGTGAAGTATTAACATTCCTGGTGTCTTTGGGTTTACTTGTGGTCTGTTCACCATGTCAGTTAAGCTCCGTAATAGGATCCTGTGTCTGCTGGGGAAGAGCTGCAGTTTCCCAGAGAGCTCGCCAGATTGCAAGGTTGCCTGTTGCGTGTTTTCACTTGAGGCAGTATTTTCAGATGCAATCTTATGGCCTACACATTGGCCTGACCTATCACAGAGGGGGGTTGCTGCTTATGGACAGAGTGTCTTTTAATTCTTACTTGTCAGGATGTGAGGTGAGATGCAGGCCTGGTGTCTGAGGCTCTCTGGTCTAAGCATTGGAACATTTAAGATGCTTAAAATACAATCACACGTCTTTTTCTTTTCTTGCTTTCTTTTTTTTTTTTTTTTTTGGCACAAAACTTCAGAGAACATGGTCTTTTAATACGAGAGCTTGGGGGGGCGCCTGGGGGGGCTCAGTCGTTAAGCATCTGCCTTTGGCTCAGATCATGGTCCCAGGATCCTGGGATGGAGTCCTACATCGGGCTCCCTGCTCACTGGGAAGCCTGCTTCTCCCTCTCCCACTCCCCCTGCCTGTGTCCTCTCTCTCCCAGTGTCTCTCTCTGTCAAATAAATAAATAAAATCTTAAAAAAAAAAAAAAAATACAAGGGCTTAGGACTTCATTTTGAAGACTGACAAGGGGTTGGGGACATAATTTTTCTTGAGGGTTAAATAAACTCGTTAGTCAAATTGGCTGTATCCTAAACTTCAATCTCAAATAATCTGTGGGTCTGAGGCCTCGTGACACCGTGTTTCACCTTTTCACAACATTGATGCATGTGAATTCCTCACTGTTGTCTCTCAGACTGTGTGACGAAGGCTTTCTCCTTACTGTGCCCTCGTCCCCACTTTCAGAACTTCAGAAGGACTCTTTACTGTTACAGAAGAGAAGTTAAGATCATCTAAATGCTCCAAAGCACGTCTGACATGGAGTACCGGTTCCAAATTTGTTTGAGTAGAGAGCAGCATTCTGCATTTGAAGCAATATTTTTTGCATGTTGAATATTTTGAGTGTCTGTTGCTTGCTCTTATGACTTGGTCAGCATTAATTAATAAGAAGCATAAATCAGTGATTCTCAACCCTAGCCACACATGGGAATCATCTGAGGAGCTTTTATAAAATACTAATGACCACAGTCCATTCCAGTATGAATTCAGTTGGAACCTCTGGGGTCAAGGCCCTGGGTCTGCAATTTTTTTTTTTTTTAAATATTACTAAAGTGATTTTAAAGTGCAGAAAGGGTTGAGAGTATTGTAAGAGACTCGTACCTTTGTAAACATTTGTTGTATGTGTTAGGTTCCCTTCAAGATTTGTGGCTGAGTCTAGACGCTGGTCGTGGCTGGCTCTAGGAAGGCTTTCCAGAACTTCTGTGAAAGACCTTTGATTGATACTAATAATGAGAGAAAACACCTCTGGTTTTATTTTATATAGTCTTAGTTTTACCCATGAGCTCATGTGAAATTGAAACTCAGAGACACAAGAAGCCTTTCTTTTTGAAGGCCATAGATGTATGGAGACGTTGTGCCTGCTGTGCAGAATGATAATTTCTGTGGATGAACTTGGAAAAGGGAACTCTGAAAACTGTCCTCATCACCGCAGTGCAGCGATGGTCCTCCTGAAATAGGAATTTCAGGAGACAAGTGTTCATCAAGAAGATATTCTTCACTGTCATTATCCCATGTAAAAGATAAGCTTTATTTTACATTTCTTCCCAGGAAGACCTGTTGTCAAAGGCACATTGATCATAAAACACAGAAGAAAACGGAGATTGGCATTTCTGCAGCCGAGAAAGACCTGGCACTTCCCCACGTGGGTCTCTGCTCAGACGACTGGATTCTCAACTGGTCATAGGACTGCTTCCCAGACTCCGGGTTTTCAGACTTGCAGTGACACTGTAAGATCTGCCTAAGGTTATTTAACTTTTATATTTTTTAGTTGTAAATCTGGGAGGGAAAATTTATCAGACCATTTTTTTCCCATATCATGAAGCTGTTTGTAAATACCCTGAACAGTTGTTTTATTGATGAAACATTTTTTACGGTTTATGATGTCTTTATCAGTATCAACTGTTATATTAAAAGAGGTTATATAAAAATAATAGATTTCATTTTCAAAGGTGGTGTTTATTATCGTAAATGGAAACTACCTTCTTGATAATGTACATTGAATAGAACGTAGTTATGTTTTCATTCTAAGAGTGATCTGTGACTCAGATTTCCGGGATCAGTCAGTTTGCTTCTTCGTGGTGTGGGGAGAGCATTGGAGCACGCAGGGGGTTCTCAGGGAGCATGTGCTCAAGAGGATAGGTGCTCCAATGTATACCCCTGTCTCTCAGGGAAGACAACTTCTGCTTTAGTGCCATTTCTGAGGAAGGGGAACGACAGCAGCACTCATTAACTCTCACTACCACTCAGATAATAACAACATTTCTGCATAGTTCTTTGTAACGTATGAAATTCTCATCAGTGAAGACAACTGATAAGTGTTCTTGTGGAAGGAGAGCTTTGTGGTAGGAAGTTCCTGAACTTAAACAAAAATAAGAAAATGCAACTTGTCTCAGAAGGGAAGAAGATTCTGTTTCCTCATGTGTGACCTGTCTTGTCAGTTCCTTCACAAGCCTGAGTGTCTGAGTAAAGATACAGATTTGGTTCTCAGGCCACAGTTATGTTTTGAAATTGTGCATGACAACAAAGTTCAGCCCCCTGCCTTGCCTTTCAGGTTTGCATAACATGATTCATAATTCAGTGAAATCTGTCTCTGATGCTCTTGGATGCTGAATTGTACCTTCTGAAACTGTCTTAGGAAATACTGAATTCAGAGGCTGTTTTTCATGTGGGGGCTTCAGACTGAGTTTTTTAATCTGTTGCCTCCAGGGGTCCCATTAAAGCTCCAGGAGCCGGGCCCTTTCCTGGGGGCATCTTGAGGTGGCAGGAGAGTCTTGGCGGGCTGGTCTGAGAGAGAATCCCGATGGTGTCATTTAGATTAGTTCCACTTCAATACTTTGAACCTTCAGGTTCTCTGTAGTGGGTTTAGTAATATCTACAAAGAGGTATTATAAGGAAAGCACTTGATGCACTGAGATGATTTAAAAAAAAAAAAAAAAACAGTTTTAGTGCCCTTTAAGGGTAAAAAAGTCCTTGGAGACACGGCCTTCTATAGACCAGCTTAGCAGCCCCACTGCAGAAGAGCCCACAGGATGTCCTCGCTGCACCTGGAGAAGCTACTTAACCTTCTGACCACAGCACCAGTATTAACAGGCCAACCTGCTAGCAGTGATCAGAAATGAGGCCATTGTTCAGGACGAGCGTCCAGCCATTTTAGAGGAATGATTTCATGTTCAAATATATTTGATAAATAATGGATACAGGTGGCCGAATGCCTTTATACCTGGTGTGTCTTTATACATCCATACCCTGATATCTGGTACCACCTGAGGGAAGAAGATTGTCTCACCCGTGAACTGGGCGCGGTGCTTTGATCCCTATTTGTGAGTTGCACCAGAATGATTGAAATCTGTGCCTGTAGCACTTGAGTAAACTGTCCTTAAACTTAGTTACCAGCTAGAACCTCTTAAAATGTGTTACTTCATCGGAACAGCAGGCCTTTGTTTCTGGCACTCCTGTCCTTTCCCTGCCTGACCCGTGCTGCTGGAATTGTGCATCTTTTGCCATAACTGAGGCCTGCTGCAGGTCTGTGGTTTGCCTTGCTGCTCAAGGTGTGTTCCAAGGACTCACAGTGTGGGCATCTTGCTGGAGCCCTGCTGACCCGCTCAGGCAGACTGGAGCCAGATCTGCATTGTAGCAACAGCCCCAGGTGATCCTTGAGTTTGAGAAATGGTGGGATACTATTCTGTGTTTTACTCCGTGAAGCTGTGCTGTGGCGAGCATCATGCTTCTGGGAAAGGTAACTGGCTAGAGCTTGGAACCATGCTAGGGAACCCGTCTTGCTGCCAGCTGTTAGGTTTGGTGATACGGATCTGCCAAAGGTGAGGGTTGTACTAGAATGTGTGATCGAACTTACAGAGAGTCCTTTAGCAGAAGGCCCTGAAATCCTGGGCCTCAGGCTTCCTGGTCAACCACTAGAGACTCCACTTCTCCAGTTCTCTTCAGCAAAATGGACTGGTGATGGCTGCCCCGCCTGCTTGTCTGGGGGGTCAAGTCAAGTGGGGTCCTGCTAGTGGAATGCTGGAGCCATCGATGGGAGTGGGGAGGGCGCTCCTCCAGCTGGTGAGCCCCTCCTTGTTAAAAGTCATGCTGGCTGTGCTGGAGGTCACCATGGTGATTGGAGCAGGTCTGTGTATTCTTTTCATCATGGCATTTAGATTTCAACTTGGTAGTCTTCTGACCGTGCTCGTAGTCCTGACTTCCAATTTCAGGTAGCTATGATGAGGTTTTCATCGCAATGCATTAGAGGTCTCTGCTCTGCCAGCCACCGAAATAGCTTGATGGCCTTTGTGACCCTGTGTCCTGTAACTTATTTTTTAGAGAATATGTTGATGAATACAATATGTTGATGGATAAAATTTTCATAAACAGGTCCTACTGTGGTTATACAATAATATATTCAATGAGACACTTTTTATTTTTATTCATTTAAAAAATATATATATACATATATATATACATATATATATACATATATACATATATACATATATATATACTACAAAGATTTTATTTATTTACTTGTCAGAGACAGAGAGAAAGCAGGAGCAGGGGAGGAAGGGGCAGAAGGAGAAGACTCCCTGCTCAGCAGGGAGCCCAACGCGGGACTCGATCCTAGGACCCTGGGATCATGACCTGAGCTGAAGGCAGATGCTTAACCAACTGAGCCACTCAGGCGTCCCTACTTTCTGTCTTTTAAATGTAATTTCCTTATATTATAAAAGTATGTATTACTTTATTATTATATTTAATTATACTAATTATGTATATTACATATAATTGTATATTCTACAGCTAAATTGTAAGTTTTCTGGGTCCCAAACCAGAGTAGGAGGTGATCATGTGATCCCTGTAATCACGAGAACTCTGATGACGTTTCTCTCTACGTTGAAACATGGCGAAGGGGTCTCTGCAGGGTCTGCGGTATCTGCCAGCCACCTGTGGCACTGGTCATGGTTCTCTTTCTTGGTTCATAGATACCTTTGGTCCAGTGGATCATCATGTGTGTTTCCAGAAACCTGACATGGGAACCTGTCCTGAATACGTTGTATCATCCATTCTTGCCCATCAACTTCCTGTTCATTTCCTGCTTCATCCAGTTACTCAGTATATTGTATGGGTGTTACTGTAACACAGCAGATACATTTTGGAAGATAAACAATGTAAAACGCCCACTGATAAACAATGTAAAAGGCGCCCACTGAATAGATGTTTAGTCATCCTGTAAGGTAAAAGACAAATTGTTTCTGTTTTTACATTTTAATGATAATTACCTTTTGTGAAATGCTAGTCTCAGTGCTAGAGACTTTCTACGTTGTTTTATTAATATTTTATTACTATAAAGAAGATACAGTTATAGCCAAAGTTATAGGTACTACAGAAAATGAAATGTGAAGGTCTTCTCTACCCTTCCAGAAATTCCCAGTCCAGCTCTGCAGCAGGAAACAGTGCTAGCATTTTGTATGTCCTTCTGGAAACTATCTGTGTATCTACCATATATAAGTATCTCTCTCCTTTTTCAGTGGACTGGATTCATACCCTGTAGGCTGTTCTGTAGCTAGGTTTTATTTACACATAAAGATGTACTTTGGACTTCTTTCCATAGTAATATAGCCTGATCTAATGCATTCTTTTTTTTTTTTTTTTTTTTTGGTGCAGAGTACCCAGTGTACAGATATGACAGAATTTAAGTCTGCCATTGCTGATATTTTAGATTGTTTCCAGTTTTCACTGGTACAGACAGTGGTGCAGTCTGTAACATCCTTATCAGTACATTTATCTTTACACATTATTCAAGTATATCCAAAATCTAAATTACTAGTAGTACTGTGGTCAAAAGAGGGGAATATTTAAAATTCCTATTTTGGAGTGCCATGTTGCTCTCTTAGATGGTTATGCTAATTTGCATTTGAAATTTAACTCTCAGAAGAGCCAAGAGTAGAGACTGTAAGAGTGTAAATCATTTGACCCATGTTCTCAAAGGTGGAAAGTAGTAGAGTCAGCTTTTGGACTCAGATCCAGCCACACTATTTCTTCTAAGCAACAGATGTCTCAGCTGCTGGGTTTTGGGCTTTTTTTTTTTTTTAAGATTTTATTTATTTATTAGAAAGAGAGAACACAAGGCAGGGAGAGGGGTAGGCAGAGGAGAAGCAGGCTTACTGCTATGTAGGGAGCTTAATGTGGGGCTTGATCCTGGGACTCCGGGATGATGACCTGAGCTGAAGGTAGACACCTAACTGACTGAGCCACCCAGGTGCCCCATATTTTTTTTTTAAGATTTTATTTATTTATTTGACAGAGCACAAGTAGGCAGAGCAGCAGGCAGAGGGAGAGGGAGAAGCAGGCTTCCCGTGGAACAGGGAGCCGGACTGGGGCTTGATTCCAGGACCCTGGGATCATGACCTGAGCCGAAGTCAGATGCTTCATTAACTGCAGCACCCCGGCCCCCCTCAGCTGCTGTTTTAAGCATAATTTTGGCTTTAAAGCTAGGAGGCATTATTCTTTATCTCTTTATATTCTTAACACTCAATCATGCAATTATGATAATTCTTCCATCATCAATGCACAGCCTTTATGATTTTGTATATTGATTTCATATCCTGCAACTTCACTGAATTCACTTAGTCTCACAGTTTTGTGGTGGAGTCTTCAGGGGATTCTATGCATAATACCATACCGTCTACAAGGAGTGACAGTTTTACATCTTCTCTTCTGACTTTTTTTTTTTTTTTTTCTTGCCTAATTGCTCTGGCTAGGACTTCCAATACTGTGTTAAATAAAGGTGTCAAGAGTAGACATCCTTCTTTTGTTCCTGATGGTAAAGGAGAAGCTTTCAGATTTTCACCATTACAGATGATGTTAGCTGAGGGTTTGTCATATGTGCTCTTTACTACATTGAGGTCTGTTCATCTGTACCCACTTTGTTGAGACTTATCACAAATGTTTGTTGAATTTTGTCAGAAGCTTTTTCTACAACTATTGAGATGACTGTATGATTCTTCTCTGTCATTCTGTTAATGTGATGTGTCACATTGAATGATGTATGAATGTGGAACCATCCTTGTATCCCTGGAATGAATCCTATTTGATCACGATGTATAATCCTTTTAATGTATTCTTGAATGCAGTTTGCTAATATTTCCTTGGGGGGTCTTGCCTCTATGTTCATCAGGGATATTGGCCTGTAGTTTTCTTCCTTGCAGTGTTCTTGTGTGGTTTTACTATCAGGGTAAGGCTGGCCTTGTAAATGAGCCTGGAAGCTTTCCTTCCTCTTCTAAGCCCTTAATGGTGGTCCTATGAGATGGATGTTGATTATTATTCTGATTAATACATGGGAAGAACTGAGGATCAAAGAAAAAAGGAATTAAATTTTAAAATGTAATCAGCAGATGGTACTTGACCCAAGGCTTTATGGCCCCCGAACTGCCAAAGCACTCGTTACAAGAACGCTGGTAGAAGAGGTGAGATAAGGGGTGTGGGATTAGTGGCTTTGAGTGTATTGATACTGGTGCATTGTGTTCACTAACAACAGGGAAATACACTGATATTTCTGGCCATGGGGCCCTGTCACACCTCAAGCCAGTAGCAACTCAGAACAGCTTTCTTTTGGCCTCCTCCATGTGTGATGGCCCCAGGGAAAATGGGTGATTTGCAGTTGAGGGCATTTGATCCAGAACTTTCTTTAAACCTCACTGCAGACATAATCATGTGGCATTACATCTGTCAGGATAGTTCCTTTTTATTAAGTGGACTCTTCCTCTGTCTCATCTGCTTTCCTCTCAGCTCTCTCTGTCTTAGGCTCAGACCAGATCTTTTTCTAAAGAAATAAGATCTTTGTCTGTAAGGCCGTCGGATCTCTTCTTGACTTCGGATCAAAACTTTGCTATTTTCCAGGCCAAATACACCCACTGAACTTAATCCACAGACATTTCTTAGAATATTTTTTTTCTGTTTTCGCTTTTAATTATTTTTTGCTTCTAATTCACAACTTATTTATAAAGTCAGTTTGATTGTTCCTATTTTAAGATTGAAGAACCTGAATCATAGGAAGCTCGTGTGACTTATTTCAAATACAAGCCAGTCAGAGTTCAAGTGGTTGTTTACTCTCTACTAGTGCCTACTCCATCAAAAGAAGTCTCCAATTTAAGAAGCAGGTTATGTTCCAAAAATCCATGTGTAAGTCATGATTTGGCACTTGGAGTGAATTTTACCAGTAGTGGGGGAAATGTTAGAACTGGTGATTAGGCCCCTTGGCCAGCCTGCACAAGTCTGTGTAGCTCTTATATAACCACCTAATGATGCGTTTGCAGTAAAACTAAGAATGATCGTGGGATTCTGATTACCAAAAACTCTGTTTCCTGGGAGAAGCGTCCAGTTGGAAGATGGGGACGCAGAGGGAACTAGAGAGTCTGCAGGGACATCAGGGGCACTGGGAAGGCTGCCTGAGTCTGGGACACTGTCTAATGCCCACTTTCTTGTTAAAACTTTGAGGATTTGGGTGGTTGGGTGACGCTTGGCGCTAGCATAACTTCCGCAACAGCTGTGGTTAGCATTGATAGGACTGATGGACAAAATCATTTATCTGAGGGGATATTAATGATCCTGACGGTAAAGACAGACCAGCAAATCAGAGAAAACGTTCCCCCTTCAGTCGTCCGTGTGGTGAGGTCAGCGGAGTTGGTTCCCCATTGGCCCACAGACCCCACAAGCTGGGGCAGCCGGGCTGAGTTCTGGAGAGAAGATGTGGGTCCCTGGTGCGGGAAGAGGAGCCCATGATTCCTGTGTGTCAAGTGGTTCTGGGATGTGATCACATTTATGTCCTGTGTTTACACGTTCTGGGCTGCCTTGCACTTCAGAGTACAAAGCATCTTGTATTTCACTTAGCTTTGGAAAAAGTCTAGTGCCTCTTTAGACGACCCATGATTCCTGTCTTATTGTTCTCAGACATTTGTATGCAGCTTTTTTGGTTGTTAGCAAAAGGGAGGATACATTCTTTGGGGAGAGGAAGCTGAGTGACAGATCCCTCCTGAGCAGCCTCAGGGTGAGTTCTTGCCTTGCCAGCACACTGAAAAGGTGAGGGGAGGCCCGCCTGCAGCCCCTCCCTGGGCTGGTGACACGCAGACCTGCCAGAGCCCTATGCCAGGTGCTTAGCCCAGAGAGGGAAACTGCCTTTACTACAACCCCTCCCATGGTCCCTGCAAAGGAGGGCGGGACCTGTGACCACTTTCAGAAGTGTTAACAAGGGAGGAGGGAAGTCAGCATCCACAGCTTTACATATATTCTGAGGTTTATAGAGTCTTTGTTTTTCCACTAAAATAATTTACAAAGAAATTTTTTGACATCCATATAATTCTTCCATTTCTTATGATGCTGAATTTGTGCGTGTGTTTGAGGAGTCTTTTTCTGTCCAGAAGGGAAATACAGTAATGATGCTGGAGTTGTGGCCAACATCTTCTGGGCACCAGTATCAGATTGGACATGCATTGCTGTGGCGTGCTCTGCTCAGGAAGTCCCCTGCTGTGGGGGCATGGAGTGGGTGACAGTGCACACTGGGACCTTCCTGGGGCAGGGGTAGGCAGGTTTGCCAGGTCCAATGGCCACATGCTCAGACTGAGCCCTGGTGATTTCTTCTGGTGCCTGCATGTCTGCAGGAGGTGGGGAGAGATCAGGGAGGGACTATTCTGCAGGCTGTTCTACCTGCTTTAAGGAGTGCCCTGCCCAAAGGTTTAGAGGGCTACACCGCATTTCTCTTGTTGGCTTAAATTCACGTGTGGGATAAATAGACCGCAGGCGGTGGGGGGACCCGTTGCTCTTACTGCAGATTCCATTTTGTGCACATGGTCAGAGGTGAGGTGGGTGAGAGGGGAGGGAGGAGGTTGTGTGTTTTTGCTTTTGTTTGTTGACGGACAGAAACATGCTACTGGTAATTCGACTGTTAATTTTCCTTTACATTGAAGCCCTGGACCTTCTAGTAAAAGGAAAAAAAAGTTAAGAACAAAAACCTCATTTCAAGCAAATCCCACTCGTACTATTCTTTTTCTCATGTGCAAACAATGCTACATAACATAGAGGACAACATAATAAGTTCTTGGCAGCTTACAGGGCATGCTTGTTCATTTTTTACGCATTCTAGTCATCAGTTTAGAGAAAACTCTGGTGTCTGATATCTTGGCTTAGCTGATTGCTTTTTATTTTCTTTTGTTTCTTCTTATTCTAGGACCTGATAGACTTAGGGGAAAGATCATATTTTCTTGAGATTTTTCTAAGACACAAGGTATTCTTTTTTTTTTCTTTTAATTTTATTTTTTATAAACATATATTTTTATCCCCAGGGGTACAGGTCTGTGAATCGCCAGGTTTACACACTTCACAGCACTCACCATAGCACATACTCTCCCCAATGTCCATAATCCCACCCCCCCAACCCCCCTCCCCCCATCAACCCTCAGTTTGTTTTGT
>NW_019154108.1:31284073-31325053 GCF_002288905.1 Enhydra lutris kenyoni | reverse complement strand
AAGCCTCTGCCTTTGGCTCAGGTCATGATCTCAGAGTCCTGGGATTGAGCCCCGCATCGGGCTCTCTGCTCAGCAGGGAACCTGTTTCCCCCCTCTCTCTGCCTGCCTCTCTGTCTGCTTGTGATCTCTGCCTGTCAAATAAATAAATAAAATCTTAAAAAAAAAAAGATTATTCAAAATAGGGGTGCCTGGGTGGCTCAATTGGTTAAGCATCTGCCTTCAGCTCAGGTCCTAGGATGGAGCCGTGCTTCTCCCTCTCCAAACTCCCCCTGCTTGTGTTCCCTCTCTCGCTGTGTCTCTCTCTGTCAAATAAATAAATAAAGATCTTTAGGGGAAAAAAAATATCCAGATTATTTTAAACTACACAACTCACTGCCCTCATGGTGGCCCTTCATTTTGTCCATTACTCCTGTGTCCTAACGCCCCACGCCTGGGTGAAGAGTCGAAGGGTGATGTTGGTGCTCTCTCTTTCCCTGTCTTCCCCTAAAATGCACTAAGACTTACTCCGTACTTCACACTGAGGACAAGGACAGGGAGAGAAGGGCCAAAAGCAGAGGTGGGGAGGCATGGGCGGGACGGTGGCTCTTCAGGTGCACGGGGCCACTGAGCCCCTTGCAGAGGTTGCTGCTTTCCCTGTGCTCTCGACTCCTCCCAGTATCTTTCCTGTCTTGTCTGCATCTTTGCCTGTCTGCCTGTCACTGGCTGATTTTATATCATTTTCTCTCTTAGGGCCAAGAAGTCAGAACATGGCGGTGAGCGATGGAAACAGTGATTTTGTGGGTCTGGGCAATGGCAGCGTGACAACCAGTGTTCCCACCCTCGGTGCCGTCCCACCCTGTGACGGGGACCTCGCCACCCAGCAGCTTGCAGCCAGAGAGGCCCTGAGAACTAAAGTGAGTCCGAACGGATGCCTGCAGGTCAATGGCACCGTGAAGTCCTCCTTTCTGCCCATGGACAGCCACCAAAGAGCGCCCGCCATGCTGTCCCCATGCTGCCACCCGTGCCCATTCCATCGGCCCCTGGCCGGCCAGAGCAGTCACCCAGAGGGCCGGCCCGAGGCTGGCCCAGCCACGCCTTCTGCTCTGGCCTCATGCTGCTTGCAGCCACACTCCGAGTATTCTGCACCTCTGTGCCCCGGCCATACGCCCGTCTACCAGGCTGCGTGCTGCCTGCGGCCCTCTCCGTCCTTCTGCCTGCACCACGCGTGGCCTGGCCGTTTTCCACACCAGCCTGGGCAGCCGCACGTGGCCAGCTTCAGGTAAGTGTGCACAGGTTCTGCTCACCTTTGTGCCCCACCACGTCTGCACAAATGCTCCTGCTTGTGTCAATTTCCCCAAAAGGAGGAGCCCGCAGGTGTCAGTGGGAGGAAACCAGAATGCACGTGAAATAATATGTCCCTGTCTCATCCGTTGATAGACCCTTGTGTGCCGCCTGCCTGCCTGCCTGTCAGTTCGTTGTCCTGGTGGCCTTGACTTACAACGTTCCATGAAGCTTTTACTGTCAGCAGCTGTTGTTACTACTTGTGGGGGACACATCTGTGACAAGGCTGCCTGAACAGGAGTCTTGGTGGTCAGCAACCTTTATGACAATGAAGCAGGTGCTTCCGCATGCTTCCAAGCGGCGCATCCACCAGCTCTGTTCGTGTGCTTTGGTTGACCATGTTGAGATCAGACCATCTCTCAAGGGGGGACCCTGTCAATCTGCAGCATAGGGCTCTGAAAACTACATTTTATGAAGTATTTTTGGGTCTGGTAGACGGAAAAGTGCTGGGCACACCTGTGTCGTGTCTGGCACCCGCCCTAGCCCAATGTATGCTTTCTGCTCTGTCTCTCTTCCACACGAACTGCAGGTGAGTGATGCTGGTATTTTCTGAAACACTGAGTGCTTTGTAAGACCAAGTATTAGTTCATGTTTGTTGGTAATGAGCTTTCAGTGAGCTGGGAAAGCACTCTCCTTTGCCAGTGAGGGGAGAGTTCACACCCAGGGAGATGCGCCAGTCTGACACGCTTAACTCCATCGGCATTGACCCTTGTGGTCCACACCTCGGCCCACTTGGAGCATTTCTTTCTGGGGTGACAGAGAATGTCTCCTCCGGCCGCCTCCTCCTCATTCCTGCTGTCTTCACCCCACACGGTCACCACTTTGAGCTCTGCTACCGCGTGCTGGTTTTGCCTGGAAAGCTCGTGCAAATGCGGTCATACAGTGGGTACACGTCAGCGTCCCACGGTTTCCACTGAGCATAGTGTTGGAAACACAACTCACTGCCACATAGTTTGCCTTTCTGTTGCTGAGTCACAATGCACTGTGTACCTGGGACAGGCTCGCTGTCACCTACAGAGTCAGTCAGACCTCCAGTTGGGAAGTATGTCCTGGGGAAGTCACGTACATATGGTGTGCTGACTGTAGCTAAGAACACAGGGCTGTGTGCTTGGAAGTGGCTGATAAAGGAGATCTTAAAAGCTCTCATGGCAAGAAAAAGCTTTTGTAACTATGAGTGGTGACAGATTTATTGTGGTGCTAATTTCACAACGTATACAAACATCAAATTATGTTGAAACTAATATAATCCTGTATGTCAATTATAGCTCCATAAAAAAAGGATCAGATCCAGAAAGAGGTTGAGGAGTAGATCCTTTTCACCTTTATCAGGTTTGGGTTGCTGTTGACATTATCTGGTTTCACTGTTTTAAAAAGAACACAGATGGATTCCTTTCTCACATTGAGATCCTTCATCCATTTTGAGTCTATTTTCGTGTGTGGTGTAAGGAAATGATCCAATTTCATTTTTGGAGAACACAGGCAGCAACCTCTTCGACCTCAGCTGCAGCAACATCTTCCTAGGAACATCGCCAAAGGCAAGGGAAGCAAGGGCAAAAATGAACTATTGGGATTTTATCAAGATCAAAAGCTTTTGCACAGCAAAGGAAACAGTTAACAAAACCAAAAGACAACTGACAGAATGGGAGAAGATATTTGCAAACGACATATCAGATAAAGGGCTAGTGTCCAAAATCTATAAAGAACTTAGCAAACTCAACACCCAAAGAACAAATAATCCAATCAAGAAATGGGCAGAGGACATGAACAGACATTTCTGCAAAGAAGACATCCAGATGGCCAACAGACCCATGAGAAAGTGCTCCACATCACTCGGCATCAGGGAAATACAAATCAAAACCACAATGAGATATCACCTCACACCAGTCAGAATGGCTAAAATTAACAAGTCAGGAAATGACAGATGCTGGCGAGGATGTGGAGAAAGGGGAACCCTCCTACACTGTTGGTGGGAATGCAAGCTGGTGCAACCACTCTGGAAAACAGCATGGAGGTTCCTCAGAATGTTGAAAATAGAACTACCCTATGACCCAGCAATTGCACTGCTGGGTATTTACCCTAAAGATACAAACATAGTGACCCGAAGGGGCACGTGCACCTGAATGTTTATAGCAGCAATGTCTACAATAGCCAAACTATGGACTAATAGCCAAACTAGATGTCCATCAACAGACGAATGGATAAAGAAGACGTGGTATATATACACAATGGAATACTATGCAGCCATCAAAAGAAATGAAATCTTGCCATTTGCAACGACGTGGATGGAACTAGAGGGTATCATGCTTAGCGAAATAAGTCAATCGGAGAAAGACAACTATCATATGATCTCCCTGATATGAGGGAGAGGAGATGCAACATGGGGGGTTAAGGGGGTAGGAGAAGAGTAAATGAAACAAGATGGGATTGGGAGGGAGACAAACCATAAGTGACCCTTAATCTCACAAAACAAACTGAGGGTTGATGGGGGGAGGGGGGTTGGGGGGGTGGGATTATGGACATTGGGGAGGGTATGTGCTATGGTGAGTGCTGTGAAGTGTGTAAACCTGGCGATTCACAGACCTGTACCCCTGGGGATAAAAATATATTATATGTTTATAAAAATAAAATTTAAAAAAAAAAAAAAAAGAACACAGAGGGAGATGGGGAATGACAATGGGTCTTGGGGGACCGTCCTCTGCAGTGTGTTCTTGCAGTTTCTAAATACATTTTCCAAGTCAGGGGCGAGAGTCTTTTAGTCACAGAACTACGGGAAGGATGGGCCAAAGCTATTTCTCCGAAGGCTTGTCCTGATAGCGTTGTGCTATGTAACCAGCTCTAGGCTCCTTCTACGTTGAATTAAACTGTGCAAGTGTGGGGCACCTGGGTGGCTCAGTGGGTTAAAGCCTCTGCCTTCGGCTCAGGTCATGATCCCAGGGTCCTGGGATCGAGCCCCACATCAGGCTCTCTGCTCCGCGGGGAGCCTGCTTTCTTCCCTCTCTCTCTGCCTGCCACTCTGCCTACTTGTGATCTCTCTCTGTCAAGTAAATAAATAAAATCTTTAAAAAAAAAAAAAAACTGTGGAAGTGTTTGACTTTGAAATTATATGGTCACTGATATTGACACTTTAGAATCATCAGTTATATGGTTGCAGGATGTGAGGGGAGACAGATACCTCTATATTTTGAGGCTGATCCCACCTTTAAAAAACTTCAGAAAATATTAAACCTATGGGCAGGTAACCCATTCTTTTAATACACAGGCAGAACTTTACCATAGCGTTTCTGCACGTATTCTTAAAGGGATGAGAGTCCTGTGTTCATACGGCTTTAAATAGGACGGCATGGGGGTGGCTCAGTCAGTTCAGTGGGTGACTCCTGGTTTCAGCTCAGGTCATGATCTCGTGAGAGGTCATGAGATCGAGCCCCACATCAGGCTCCATGCTGGGTATGGAGTTTAAGATGCTCTTTCTCTCTCTCCCTCTGCTCGCCTGTTCTCCCTCTCTCAAATAATAGATTAATAAAATCTTTAATAAAAAATAAAATAAATAAATAGAATAGCATTAAAAAACAGATAAAAATGTCATATTTGTCTATCAAGAAAAGTTGGCGGAAAAAGTGGAATATTCCTTGAGAAATTTTTCCTATCCAGAATGTTTCTCAAGAATTTGAGCCTTTGATCAACTCCATGTAACAGATGGAATCTTCTACAGATATCTGTACAGGAGTGTCTCTTCGCAGTTGTGTCTATCGCATACTTCACTTAGGATGTGTCCTTATGAGCTGTAAGTGACATACAGGATTATATTAGTTTCAACATTTACTTATTTATACAATCAACAGTATTTTCTGAGTGCATGCTGGGCATCGCAAATGTAATTGTGAACAGGATGAGACTGTGAGGTGGCGGGAAGGGAGAGAGAAAAGCCAGCCACAGGTACGAAATCATGAGGCGTGGTGCACAGAAGGGGCTCGCAGGCTGCAGGCCAACGCTAGTCACCCATGGGGACAGGAACAGTTTGTGCAATGACGTGTCTCTGTGCCCGCGCCACAGATAGGCCTACCTGACTGGTGTTTGGGTTTGTTTTGGGGTTTTTAGTTTTATTTTATAAAACACCTAAGCCATAGAGAATGTTTTAAAGGGTCAATCAAGTTGGAACTGTAATTTTATCCTGGTCCATGTGTACTGCTCTCTTTCCTTACCATCCATAAAGTCATAGGTTCTGTCTCATCCCTTCTTGGCTCTTTATGTTCCAGCACATTGCTCTAAAAGATCCATTACATCAATCACCTGTGTGTGCTTTTTTTGTTTTGTAACCTTATCTGTCAATCTGTTGATGGATAAAATGGAGGTCAGTGTGAGAATCATGGTAATACCCTATTTTAATTCCATTTATCACCAAAAATGAAGCAGTTTACCTAGGTATCATTTTAAAGCTTCCAATTTTTCGTTTCTAGATTCCCATCTTCATACCCACAGTCTGGCCATTAATTACCAGGTCTAACTGAGAACACTGAGGAATCCAAAAGGCTTAAAGTAATGTCTCCCTACCAAGAGACAAGGCACACACCCCTCTGGCCTTCTGAATCACCTGGGGAGTTAAACATTAAATAAGTGCTATAATAATGATGTTTCCTTTGCAGTAGAAAAAAATAACTCTAGGCAATCAGAGGAGGGAAGGAGCCCTGTGGGTTGATGAGGTGAGAGGCCTTCTGACTGACAGGAGAGGGTTTGGAGGTTGGGGTGGTTTGGGGAGCAGGGGAGGAGCATGGAAGGAGGGGGAGGGAGGGGACATAGCATGGAAGAGGGAGAGGGGAGGAGAGTGGGGATGGAGCATGGGAGAGAAGAGGGGCAGAGCATGGGAGGGGATAGGGGCGGAGCATGGACATCCTGGGGAGGAGGAGGGGAGCGCATGCAGACTGATTGTGTAAGGATGAGTAGAGTGAGCAGGATGGCGGGAGTGGACGGTTGTGCATGCCAGAATGTGTGTGTGTGTATGTGTGTGTGTGTGTGCGCGCGCGCGCGCACACGCATGTGGCAGCATGAGAGTGGGCCCTGCTAGAGTATCCTGAGCCCAGTTTGGTCCTCTGGAGATCTGGAAAGTGCCCTCTGGAGTTTTGGGGTCCTCTTACTGCCATTTGAAGATGAAAGGGTAATAGTATTATACAACAGGATTAGCAAGGAATTCTGCATCCAGAAATAGCAGATTCCCAGTGCAAGCTCTGAGCTGTTTTCAATTGAGGCAGAGGATGCCATGAATGATGCTTGGCAAGGCCCAAACTCGTTATCATGGCAGGGATGATGTGAGTTCTGGGTGCCCAGCAAGCACACTTCTACTTCCCTGAAGGCAGTCTCGCAGGCAGATGGTCACTCTGAGTATGCCCCACTGCCAGAGGCTCAAGAGCTGTGCTGCTGAGCAGGCTTGGCATGGAGGAGCCCATGAAAGGGGCTGACAGCGGGACACAACCTTGTCCCCGCCCCAAACATTGTGCCCTATGCCATTTGTAGCGTGTGTCACTTTCTCCTGTTGTCCTTCTGGATTCTTCCAGCGTCTGGCTCACTTGCTCAGAGGTGTTCTGTTTGCTCTCCCCTAGGACACTACTTGCTTTCAGCTCTTCTTAAAAAAGGTAGGAAGTGATAATTCTTGTTTTATGTTAGGGGAGAATCTACTTCCTGAAATCTGATTTCTTGGTGTATAGTATATCATAACACCCCGGGCCAGATGACAGCTCTGAGCATTGTTTCTCAAACTGCCTTCCTGTGATGCTCGTGCTCTGCAATGATCCACCCTTTTCCCCTTTCCCGAGCCCTGGCGATTGAGTTATTTCTCTTTAGCTGGGACATTTGAAACAAAAATCACAGTGAACACTTCACTAGCATTGTGGCATGAACCTAGCGCTGATGCTGATCCCAGTGTCTGTGATTTGCCCTAATCACTAGACTCAAACCAAATGGCTTTTCTAAGATGCTGGTGCGATGAGTGGACAAACTGCAGGTTAGTGCTTCACTTGCTCAGCAAGTAGTCAATGAGTACTTACGTACCTGGTGTCAGGTGCTGGAAGCAGAGGTACAGACCACGTGGTCCTCCCCTTCAGAGGTGCGGGGGTGGTGTGGTTGGAGTGAGAGCTGGGTCTGGGCCTGGATGGACTCTAGGTAGGTGCTCACAGTGGTTCCCGAGGTCCAGAAGTGAAACAGCGGCGCTCTTCATCCATATATTAATTCAGAAGGAGAACCAGATCATAGTTGCATAAATTCTTCCCTCCTGTTTTCCTCTCTTACTAAGAGCAACATAATCATGAGCCTTTACTTACAGATGGTGGGACTGCTGGGCAGGCGTGTTGGAGGATGTGGTGGTCCCACTGCGTGCTTTAGATGCTCGCTGCTCACCGGGTCCAGTGAACTTCAGAATTCAGTTCTAAGTCTCCTGGGTGCCGTTCACCTGTGCCAGGGGCTTCCATACTGGACATGTGCGTTCTGCTAGGGTGTTTCCCTGGGCAAGGCTCTCTTTTCTCTTGGAGCAACTGAGGTTCCTTCTGACCTCTGCGGCAGCAAGTGGAGCTCCGGCGAGGTAGAGTGACAGCCGTATTTGACAGGGAATGATATCTTTTTTTTTTTTTTTTTGTCAACATGATTCTGGTTAATTGGGGTTTGACTGCTTATGTTTTGCTTGCTGTATCATAGGAAAATGTCCAAAGATAAAATCCCTTTTCTTCAAAAATCTAAAGGACTAAAGCCTCCCAACTATAAAACATTGTAGTGGATTGGTACCCTCTAGCGGCCCCAGTTACACCCACAAAAGCCGTTGCCATGTTACTTAGATGAACCTGAAGGCAAAGCTCTCTGCATATTTCATTTGTCGATGGCAGGTCTACAATACAGTGTCAGACAGAGCTTTTCTGGGAGACACAGACATCCTGGGAGGCACCACGGCCACTACTTTACAACTCGCCTTTTACTCTTCCAGCTCTTTCTCCCCTGCTCCCTGTGCCAGGTGAGGGGTGCGCACGCGGCTTCGCACACACACGCCCGCCTGAGTCCTGGCCAGGCCACTTGCTGTCTTCATGTCTCGGGCAAGCATTCGTTTCTCCTGGCCTTCCCTTCTGTCTCTGCAAAGGTGGGAGTGACCATTCTCTTCTGGTGTGTTCCTTTCTGTTTCTTCTCTTTCTCCTAGCTGCTGCTCTTCACTCCATTAGTCTTGTTTCAGAAATCAAGCTATGGCTGACTCCTGGCTGAAATAAACACATGATGTATTGCTTTTCACTCTTGTCCCCACCGACCCTAGCCCCCAGAAGAACAACTGTAGCAGACGGTCCCTGACTCACCATCTGGATGAGGAGAGGATTGTGGAGAATAAGTGGGACTCCCTGCGCAGGGGACCCAGAGCTGCTGTGCTAATGTTAATATGTCATCTGATTATGGGATTAATTTTAGAAGTCTGGTAAGATTGACTCTTGAGTTCATTGAAACTGAGGTTTATTTTTAAATTCCTTAAAGTAGTCAAAATTAACTTTTAAAACAGGATAATATTTGTAAAATCTAAAAATGTTCCAAGCTTGCTTGCCAAAGTCGGTCCGTCTGGCAGGCGGATGGTGAAGGCCTGTTTTATGGAAAGACTTCTCTTAGAGACTAATGTGGATAAAGGAACGGATTTCAGAGGGGGCTGTGAAATGCTCATTTCAGAATTTGGACCTTGGTCGTCTTCTGCTTTCATAGTACATGTCAGCAAACAATGCCCTCTTTCTTTCATAAAACTAATTAATTTTTTGGAATGAGGCAAACATGTTCTTTCTTCACCTCCTTTCCGTGTCAGTGAGAGTTGTTTTAGTAGGTACTAGAGACTGAAGAGGAAAAAAAAAAGAAATGGTTTAAATTTTCTCTTTTTCTTTTGGCTAAAAAAGTAGTTTAAAGAAACTTAAGAAATTCAACCAACAGTAAACCCAAGTGAAAGGATCGGGTACATCTCTTCAGGAAGACCCAATCGTTTGCACCCTATTTCCAAAGAGAGCACCCTATTTCCAAACTGAAGTGGATGGCTAGCTGTCACTTAAAAGAATTTATATACCTTAATGTTTATTAGGAGAATTTTGATTGCTATGCTATTTTATATTCTTTTCAACAAATTAACTCCATAAAAATACATCTCTTTTTTTTTTTTTTTTTTTTTTTTTTTTTTTTTAAAGAAAAAACAGGTTTTTTTGCTTGTTGGTTGGTATTTTGGGTATAAACTGTGCCTGCAGCATAGCTGGAACTCAGTGAATATTTTTGTTTGTTTGTTTTTTTGTTTGTTTTTAAAGATTTTATTTATTTATTTGAGAGAGAGACAGAGAGAACATGAGCAAGGAAAAGGTCACAGGGAGAAGCAGACTCCCCATGGAGCTGGGAGCCCGATGTGGGACTTGATCCCGGGACTCCGGGATCATGACCTGAGCCCAAGGCAGCTGTCCAACCAACTGAGCCACCCAGGCGTCCCTCAGTGAATATTTGTTGAGTGAATGTTCACAAAACAGTAATTCTTGGAAGATCTTATGTAATGAAAAATTCACAGAGTTTAAACTTTTTAAGGAAAGCTCATGAAGTTAGACTGGTCACTGGCATCAGGGACCATAATGGTCTCAGAGGGTAGACATGGAGCAAACGCAGCTGCTGTCTGAGCACAGACACAATCTAGAGAGTCATGTGAGTCCCAGAGAGGGATTCAGGGCCTTTCCTAAACCTGGCCCACAGGAGCAGGAGGCCTGGAGGGGATGGGCATGGGGAGACAGCAGGAGCAGGAGGTCTGGAGGGGATGAGAGTGGGGGCCTGGGGGCAGCAGAAGCAGGAGGTCTGGAGGGGGTGAGAGTGAGGGCGTGGGGGTAGGTGGCAGGAGCAGGAGGCCTAAAGGGGATGGGAGTGGGAGTGTGGAGTGGGGGCATGGAGGGCGGTGGCATGTGGCCTCGTTCTGGAAAAGGACCCAGAGGAGGGGTGACAGCATGTTGTGCTTGGTATGTAACATGGGATCCTTGAAGCACAGCGTGCTGAGATGGTCCAAGGAGGCTGCTCCCCAAGCTGCACTTGCCCAGTGTTATGTAAGCATCATGAAGAACTTAGTAAGGACTCGCACACAGCAGCTGTAGCTGTAGCTATACCTTTGATTCACTGACCTTCCCCTGGGCCCTCAGAACCAGGTTTTGGTACTACTGTGTGTCTCCAGGGCCCAGCATGGGGCCTGGCATTTAGTAAACACTCAAATTAATTGTTCAACAGGCTAATAAATAATCGAGCATCCATCAAGTCCTTCTTGTGCAGAGCTTATTTTGATGATGTGATAATTTGATAATGAAAATCAGGAACCAGTGGTCTAATGAGGTAGGATATTTGCCCAGATGTGGGGGAAGACTCCACAGGTTCTGTTTCCCTAAAAACACTCTTTTATTACTGTTGTTTGAGTCTATTTGGGGGATATATCTCCTTCTGTTCTTTAAATCTCCCTGCAAATGCACTGACTTCTGACTTTAAAAAAAAAAAAAAAAAAAAATTGAGGATGCCTGGGTGGCTCAGTTGGTTGAGTGTCCAGCTCTTAGTTTCAGCTCAGGTCATGATCTCAGGGTCCCGAGATCCAGCCCTGCACTGGTCTCCATGCTCAATGCGGAGCTGGCTTGAGATCCTCTCTCTCCCTCTACCCCACCCTCTGCTCTCTCTCCCTTTCTCTCTCTCTCTCAAATGAATAAATAAAATCTTAAAAAAAAAAAGTCACAGACTCGTTCATAAGGAGGAAAAGGAAGACATGTGGAGACGAGGCCCTCACACACTCCTAAGCTGCCATCTTACCTGGCTCTGGATCCCCTTTGAGAAAGTCAGGTGGGGCCTGGAATCTTTACTCCAAGAGTTGGCCAGGAATAACCTTTCTGTTTGCTCAGCCCCAGCCCCCTCCAGGATATTTGCAGGTCCCGCGAGAGTGACTTTATAAAAGTGGTGGATGAACCATAAATTCCCGAATTCTTTGTTCATATGTATTTTATGAATTTAGAAAGCAGACTCAAAGGAGAAGTTGTAGGACGAGATGTGATACCATGTTCTACATGGATTTGCGAATTAAGTGGTTTGAATCGTTACCGAGTAGTTTGAGATTCAAGCATGATGCTTTCTACTGGAATGTGAGCAGTTTACTGCTTCTAAGCACTGCTCTGGGTATCTAGTAAGAAGCACATTCATTCCGTCAGACCCTATTTCTGTGTCTGTGGTCACCTGGGCCTGCCCACCTCCCCTTCCTGAGACACTGCTTTCATTATGCCTCTCGGCCCTGGCTCGGGGATCCTGCACGGTTTCCCCCAACTCCTTGACCTGGCATTGGAGTCAGGGAGGGAGTGTGTTTGCTGGAGGAAGGAAGGGCGGTAGTTCAGGGAAAAGTCCGTAACCCTGAACAGGAACAGGGTAACAGATCTCAGTGAGTAAGATGACTGTAACAGATTTTCTTTCTGCCATTCATCAGTTTAAATGGAATTCTGATTAACTGTAGACTGGGTCTTTGTTTCCATTTACACATAATTAAGACTAAGGTAACTTTGGGGGCCCCAGCCAACACTAAATATTCTGGGTCTTTATTTTTTAGGTATTAGCCTAGGAGTTTTTAGTTGTCAGCCTTTGACCACCTTATTGACCACCAGAAAATAAAATTATTTCATTGTAAAGCAATTCCTAGGAGACATGCATTTAGGTGTATTATCCGATTATTAAAATGCCCCCCCCCCACACACAGAATTAAACCCAACATTGAGCACCACATTGTACTGATTTTTTTTCTGACTTTACTTTCTTACCTCACCTTCTTCTCCCAAAGCACATTCTACTCGAGCAGCGTTTGTGTCTGGTGAGTATTTTGGCTTGAGGATTTTAGATTTCGTTCCAGCATTCCTTGTTCTTAAGTCAGTTAAGTTTAATAAGATTTTGCTGGCTTTCTTTGAGCTTTTCTTGGATCTCTTGTTAATGATTATTATTCACATCATACTAAAGAAAAGTATATGCTGTCCTCTTATTTAGTATGTTTGGTGTAGGGCTCACAGCAATCGTCTGGCGTGCAAAGGCTCACATTTAAGGGCAAGTGCTTTATAAT
Source organism: Enhydra lutris kenyoni (assembly GCF_002288905.1). Classification (NCBI taxonomy): domain Eukaryota; kingdom Metazoa; phylum Chordata; class Mammalia; order Carnivora; family Mustelidae; genus Enhydra; species Enhydra lutris. Next base: position 31,312,647 of record NW_019154108.1, on the reverse strand, counting down.
TTAGTGTAATGTTAACTGTAATGCATGAGGCTGTTTGCTTTATGGGCTCCAACTAAACCAAGTAGATGTAACTTCATGGGCTGAGGAAGAATGCTTTCTCTTAACCAAAGCCACTTTTCAGCCATTTAAAACTATTCTTAATGAACTGATTGTGCCTTTTTTTCACTATTCTAATGTCTTTAAACAGTTTCCTTGTGAAAACATAAGGCATTCTTGGATTCCTCTTTTAGGGTGTGCATTGCATGGGACCAGAGTCATGTGGTATTTCAACCTTTGGTTACTGCCTCTCCTCTTTCTTCCGTCTAAGTGGCAGAGACAAAATGTGTTTGAAAATGAATTTCCCACGCCCCGCTTCCTTCACCTTTCAGGGAGCAGCCAGCTGGAGAGCTGCCTTTTAACTAGCGCTCTCTAAAGAGGAGATAATTAACTAATAATAGTAGAGGAAGGGACATCCTTCCCCATCTTCCCCCAGTTTTGGATAACACAATTCCTTTCTTGTTTATTGAAATCACTGGGGACAAAATAGCATCATTTCTTGCTTGCTTCTTAGGACCAGACTCTACTAATAAGAACTTTCTTTTTAACTTAAATTAGTGCTCAAGCTGTTTCATGCAAGTAGGATTTGTCCCAGCTGAGGGGCTTTGAGTCTGAGCAGAACAGACAGAGAATCACGTATAGTATGCACAAACATACTTTTGGAACGTCGCATAGAAATGCCTCCACAGGTCACCAGGCCCAGTTACTAATGGAGGCCACTGTTCTTGCTCTTCCCTCCATATCCCCACTGGAGAGACGTCTTTAAGTGTCAGGCATTCCTCTTCTGCCAGTTTTGATTAAGTTGCTATAGGGATTTTTAAATATGTTCAAAATGCACGTTTCTATCATTGTGTCTGCTGAATCTTTATTACATCTCTGCAAAATTTTTATTGTCTCCAGGAGGGAAACTGCAAATTATTTAATAGCACAGTTGGAGGTAGGATTTTCTCAGCTGAACAGTAGCCACTAAATGTTTACCTGGGCTTTCAAGTGCATAGAAGTGAAAGACAGCAAAGGGGACTCAGCAGAAGGATCGCCCATAACCAGACATTGTAGCAGTTTGGTCATTTTGAAAAACATGCTTTATTTTCTCCCATAGACTGGCATTTCCCATCAGTCATAAAGAAAATATAAGACTTGTGTGTTATAAGTGTAGACATTCATTACTGAAGGTAGAAATGGTCATAATCAGGAGTCTAAATGTATCTTAGGTATAAATTCAACATGGTTTGAAATAGGATTTTAGTGTCACATAGTTTAGAAGTTATTTTATTTTTCATTGGTTAAAATAACCAACCTAAGACATTCTGCCTAAAAATCATGATTTAAAGAAAAGCAGTTCTTTATCAGTGTGAATCAAGTCTGTGAAACACAGAGCATACTCACATGGATTTTAGGTGTGCCACCAAGGTGTGAAGATGGGAAGGGATGAAGGCGATCGTCAAGAGTCGTGTTTCCCCTTCTCTCACCTGCGGATATAGGCTTTGTGTGGAAATACAATCAACAAATTCATCACCTCCCTGAATATGTCTGGTCATGTGCACGATTAAGACTAGTTTTCCATCAACATTGCATTTAAGATTATATAACATTTGAATTATTTTTATTCTGCAATCCCATGACTATGTCCTTTCCATAATGTCATCACAAAATTACCTTTCTAAGAATTTTAATAGTAAGGCTTATCACTACTAAAAATAATCCAAAGTATTCTGGTATAATGAATAGCAGTCTTAAGTAAACACATGAATGAGTAAAATTCTTTCAAAATTATGAGATGGGACTTGATTGTGCATTGTACCTGTGTCTTTGGCAAAGAAAATAGATTTCGGTGGCAGATAGTCTCAAATTTTTAACAATATTAATGGTTTCGTCGAACCCTTCCCATATACCAGACCTTGTACTATGTTCTACACATGCTCTCTGATTTAATCCTGGAAACAGCCCAAGGAGTTCAGAGCTGTTGCTTCTGTCCAGTGCTAAATTAGACCATGAAGTGCCATTTCAGAGAGAGTGTGGGGCTCGGGATGAGTCTCTGACTGCGAGGTGTCTTAGTGTCCACAGAAGTTCACGAGTCAGGACTGCCATGACATAAGCACCGCATGGGCTCACCTCCAGGGTCACTGATCACATCCAGATGATGGGCTCTGGCTGCAGGAGGAGTTCCAGGCCGGGACACAGTGGCAGCTCCTCACATTCCTCTCACACAGACCGGAGGGAGAGTCCACCTCATTTCCCCGCTGTCTGTGTCCTATCCATGCTGCACTCAAACACAGTGGTGGTGGAAATGCCAGTGGTAATGAGTCTATCTTGCAGCTTTTAAGGATAACATGCCCTTTATGGAGGAGCTGTCCGGACAGGACCGGCTGCTTCAGATGTCGGCTTGCCCCCAACGCCCCTGAGGGTTTGGGGGAACTGTGTCCTCACCATTGCAAGCCCCTGAGCACACTTCCTGGTGCACCTCCCTCTCCAGTTTACACCAGCAGGGCTTAGCCTCAGCCACTGGATGCGGACGGCTCACCAGCTGCTTAGGAGAACAGCCAAGGTATTTGCCACCAGCCGCACGGAGTCCTGGGTCTGAATCCTACCCTCCCACGTGCCGACTGTGCAAATCTGGGTGGTTATTTATCCTTCCTGTGTCCCAGTTCCTCATCTATAAAATCTCCACCTACTTTCCAGAATTGTTTTCAGAATTAAGTGTTTTCCTATGTCAAGTGCTTAGGACATCGTGTTTGACATGTAGTGAAGTTTTGGACATTTGACTGTTGCTGTCTCTAATATGTAATTAGACTTCATGCCTGTCCTCTGTATGACCTGCGGGCTGACTGTCCCCCTCCCCCTTTCCTGGTGATACCCAGACTGGTGACACCCATCTCCTTTCTTCTCCTGAGTTCTGTGGTTCACAGCCCCCACTGATGACCCGTCCGTACACAGTTTTCTCTCAGTAGCCCCAGAGTGCTTCTGCTCTTCCTGAGTGCTGTGACTGTCCTGCCCGTGTGCTGCTCACCGAGCCGCTTTTTCCTCTACCCATACCTTTTCATTGTGGTTTTCCTACCCCCTCTTGTCTGTTAAAGATTTCAGATCCCCAGAGTGCTGGAGTGGTTCAATTGATGAAGTGTCTGTCCTCAGCTTAGGTCATGACCCAGGGACCCAGGATCAAGTCCTGCATCAGTCTCCCTGCTCAGTGGGGACTCTGCTTCTTCTGCCTCTGTGCCCCCACCCCCGATGGCTTGTACTCTCTGTTTCTGTCTGACAAATAAATAAATAAAATCTTTAAAAAAAAAAATTTCAAATCCCCATTTCCTGCCCATATCTATCATATGATTGATGTCTCTGTATTCACAGTCGCATGTAGGACATCTTCCTTCAAATATTCTGCCAAAGTATCAGAGGAGAGTGCTTTGAAACCCTTAAATGGAAGCCTGGGTACCTTTGTTAATTAGACACAAGTAAGCATAGCTTATTGTAACTAGATACCATTGACTTGGGCAAGATCATGAATTTTGGAAGAAACTAAAATGTGAGGAAACAGAACAATATGGATTTTTTAAAATAACCTACTCAGAAGTAGCATAAATGGCAGAAAACTGAACCAAGAGTAGCCTTGATGAATGAGGTTGTGTTGCTCATCAGAGGCAAAGGGCCAGTGGACGCTCATCTGTGAGCCACCCACTGAAACGTTACTAGGGCTTCACCTTTACATATTTTCCTACGTTTGAGCGAAGCTGAATTTTATTCCAAGTTTGACCTGAAACTTTTCTCTTCAGCTGTCTTAAAAAAAGGCAGTCCTTGAGGCAAAACTCAGAGTGTGGTGAGGGAAGCCTGAACGTTGCTTACCTGTGGGGGCAGAGTATGGCGATTGGTTGGCAGGAGCACCGGTGAGCTTTTTGGCCTGCTGGGGGGGTCTTGTATCCCAACCTGAGTGGGAGACGCACGGACATGAACATGCGTGAAAATCCATCAGGTCCAACACTTATTTATACTTTGTGCCTCTTACCGACAAGCCAGGCGAAATAGGAATGATATAAGGCCTTTGAAGAACTAAAATGTCCTTTCCTCATTTTGGAAGACAGGGAGGGTATTCCATTCATTCTTCTCTTCCTGGTTATGCAGCGGGAGGAGTTAAGAGGCAGGAGGAAGGCGTGGGGTGCTTTCCTCCAGGACTTTGTCATCCTCCCAGCTCCGCCCTCCCCCCCCCCCCCCCCCCCCCCCCCCGCCCCAGCCCCAACTCATCCCCTTGCTGTTTGTGTGGATAAATGTTTTCCGGGATTTGAAGAGAGCACACCACATGCTCCACAGCTGCATTTTTATTCAGAAGCTGAAGGGTAGAGCCTTTTGTGACACGATCACATTCTTCCCCAGTTTGCTTTCCTACTAGCATCTCTGTCGGCTGCCCATCTTCCCATCGTGGTGCTTGAGAGTAGAAACTATTTTCTGCCTTTTCCTCCTCAACAAGTGCCTAGTGAATTGGAACTTCTAGGGTGGAGAAGAGATGGCAAAAGGAATGATTCAGTAATAAGGAGACAATAAAGAGCCATCCATGTGGAGACAGTAACACATCTTTTCCATCCATCTGTCGAAGGCCTTATGATAGAACTAAGCCAAGGTTATAAAAAGATTGCAATTTTCCATATGGAAGAGCCAGATTTAGGGCCAGGAGGAAGGAACAGAGAGGGTGTTTCTAACATTTCTGACATGAGAGAGTCTACATGTGTAAGCCTTTTCTTCCAAAATACCTCATTCTATGACAGAAGTCAGGTTCGGGGAAACGTACTGCTCTCAGTTGACTTAGAATGGAAAGTACGTTTACTTTGTGAGAAATTGCTTCATATTAGGAAAGCATCTGGGAGTCTGCTATAATTCTCCCTCTGGGGCTCATGCCGTTGTCCTGTTAGGAAGTGGTTCTGAGTGAGCTGAGGGCTTCCGAAATCTCCTTCAGGACCTTAGTTCTAGGCTTTAACGTAGGATGCACACATCACTGGAGAACTACAGTCCTCTCGTTACCCCTGCTGTTCTCTCCCTCCCCAGAGTCACTGTGAAGTCACGGATGCAGCAGTAACACTGTAAACCCATTAGTTCTCTAAAGGGAGTAGGATTTCCTAAGTTCACTCTGTCCCAGCTCTTGCCTGTCCTGAAGCCAAAATAACAAAAACAGTGCGATTCTGTGAAAACCATGGAATCTGTGGACCCACCAGGATAGATGAGACAGACCTTGGTATACATAAAACCTCAGTAAAGTAAAACCTCTTGATGACTCTGTGGGCTTCTGACTTCCACCCAGCTCCCAGTCTCAAATGGAACCTAACATTTGCTGCTGCTTCTGACAAAAGCCTGGAGGAGGTGGGAGGTGATTTCCTGTCCCAGTGTCCCCAGATCTTGCTAAGGTGAGCGCCAGCTCACCGAGAGATTCTTCACCACTAGCATAGGCTATGAAGGCCGTCAGTCAGGAGCCACAGCTATTACCACTGACGGTGAACCCATGTGAACAGGTGCACAGATGTGCCCAGTGGGTCTCGGGGCCTCAGCAGCTGCTCCATGATCAGCTTGCTGTCATCACGTGTTTTATGAAAATGAACATTTAGACCCTCGTTTCCCCCAAAAGCAGAGCTTTGCAGAAGATGACAGCCAAAGCATCATGAAGTAATAGGGCTGGCCTCAGTTACTGAGGGGAAATTGGGAAGAACACAGACATCTGGGTCAAAGGTCACTCTTCAATGGTAAAAGTAGTTCCCAAAATTACAAAGGAAAGTTGCAACTATGGAAATTTTAAGATGTGTGTCCAAAGATCATGTTAAAAACAGACCAGACAGCAAGTAGGAAAAATAGTTGCCATAACTGTGATGTTTCCCAGCTGTTACCAGGTTCCCATACATGAGTAGGAGAGATGCGTGTGCGCACATGTGAACACACAATCACGTGGACATGCCAAAGAGAGGAGTGTGTGATTACCGCTGTGTGTATATGTTAAATAAATCATCATAACTGCAATAGTACACTATATGGCTACAGAATGTTTTGTTTTCAGGAAGTTTTAATTCCTTAGGAAAAGCTCATAATCTGAGGTGATGACATGTTATATATCCAATTGTGCCCTAACTGTGCGTGTTCAACGTGTAGATTTAGGCACAAAGGAGAACATATTGAAAGGAAATAGATAGAAAAGAATATAGAGGTTAGATCTTTGTAGTGAAAGTGTCGATGATTGCTTTTCCTGCATGATTTTCTGCATTTTCAGGCTTTAAAAACATGAGTATGTTCATTTTACAATTGGAAAACAAAACCAACATTAAAACAGAAAATATATCTCCCCTCAAAGCTTTGCCCTTCCTTTGAAGGTTGAAGTTCTAGGGCGCCTGGGTGTCTCAGTCAGTTAAACATCTGCCTTTGGCTCGGGTCATGGTCTCAGGTTTCTAGGGATTGAGTCCCACACTGGGCTCCCTGCTCAGCAGGGAGTCTGCTTCTCCCTCTGCCTCTACCTGTCCCCTGTTTGTGTATGCTTGCTCGTTCTCTCAAATAAATAAAATAAAATCTTTTAAAAAAATAGTTAAAGCTCCTATTTTAGAATGGACAAAACTTACTAAGTGAAAAAGCCCATCAAAGCTAATTTGTTTAAATTTTTAAAAATGAATATTTTATGCTGCCTTTCTGTAATAGTGGGTGGGAGACTCAAGTGAGGGACTTATGGAAAGCCTGAGTGCTCTTACATGTCAGCTGCGCTCTGGGGACACCACTGCCCTTGAGCGTCTGGGGTCCCTGCAGTCTCCCTGTGACACTCGCCCATTCAGGCATGTGCTGCTGACCTCATGGTTTGCACCTGCATACTCATCTGAAGCCAAAACGTGGGGAGCCCTCTTACCAAGCCCTTTTTAGCACCTTTTTCATTAGACCATCGATTTAGCAGTTTACAAAGCATTTCTCTCACTTGCTGTTCACATAAAGAGTCAGCATTATTTTTCAAAACATTTTAAGACACAAGTTCTTCCCTCTCTTGTGGAAGATCGTTTCCATTGATTATTCACATGAAGATTTCAGCCTAGAACTCTAATTGGAGGCGCCTGGCTTTCCTGCTCTTGTCGGATGGCTTGGTGTTCAGATACCCAGTGATCTGAAAGATCTAAAGCTCCACAGAATACAGCAGAATTTCAAAGCAGGAGAGGACCTTAGAAACGATAGAATTCAGCTCTGTTTATTGTACAGAAGAAGAGGCTGAAGTCGGAGAGCTTCGGGCCCTCACTTAGCCCCCTGTTAGTCACAGGCTTCCTGACCTGTCATCATGATCTTCTTGTTACGTTGTCCTCAGGATACACGTCCAGACTCTGTTCTGTGGTGTTTGGGTGTCATTGGCATAGAGTCTGCACCACGCTGAGCCGAACACAGCGGCCCAGAAGTTTCCGCCTCACTGCCGTGGTGCTTCTCACTGTGGCCTGAGAACAGGTGGGCCCTGCCATGCTGGGCTCTTCTTCATGTTCCCTCAGAAAATTCCCATTTGTTCTCGTCAGATTCCTTTCAGCTTAGTTGATTTTTTTAACCTTGGGCTTCCGGCTGGGAAGGAGTCTCTTCTCTATCCTTATTATTTTTACAAAAGCTGACCTTGTGTGGGTTTTGCTTTGGTCTTTATTGGATCTTTTGGCAGTGGAGTTATGTAAATTTAGTTTCTAAGCTACAGGATAAATGTGAGCAAATGTAGTTAAGAAAATTTCGTTTCTCTATATACTGGTGTTCTTAAAAGCATAACAAAAGAATTTCTGTGGATGGTGAGCACTGGCCTGTCTTCCTGGCCTGCACAATGAAGATGTCACAACAGCTGCGAGGTATTGCTTTCACTGTCGCAATTCATTTTGATACAGTAGATTTTTATTATTTTTGTAACTCCCCCTCAAAGGTTTTTTTGTTTTGTTTTGTTTTTTAAGTAGCAGATGTGACTTTCAACCTTCCATACTCAAACTTGTATGATAAAGAGTAATTTTGTAGAGGCAATGTAATCCCAAATATGTGGGAAATGAATTTTAAGAAAGGTGAATGATGTGTCTTGTAATCTTGAGCTCAAATAATTGTTTTCGCGATGAGCCAAATATGGACAAGTCAAACCCAAAACTGGGGACCAGGAGAACTTGGAGGAGAAGGTGACCAACAGGTTAGTGAAGGATGTTTGTGTTTCTGCTATGGTCTGTCTCACCAAGGAGGGCCCTGTCCTCATGGAAAACCAGCGACTTCGACTTAAATTCAGATGTCCCTTCACGGAGGTCGTGATTAACATACATGCTCTTATTTAATATAATTTGTATAGTTTGTGGTGCAAATGCAAAAATGGTTTTACTTTTTTATAGATAAGATCCATAGAATTTTGAAAGTGACAAGTGTTTCTGTGTCTTAATGAGAGCGATTCAATGTATTTGTTGAATCAGGTTTAATGTCAGTCTCAAACATGTGCTTACAAAACTGTGCCTTCAACCTCCAGACCAGACTTTCGGACAATCTCTCCATCCAAATCGTCACTAACTTCTCTTCCATGGGCCCTATTGCTATTTTTAGTTCATTCTATAAAGATGTTCAATGTCGTTTTAGGCATTTCTGATTGTAGGTCATCATAAAGGAGTATTAAACACCACCGAGTATGGAAGTGTGTTCTAAGGTGCTTAGGATGGATCAACCTGCTTTATTCAGCATTTCACCAGAATGTTTTCTGGTCATACCATATATATTTGTGAAAATACATACTAAGAATTTTTATTCCCATATTCATTAGATTCTTCACTAAAGGAAGCTAGAAGTTATTCTGTTTCTTTCTCCCATTGCTGTGCTCCTGGACCACACACTAGCTCCGAGCCGGGGCTCCCTGAGTCTTCAGTGCTTCTCCTTGGGATTCACCCTGTACTCCGGCTCCAGATCATTCATCCTAAAATAGAGTTTTCAGCCCCACAGCAGCCCTTGCCTCATTAGGCTGCCCCCGAACTGTCACTGTGACTCAGCTCCTTCTGCTTGGGAAGGTCCTGCATGATGTGTGAAGTTTGCTTTCCGTCTGCCTCCTGTCACCTCTCTGAGCCCAGCCTGCCCCCCAAGACCTCACTCACATTCTGTTTCTCGCGTCCAGTTCAGCGCTGTTCTCTGGATTACTCTGTCCTCACCTTATCTCCCTGTTCTCTGTCCACTCCATGTTTGCCCTATACCTTTAAGTTCTGCTTCTTTTCTTGTATTATTCTCTAGCTATTTTTGTCTGGATGTCATATCTTCCTGGCAACTCTCCAAGGCAGTCGCCCTGGCTGGGACTGTGTAGGTCCTACCCCAAGTCTATTGAAGCCCATCCCTGGTGAGGAGCATGGGACCCTGGTCTCATTAAGCCTCCAAGGGATTCATTCCGGTGACGATCAGATTACTTGTCACTTAAACCATGCAGTAAGTGTTTGAACTGAGCAGAACTACCAACTTCATATTAAATGGATTTTAAGTTCTTTGAAAATTATGATCTGTGTGTAGTGTTACCTCTTTTCATCTAGTTTGTAGTTAGTCAGGATTCTGTATCAGTGAGAGAAATTTTCAAATAAAATATTTCAGTCACACATACCTAAATGAACAGGTTCCCAATTTCTCTTTATAAAAATTCTTTCACTTCTGTTTAATTATACAACCAATTCACGAATATATTCTCATGAATTCAAAAATGCAAAGTAGAACTCATCCTTGATTCTTTCCTCCAGGGTAAAGAGGGATATTGATTCGCCGAGTTCCCCTCCAAATTTTTTTAATACATTTACATATTTAGGGGACCGAGCCTGTGTGGCTCAGTTGGTTGAGCATCACACTCTTGGTTGTGATCTGAGGTCATGATCTCAGGCTTGCGAGATGGAGTCCTGTGTCAAGCTCTGCGCTCAGCACAGAGTCTGCTTGAGATTCTCCCTCCCTCTGCCCCTCCCCACTCTCTCTCTGAAAGAAAGAAAATCTTTTTAAAAAAAGACAATTTCCTCATACTCAAGCATTTAATATGTACTGAATGTCTTTGTTAATATTTATAAAGTGCTTGGTGTTTGTGAGATCCTCTTTAAACAGCAGTCCTCCACTGCCGGCCCTTTCGTCTGCCCACATGGTTCATTTTGTGCTTCGTGTGGTAGCTGGAGCTCCTTGGTAGTAACAACTCCAGATGCAAAATGACCCACATGGAGTGGACGTCTGTAAGCATTCTGGAAGTGCATCACCCCAGCACACCCAGCTCGGGTACATGAATGTCCAGGGTGCTTGTTTCATCTTCTCGAAGCACCCGAGGGTCCCTGAGATGATCTGTGCAAACACTGGAGGACAAAGAATGCTTTTGCTTTTGTTGGAAATCTTTCAAGAACACTCATCAGGGTGTGGATTCTTTACTTTAAGGTACTTTCTTCCTCACATACCAGTGCTGAACTGAAAAGTTACTATTTGCAAACTGCCCTCTTTTACAAAAAGGCAATATGGTGCAATCCAGTGGGACAATTGAGACAAAAACGTGCTACTTTAGGCACTTTCTTACTTAAATTTGACTACAGCCACGAAGCAGAAAGTATATTTCCTTCAAAGCATTTTCACTCTTCAGAAGTATACAAAGCTATATCAGTGTTAACCAGACTTAGGATCATTGTGCAGTGAATCCAAATATTAATCATTAGGTTGTACTCCTGAAACTAATATTGTATGTTAGTTATACGTCAGTTTTTTCAAAAAAAAAAAGGAATGGAACAGAATGGAGAACCCAGAAGTAAGCCCAGGCTTAAATGGTTAATTAGCCTTTGACAACAGAAACAAGAATATCTGATGGGGAAAAGACAGTCTCTTCAACAAATGGTGTTGGAAAAACTGGACAGCTGCATGAGGAAGAATGAAACTGGACCACTTTCTGACACCATACGCAAAGATAAACTCAAAATGGATTACAGACCTAAATGTGAGACCTGAAACCATAAAAATCCTAAAAGAAACCATTAGCAGGAAACTCTTTGGCATCAGCATTAGCAACATTTTTCTAGATATGTCTCCCGAGGCAAGGGAAATAAAAGCAAAAGTAAACTATTAGCATTATACCAAAGTAAAAAGCTTTTGCCTTTTTAGCTTTGCCTTTTAGCTTTGCCAGCAAAGGAAACCATCAACAAAATGATAAGGCCATCTACTAAACAGGAGAAGATATTCACAAATGGTATATCTAATACCATTAGGGCTTAATATCCATTTTAATTATTAATAATTAATGGATATTAATACCCATTAATATCTATTAAGCTTAATAAGGGCTTAATATCCAAAATGTATGAAGAACTTACACAACTCAATACCAAGAAAATCCCAAATAATTCAGTTAAAAAATGGGACAGAGGACCTGAATAGACCTTTTTCCAAAGAAGACATCCAAATGGCCAACATGAGAAGATGCTCAACATCACTGGTCATCAAGGCAATATCAATCAAAACTACAGTGAGTGATCACCTCTCACCTGTCAGGTTGGCTAAAATCAACAACACAAGGAACACCAGTTGCTGGCCAGGATGCAGAGAAAGGGGAGCCATCGTGCACTGTTGGTGGGAATGCAAACTGGCGCAGCCGCTGTGGGAAACAGTATGGAGGTTCCTCAGAAAGTTCAAAATAGAGCTCCCCTATGATCCAGTAATGGCACTGCTGGGTATTTATCCAAAGCAAATGAAAACACTGATTTGGAAGAAACATGCATACCATGTTTATCACAGCATTATCTACAGCAGCCAGGATACAGAAGAGCCCAAGTGTCCATCACGTGATGAATGAATAAAGAAGATGTGGTAGTGGGGCTCCTGGCTGGCTCAGTCAGTAGGACATATGACTCTTAAGACTCTTGACCTCAGGGTTCTCAGTTCAAGCCCCACATTGGGTGTAGAGATTACTCAAAAAAATAAATACTGCAGTTTTAAAAAATAATTTAAAAAAGAAAATGCGGTTGGCATGCGTGCGCGTGCACACACACACACACACACACACACACACACACTGGAATATTACATAGCTATAAAAAAGGGTGAAATCTTTCCATTTGTAACAACATGGATGGACCAGAGGGTATTATACTAAATGACATAAGTCAGACAGAGAAAGGCAATTATCATATGATTTCACGCATATGTGGAGTCTAAAACACAAAACAAACAAGAGCAGAAACAGAGCTGGTTGCAGAGGGAAGGAAGGAGAGGGATGGATGATGGGGAGAGGGAGGTCCGGCTTCCAGGAATGGGATGAATAAGTCCCAGGAGGGACGGCACAGCACAGGAACACAGTCAGTGCTGTTGTCATAGTGAAGAGTAGTGACAGATGGTAGCCACACTCATGTGACTGCGGCGTAACGCACACACTTGTCACGTCACCATGTCACGTGCCTGACACTAACATCACAGCCTGTGTCAGCTACACTTTAACTTAAAAAATAAATAAGAAAAAGTATAAAGAAATAATGCAGTTTTCCCCCATGGCTTTGATGTTCCCAACTGCTAAAAAGAATGACTTAGAATTTGTGAAGCCCGACACTGTCTCTTTGTAAGTTGTGATATTAATTCTGGAACTTTGTCAACAGGAGCAATCTAGATGGGTGGGTGGCAGGTTTATGGTTTCCTAATCTCCTTTTCCTCACCCTGCAATCTCTACTCTATCCCCAGACATTGTTACAAGAGAGAAAACACAAGGGAAACAAACACCATTTATAGCTTTTCCACATTTTTTCTTTCTTGTTAACTTTCCTCTCATACTTCTTTTTTTCTATTGCCTTTTTAAAGACTTCCCTTGCCTCTCTATCTGCCTCAGCCCCATCATGGAGATAACCCCACTCCGTACCTCCGTGCTCCCTTCCTGAGGACTTTGCAGGCTCCTTAGTTGTGCCCTTGACCGAGCGATGTGCACACAGCACAGTTCACTGCCATCAGGGTCCTGGAGCCACAGTCCCCAACTGTTATTGTTCTCAGGTGTGAGGTGCCCAGCAGCTTACTCCTAATTGCCAGGACCTGACTGACAGAGTTACAAAGTGGTTTCTTATGCAGATTGGAGCTTTGCCTATAATGATGTTTTTGTCACCTACTCATGTACAAAAATGCATTCTGGAACTGGTCCTCTGGGAATGGCGCACAACCCAATCTCATCCCTGGGACTCTGTCACCGAGCAAATGCCGTCTGCTTTGGGTTTTTTTATCCCATTAATAGAGGCTAAAACCTAACCAAAGAACAGGCAGGTATTCCCACCTGAGATTATTTATTTTTGTTTGGTTTTGGCTGTGAATTTACATGGTATTAAAGGTGAATGAATTCTGGAGGTTAGATTTGCTTGTTTTTAGAATTGTTATTTAACAACACAAGACTGAGGTTAGATGAAACTCATCCTGCAGGTTGTATTAGGTAGAAATTAAAAGCAAATTGGAAGGATTTTACAGATGGAGGAAGACAGCGTCTAGTGGATGGAAGTGCAGGGAATGCCTTGCTGGCCTCCTCTTCAGGTGCCCTGTAGTGAGAGGTGGCCAAGGAATCATCACCGATGGCGAAATCAGATGGGTCTCATGTCTGCCTGTTGTCATATCATTTCACACATCCATTTTTTGTGTCAAAGGGATTTCATGTGTTCCCACGAGGTATCTTGGTGGTAACCCGTTTTCCTTATACAACAGATCTGACCATCTCTACTTCCCTAAATATGACACAGAATGAAGTCTTTATTCAAGCAGAAAGAATGTGAGGAGTCTGTGGGTGTTTCTGCCTCTAAGTAAACTAGTCATAGATCCATGAATTTATCTGTTAAAAGAAGAAGTTAGGGGACGCCTGGGTGGCTCAGTTGGTTAAGCAGCTGCCTTCGGCTCAGGTCATGATCCCAGCGTCCTGGGATCGAATCCCGCATCGGGCTCCTTGCTCGGCAGGGAGCCTGCTTCTCCCTCTGCCTCTGCCTGCCACTCTGTCTGCCTGTACTTGCTCTCTCTCTCTCTCTCTCTGACAAATAAATAAACAAAATCTTAAAAAAAAAAAAAAAAAAGAAGTTAGTGGGGGTAAGTAGGAGGAGAGAAAAAATTTACATTTGTTACGACCCAAAATCTATAGAATGAACTATCATTTCTTTGCAACTGCTGAGTACTATCTGTCCCAGAGTCGTGGCTCTTAGGGTCACTCTAGACCTAGAGACAACAAAGTCTGTTGGGTTCAGGAGGTCGTTTTGAGGATGTATGATTTGAACACTGTGAGTAAAATACTAAGGGTTCAGGTACAAGTTATTTGCTTCTTTGTTCAGTGCCTTACTCTCCCGCTCTGTAAAAGTGGTTTTCTCTTCAGGCTCAAGAGAAGCTTCATCACTGGTGTTCAGGTGGCATGTTCTTTAAAAACCAGTGTGTGGAGGCACTAAAAGCCACCAGCCACCAGTACACTTTCAATGGACTAATTGAATGGTTTATGAATTATATCTCAATAAAGGTTAAAAAATGAATATGTAATTATAATGAAAATATGGTGTTTTGCTTTTTGGGTAGATTTACCCTCCAGATTAAATATTCTTCATAACTTCTTAAGTAGTAGCTGTTTTGAATGAAAGCCCCTTTTGAGCTCTTCACTGACTCCATGGTGTCGCTCCTTCCCACTGTGCCCTCGGGTCTGTGGCATCCGCATGCCTCTGTCCTTAGCATCTGACGAGTGTGCTTATCCAGCCTGTGCATGCCGGCTGTGCCTTTTCTTGTAATTGTGTCATTTAATTCAGTTGTCAAGTCATCCATTTATATGTCCACGTCCTGGGCAGCTGCTCTGACACCCTCCCCTTTCCCTGCCCGCCCCCTCCCCCTGCCCAGTACGTGGGGACTCCACCTGCATCTCCACCTTCATCTCCACCTTGTGCCTTCACACAATGCCAAGTGCACTTAAAAAGCCTTCATATTATGATGTCTTGTTTCTGATTGCTTTTCCTCTGCTTTTTTTTCAGACCGTGCAGACCTTTCAAATTACCAAGAAGGTAAAGTAAGCTGTATCATCTCCTTAAATGATGAAGTTACTTGCATACTTTCCTCTTCAATCCTTTGTTCACATTTTGCTGCTGTTTCTGCCTTCCTCGTTCATATTTTTATGAAGGAAAAGTACATTTCCCCTGACTTGGCTCACTCCCAAAGGAAGTTTGACCTGAAGGTAGTAGTTTAGTCTTTAGATTCTGTTTGTGTTTAACCATCTACATTGGCTCCTTCCATGGGTCCCTTCCTTCTTTTCTTACTTGCCAAGGACAGAATCACTGTTCTTCCGTCTGCCAGGAGTTGAGTTTGTAGCCCTTTGTTCCAGATGGGTTGTCTATGTTTCTTCCCCAAAATGTGGTTACCATATTAAAATGGAGGTATTCTTTCATGTGGAAATTTTGAAGCTTTATCTTTTCAGTAAAAAAGCAAAATGTTAAATGGGTAAATGTTTCTTTTAAAAAGCCTGGTGATGTGCTTGTAGGTGGTGGTTCCAGAGGTAGGTGACTATGCAATCTTTGAAACTCACCTGCTAGGGAAGCACTGATGACCAAAGCCTTATCCTCTCTTTTGAGTAGAATTACTACATAAATTTTCATTTGTAAATACTCTTTGCATTTAAAAATTATTTATTTTTAAAAATTGTGCTAAAATAGAGTATAAAATCTGCCATTTTAACCGTGTGCAAGTTCACAGCTCTGTGGCTCCAAGTTCAAGTCACTGTGGGCCATGGCCATGGTCAACTCCAAAACTGCCTTTGCCCTGCAGAGCAGAGACTCTGCCCCCATTAAATAGCGCTGCCCATTCCTCCCTCCCCCAGCCGCCGGTGCCACTGTCTACTTTCCACCCCTATGAAAGGGACCCCGCTGACACCTCCCGTGAGTGCAGCCCCATGGTTTCTATCCTGTTGGGACTGGCCCATGTCACTCAGCAGGATGCCCTCCATGCTCATCTGTGCAGTGGCAGAATGTCGTTCCTTCCAAAGGCTGAATGACCGTCCATTGTCTGGATAGACTGTTTATCCAAGGAAGAGATTATAGAACTAAATATGGCATGTTAGGAAATGAATTTCCATTTTTCTACAAATAATAGAGCCCTCTGTAGTGACTATGAGTTTTGCATTTTGAGGACATTCATTCGTGTTTTTTCTTTTATTAGATTGGTATTTTTACAAGTCCTTATGTCTTCTTTTCAGTACCTGCACATACAAATACAACTTCTTCAAAAAAGCCTTTTCTGATTCCCTTCCACTAGCTGAAAGTAATCTCTGTTGAATTCACAAAATATTTATCTGTATCCCTCTAAAAACACATACTTCTTTACTTGGTTTTTTAAGTATTTGTAAAGTTGTCTGATTTTCTGTATCAGGTTCTGCGTCCCTTAAGGGTGAGGTTTGTATCTGCCATGTTTTTACTCCTTGACACCTGCACCCTTATTCTGTGACGCTAACAGCATTGACTTTGTTACTTCCAAACAAAGAGAGAATTCTGTATCCTGTGTTCTTCTGGGAAATTCCACAAGTTTCGGTCAGTCCTCCCACTAAATTGATAGCTGATGTCACTAGGAAAACTATGATTAATAACATTTTGAAATGCTTGCCCTTAAGGGACAAGAGAAATAAGGAATGGTTAAGAGAAATAGGGAAAAGAAAAACAAGGAAAAAGAGATTTTCAGGAAGAAAGTGTTAAATACCGCGAAAGTGTTAAATAACTGACGTGTCAAATACCGCTCAGTTGAGGGCGAATGGAAACCAAAAAGAGGACTAGTCTGTTGGCTTTGGCAGGTTCGAGAGAGTGCAGCCGGGCTGCAAGGGGTTATGGGTTGGGTATTCAGTTGGGAAGGGGGGCCTGGGTCCAGGGCACTCAGACTGTATGAAGCCCTGATTTCTGCTCAGAGGGAAGGGAGAAAGGAGAGCCTGTTTCTAGAGAGGCCAGGAAGGGCAGAGGAAAACAGCTTTGTGAGCTAAGAGAGGAAAATACCCTGTGGAGGCCCATTGTGGTACAAATGGCCCATTTAGAACCAACCCCTACACCATGGCCCCAAGCAAAGGTTAACCCTGAAAGACACTTCATGAATTTGTTGGGACAGTTACTTCAGGATCTCTGAGCATGCGGCAGGATACTTGTGCAAACTGCCATGTGGGTGACAGCCTGAGCCAGGAAGCCGGCTGCATGCCTGCACGGATCCCCAGCTCAGCCGCAACACGTGTCCCTGTCCTGTAGAAGGGACAAGTGCCTCAGATCTGTGTCTTCTCTGGGACTTAGCATCCTGCAGGGCCTCCCAGAGAACTCCTCCCGGTCACCAGCTGGGAAACGCTGAGGTACAGAGGCCGATGGCATCTGCAGTTACGCTGTGGTAGCACCTGGAAGTTTCCAGAACAAGAGTGGGCACAAGCAGGACAGGACTACGTGACAGTAGGAGGAGGTATCACAGTCAAAGCAGTGGGCCTTTTGACACATCTTTCCCACACACGTGGCTCATTTCTCAGAAACATAACGCACAAATACTTTATTCTTTTTACTTAGGTACCCTACAGGCCTTGAACCCAGGCTCATCAAGAGTGGGATTAGTGAAAAATGTAACGGTGACATTTATAGGCCATATTTAATTTCCTTTGCTTCTCCGGTTTTCCTGCTTTATTAGATTTTTATCTTAGTATTACAACATTGTCTGGGTTTCATATTGTACATGTGACTTGTGTTTCTCACGTGGTTCCCATGGCTAAGCAATATCCAGTGCAGGCAGCCATTACGAGGTGTCGAGGAGAGACCCTTGTGGATGTCCCCCCCACGCAGTGCTCAGTGGGGTGACTCCAAGAAGCGTGAACAGTATCTCAGGAGAGCTTCGCCTGTGAGACACGCGCGGCAGGAGGAGGGAGTTGGAGTGCCGTTTGGAGTTGGAGCAGGTTTGGAAGAAGCGTACGGCCATCACTAACACCATGAAGTTTCCGTGTGCAGTCCATGCACACACATGGCCTAGGACAGGAAAATCAAACCCCAGTGTGCTCAAGGGAAGAAAAGCAATGATTGAAAGGGGTGTTCAGGTTGCGTGTGTGTACAGACTTTTCAAGAACACAAAACAAGAAGTCATCTGGGGAAATTGACCCACGGAGAGAAAACGAAGCACTTCCGGGCCCAGGGCCCTCTGCTGTTAATGCGTTTGTAGGTAAGAATGCAGAATTTATGGTCCATTTGCAAGGAGATTGGTCCAAAGTATAGGGAGTAATTGTCTAAACCTGGGGCCATTTTCATTTCACAGAGCTGATATTTTAAAGATCTAAAATGTAAAGGACTCTTGTTAAGGCTGAAGCCAAGAACAGAAAGTCTCAAGTGTGCTGTTGACAAAGGACTAGATTGCTTCCACACTCGTTGCTTTCATCCTGAGTTTGCATTTGGCGGAGGAGGAAACAGAGTCCGGGGAGACTATCAGCACTGGGCGTGTTCTGGAAACAGTGTGTACCTTTGAACAAGCCAAATCAGCCTCCATGATTTATATGTTTTCATTACATTCAGAATTATGTTCCAAGGATCGTCCATCTTATCTGGCATAATTTTTCCAGAGTGAGTTGTTAAATTCAGAATTTGCAGGCTTGTGAGTAATGCTCAGACTTGGGGGCCTATGGATCTCAGTGGTTTTGCATCATGAAATGAACTGTTAGTGTGGCTTAGATATTCAGTGTAAAATGTGAATTTGGGGGTGCACACTCTTATGGCAAGTGGACTTAGTCCTGATGTGTTTTGTTTCTCTCGTGTTTGGAGCAAGAGACAATATCATGGTGGTTAGGAGGCCCCTCTCTAGAGCCAGATGGCTGGGGTTCCTATTTGTGACTTTATTATTGAGCTACAACTGACATAGAGCATTGTTAGCTTCGGGCGTCCCACATGGCAACTCAGTATTTGTATGTATTGTGAAACGTTCACCACAGCAAGTCTGCATTGTATCTGCCATCACACAGAGGTAGAGAATTTTGTTTTCTTGGGATAAGGCCTGTTACGATCTTCTCTCTCAGGCCCTTTCACATGTGCAGTCCACTGTTGCCAACAGTAGTCAGCATGCTGGCCCAGCTCAGAGCACAGATCCCAGCTGTGCTGCTGCGCATCTCAAAAAGCTGTGAGAATTAAGTGAGGTGACATGTGTGACACATAGGAGCCACTGGTAAGTGCAACCGATCATTCTTCCTGCTCCTGAGACGACCTTGAGAAGAATAACACTGAAAAATCCCTATGCAAGTGTTCCCTTAAAGCAGAATTATGCTGTATTTTAATTTCTGTGTTAAAATTTCATTTGAAGTCAATACCCACAGAAAGCCAGATCCGTGGTGTTGCGTGATCAGAATGGAAACACAAGCAAACCCTGTCTTGGAGACAAACAGCAGCTTTTCTGAGTGACGTTTAGAGCCTCCAGCTTCATTAAACCCCTGGTCTGATTTTAAAGAAATAACCCAGACACATAGGAGTAAGGAGCCAGAAACAGCCATCATAGCAGTCAAGTGAGCTAATATTGTCAAGGATTTGAAAGTAATTGTCCACAAGTGAAATGCTTCTTTTTTCTCTAATAAAAATTCAAGAAACCTGAAGTTGACAAGATACATTTTTTAATTTTTTGAAGAATTCTGTTCCATCAACTTCTATTCAGCACAGAGCTCATATCAAGATCTGCATGTGTCACTACAGTAAGACCCAGGATCTTACAGAAGGGAGGGACGCCTGGAAGAAATGACTCCGACCTGGGGCAGGGTTGGTGATGGGGGGGAAACCGACACGCAGCTGCTGAGGTTGGTTGGAGAGTGAAGGGAGGGGCAGGTACTCACGGGGCGCCTTCCAAAAGGTGCTGGTCCAGGTACCGATATGACACTAAATGAATTCAGAAAACAGGTATCTCTCTCTCCTGGAACTGAGGCTGACATGTTCGTTATAGTTCCAGCTGGAAGGAAAGTGGCAGGTTTGTGGGAAGTTTTGGGTTTGGTTTGGTTATTCTGAAGATGGATACATGAGCCTCTTTGTGGGCTGAGTTCTCCGAGAACTGCCAGAGTACAAGGATGGTGAAACAAGTTCCAGAAGAGGCTGCAGGAGGATGGGTCCTGTGTTCCAGTATGTTCTCTCCCCACGTGAGGGTGTAGATTGGAGATCTCTCCAGGAACAGACGTAGATGTGAAATGCTGTCTGTCTTATCAACTCACTGCATCTTTGATTGATAAACTCCAGGACTAGGTCTGAACAAGGAGGATTTAACACATTGCTCTCTCAGGCAGCAAAGCCTCTATTGCTTCTAAGTGGCCTCCTGTGTGCTCCTCTCTGCTCTGCAGCTACGCATCCCTGATAGCTGACTGGCCCGTGGTGGTGCTGGGTATGTGCACTGTGTTCATCGTCGTCTGCGCCTTGGTTGGGGTGTTAGTGCCTGAGCTTCCTGACTTCTCTGATCCACTGCTGGTAAGGACAATTCAGCCCATCAAATTGCTGTAGCCCATAGTTATCTCAAGAAATTCAGTATTTTAAAACGTGTAACATTACGTAATTTAGTATCCCGTTTCTTTTAAAACCTTCTCAAGCCATCAGGGGGAGTATGCAGCTCTCTTTCTGAAAAGTAAACCCTTGTCATCCTATTTTCAGGTTCTTAAAAAGTCAAGGAACTTGCTCGCCATTATAGACCTGGAAATTTTGCTTCTTGGCTCCCACGTTTAAGCTAAAAAGCAATAAAATGGAGAATCTGCATTCCATAAAAGTATTTTCATAAAGTCTTTAAGACTGAATGTCTCTTTTTATTCCCTCCCCCCCCCCCAGAAGTGAAAGGAATTTCAATTTTACTAAGAGATAGCAGGGTCTGTTTTTAAGTAAGTGTTCCCATAAAACACTGTAACGTGCATGTCATAATTCGATTACACCATAATTTTTTATAACATCAAAGTGAGTATTTGCTAATTGCTTAGGTATGATTTTGGAAGAGAAGCTCCAGATATGGTTATTCCTCTTTGCTGAGACGGGTCACACACCAGAGAACCAAACTGTCTGGTCATGGTGAACAGCAGCTGCCGTCTTGCTCAGTACTGTCCATTCCCGGGGCAGTGCGAGGAGCGTCTGTGTTTCTGTTGAAAAGCACGTGTTGCCCCAGCATTGCTTTCCCAAACTGCTGTAACCATTCATAGCCTGAAGAGAAATGCACTAATGGGAATTTGTAATAATTTGTCTTAGGGTTTTGAGCCAAGAGGGACTGCGATAGGCCAGAGACTGGTCACGTGGAATAACATGGTGAAAAATACAGGATACAAAGCAACATTAGCAAATTATCCTTTTAAATATGCAGATGAACAAGCCAAAAGGTAATTGTTTATTATTTTTAACCAAAACATTACTTGATAAATTCCGCTGTTAAGGATTGCCTAAGCAAGATGATTAAATGTCAGTGTGTGGCTCAAAATCCTTTGCCACTGAATTGGTTTACATTTTTGTTGTCTTTTAAGATTTTGTTGTATTAAGGTTAAAAAAAAAAAAGGGAGGGTTTGGGTTTTTTTTTCTTTTACAGAAGTGAGAAAATTAATGTTGGTTGCTTATATTAATCTTTTTTAATTTCTTTTTTTTTTTTTAAGATTTTATTTATTTATTTATTTTTTATTTATTTATTTGACACACAGAGAGAGAGACAGTAAGAGAGGGATTACAAGAAGGGGGAGTGGGAGAGGGAGAAGCAGGCTTCCCGCTGAGTGGGGAGCCCGATGCGAGACTCTATCGCAGGACTCTGGTATCACAACCTGAGCCAAAGGCAGACACCTAATAACTGAGCCACCCAGGCATCCCAATCCTTTTAATTTCAATTAGGTCATGGCTGTGGTACACCATCACTGGTATCCTTATTGGCCTTAAAAAACTAGTACTTTATTTATTTTTACATTTTTATGATTGCATTGTGGTGGACACACATAGTTTAGCTTCGGATATATAAGAGCAATTCAACAAGTCTACACCCTACACCGTGCTCACCTCCTCTGCCACTGTGCAATGCTATTACGACATTGTTGACTACACTCCCTGTGCTATCACAAGTGCTTTATTGAAGATCACATTGTTGTTCCATTTCAGCCATCGGGATGATAGATGGTCAGATGATCACTATGAAAGAGAGAAAAGAGAAGTTGACTGGAACTTCCACAAAGACAGCTTTTTCTGCGACGTTCCGAGTGAGTGGCATCCTAGGTGAACAGCCCCTTGGGGCTCCTTATACTCGAGATAGAGCATGAGTAAATCAAGACTAGTGGGTGGAGATGCTGGGCACTGACACAGATATTAGCTGTTAGTTTTTCTTCTCAAGGTCAGTCAACCACTAATCTGAATTTATTTACCTATAATAAAAATTAATGAGAGTATTGAGTTAGATTCAGTTCTAAGGAAGATAAAAAATATCAAAAAAAAACTTGACCTGGCACCAGATTTCTTATCATTTAAATTTATTAAATTATTTTTTAAAAATATTCTGTGAGATAACAAGTACATATTTTTGGATTAAACTCTAAAATAATCTACTATATTATCAGAAATATACTTAAGTTTTGTTTTCATTCAGAAAGCATATATAATAGCCTTCTCTGTGGCTTAGGCATTAGAGATAGAAAGATGAACAGATTATGGTCCAGAGGCTCACAGCTGGAGTGCCTCAGGGGCCAGCCTGTCACGTGAATGCATCAGACAGTGAGATATGACATCATGTTATGGAGCGCAAATTGCTGCTACCTAGCTCCACAGAATGTGGCCTTGCAGGGATGAGGGCCTGGATGTATAAGAACTTCCCTGAGGTCAGGAATCCAGATTTTAATGTAGCATCGCTAGGTCTCCAGACACTGGCAGCAGATTGAATAACCAGCATCTGCTGTGGCATAGATCACAGCCTCGGGGACACCGGTGCATGGGGAGCTGGCTGCTTAGTCATGGAAAGCAGGCGTGAGGACCTGCAGCCTCTCCGTCAGTGAATCTTCATACCAGTGCTTTCTTTAATGCAGCTTTTTAAAATTGTTGTTGAAAATCCCCCTAAAATGTGTATTTTCCTGTCTCGTTAGAGGACCTCACCGGACCTCCTGATGTTTCTAGAGCTAGCCGAGGGTCTGTTTCACTTTCAGATGAAAGTAGGAAATTAGGGAGAATTCTGTCCTTTGTTTGCATGGGTTTGTTTCACTCTTCGAAATCAGTCAACATAGATAATGGCCATTTAATGAAGAAAAGGGTTTATAAAAGAAAACTTCATAATCATGAATAAAAGCTCACGTAATAAAGCTTTATTCATAAATTTGCAGATTGGTTTTCTTTGTCATCACTATTAGGCATTTTAGATAACAGAAAGTGAGTTCACTGTTTTATCATATGAAGTTCTTCTAATGGCAGAAGGAGCAGAAACAGCACTAACTGACCCGCTGTTTTTCCTTTAGTTCTCACACCTGTTTGAGAGAGATGTGCTTTCAAACAAGAGACGAGGGTTCAGAGGAGCTCCTCATCACCAGAGCTGGGGCTAGGCAGGACCTGGTTCCACCGCTTCTGACCCCAGGGCTGGGTTTGCCTGTCCCACAGCCGGCCTGTGTTAGTGTGATTATAATAGTATTTATTCTAGACTCTGGTGGCCCAGAGAGACCATGGACCCAGCCAGAACGTGGAATATGTCTGCAACCCTGGCCCTCGTTTGATATCCGGTTGACTGTTTTTAGTGCTTTTAAAATGATTACCTGCTCTCTTTCCTCCCTGGTTAGCTGCCCAAGAGAACACCCACTCTTGATATCTCCTAATGGATCCTTCTTGGGTTTTACACCCCATTCTGGTGACATGTTTCAAAATTAAGAGGGAGGCATTCAGTTAATTTTGTGCTGAGAGTTCTTACAGATTACTGTTCCTAATCACAGTCTGATCAGAAATGGATGTTATATAATGCCTACGAGTTTTCAGATATTGTGAGTAGACAAAGGCTGTGAGCAGAAACAATATTATAGCATTGCTTTATTTTTTTCCTCCTGGAATTTATCAAGGAAAGACTCCCTGCTGTTAATGACTTGTCCCACTGCTTCCCCACTCTGAGTTGCTCCTGAATGCTGAATCTGATGAAAAAAATGGACAATTATAAACCTTTTTCTTTTCTTTTTCATGTCACCAGGTGACCGATATTCCAGAGTAGTATTTACTTCAGCTGGAGGGGAGACACTATGGAATTTACCTGCCATTAAATCAATGTGCAATGTAGATAATTCAAGGGTATGTAAAGAAAAACTGAAATGTGTTGAGAAAAAATAAGGTTATATTTTTGCCAGTCTGTTCCCTGCTGACCCTAGTGACTTGTGGAATGACAGTACTTACTTAGGCCTCACTCCTGGGGACCATACGCCCGAGGCCGGCTTGCCAGGATCTGAGCACCTCCACCTGGCCCCATCTTTGACGCCTGCTGCCTTCTTCAGCAAAGAGCACTTTCCTTGCCACTGCCCCATCTCACAGCTCAGACTTGGTCTTTTCTTCTCTTGGGTGCTGTCTCTCCAAAGCTAGTTGCCGTGTCTCCTCCTGAGGCCACTGTCAGCATCTCCACTCCACAGTGAACAACCAGTGGCAACAGTGGGTATCTGGGGCAGATTTAGGGCCCAGGCTGGGAAAGGGGACATCCAGGGGTGTAGGTGTCTCTATAAATGATGAGGAATCCAGCCCAGATTGTCCTGAACTCTGAATATCTTGAAGACAGAGGATTCAAAACAAAAAGCCATCCGTCCTCAGTCTCTGGAGCCAGAAGACGTCAGCCCCAGAAACTGTGACATCGGCCTCCAGGCCTGGATGACGTGTCAGTTCCGTGTGCTCAGAGGTGGATTCTCCCAGGAGAGCTTGCTGTCTGCTGTCACTGCTGCACCTACCCAAGCTCAGGAACCAGGCAGAAGAGGAGCTGGTTGTATGCCTAGTGTGACTCTAACGTGGAAACTCACTAATAGCAGGAAGTGTCATCACCTGAGAGCTAGACTGACCCCTGGTGCAGGGCCCTGGGCTGGCCACAGGGCTTCTCGGGGAAGCAGGCTGGGCTCCCCCCTTGGGTCCCAGGCCTCCTGACTTTATTCCTCATTCTGAAAGACTCTGTGTTGTCTGCCGGCCCAGCTATTAGGATTTTCCGTGAGCACCATCTTTTCTCTGCCCAGTTCAAACAGGCCAAAGTCACCAATCTCCCCACACAAATCGAGGTTCTTAACCACTGGTCAGTTTTTATCTGCAGGATTTCCCGCTCGGCATTCTCACCCCTCCCCGTAGTCAGCCTCTGACCTTGGCACTTGTGATGCTTCTTCACAGACGGTGACATGCTGACCACACTCAGCAGAACGATTCGGGAATTCCACACCTTCTAGGCCTTGATTCCCTACCTTTGCTGTTGACCTTTAGACCTTCCCTCCCGCAAAGGCTCTCGGGCCACTGGATCCACACAGCTTATTAGTAGCTGCTGGGTGTTGGGTATT
Organism: Enhydra lutris kenyoni; assembly: GCF_002288905.1. NCBI lineage: Eukaryota > Metazoa > Chordata > Mammalia > Carnivora > Mustelidae > Enhydra > Enhydra lutris. The sequence continues at coordinate 31,287,218 of NW_019154108.1, read as the reverse complement.
GTTGAATTTGAATTTGTCAGGGTGTGTCTCAAACACTTGATGGGGTTATTTCATTTAATCCTCGTGACGTTGCTCTGAATTAAGGATCCTCTGAGTGGAAAATAGCATATAGGATACAACAAGACAAGGGAAAAGGGGTGGTTGTCTTCTGCACGTGATGCATGGCAGGAAAAAGACTCAAGGAAGGCTGGGTTCAAATCCCCATCCACCTCTTAACCTCGGCATGGACTTCTCCATTCAGAACACAAGCAAATAAAAGGATTTAAAGAGTCCTCGTGGCCTGGAATGAGCAACAGCCTGATTATGAGTGCCGCTGGGCTCTGCATGGACCCAGAGACTCTCAAGCCCATGAGCACTATGGACACTTTGTAGACACTTTCATGAATGGAAGCAGGACATTATTTCATACACATGTAAATATGTATCAGATGCTATCAGATGATAAAAATCAGCATGAGGAGGTGGCTCATAGGAAGGACGACAGAGAAGGCAAAATGGCTAAATTGAAGGGAAAACCATGGGAGGAAAAGGTAAAGCCACACATGTGACTTCTATGCAGCGATACGTGCCCACAGTTCCCCACACTCACTGGTGGTGGCTGCTCACCTGTCCCCTCCCTCCCTGGCCACCAGAGCAAAGTGGAATTCGCAGTCAGTGACAAAAGTCACAAAGAGGGCAACAAGCTACAGTTTTAGAAGAAGACTGGTCTTCCCGGTCCTAACGAGGGGGAGCGCCATCTCCGTGGCCCCCGCAGAAGAAATGTGATGTCATGCACAAAGTTCTTAGTTAACAGCATGTTCAAGAGACGTGCAGTCATGAATCTGAGCTGATTGCTAAGCCACGTCTCAGGCTGGTCACAGGAGAACTTATGGCAAAAGGTATTTCTGTAAGAAACTGAAACAATGAAGTCTAAGTGTGTGGCTTCCCAATGGTCTGACTTGATCGCATTTGCAAAATGTATGGACTGTGGAGGGAGCAGTGTGCCCCCTTGTCTGAGTATTTCCCTCTGTGGACTCAGAGTCAGCAGTGAAGGCCCTGAGTTTGATTGAGTGTGTGATTCCCGGCGGGAACACAACAGGCACCCAGTCCTCTTCTGAAAAGTCGAGAAACAGTCGCAAAACGTGTCTGCCCGAATGGTCAAGCCAGTTACAGACCCACAACAACAAATGAATAAACAGAGGGTCAGGGCCCCAGAATTCTGCCTCACAGAGCAGGTTATCATTTTACTTGTTCAATATTGTTTTACCAGTTTCACACACCTTTCTGTTCCAGTCTTGGCCTCTGTAGTGAGTGCCCAGTGATAACCTTCTGACAAAGGAGTTAATGTGTCCCTTGACACCCTAAGTGACAACTGATGCATAGCAGTTCAGTCTGCAGATTATTACTGTACCCATTCCGGGTCTCCCAGCTCGAGAGCCTTTACAGAGTGCTGTCTAGCCTGGTGGTGACACAAGCAAACTGTGTCCCCAGGCTACTGGTCAGCCCGTCCCATCCCTTCCCCTCCCCTGATCTCATGGCTGTCAGCCACCATCAGCGGATGGGACACACAGCAAGTGATACCAGGCAGAGGAGCTTACCTGCAGCTGGTGATCGGCACGGCGTCTCGGGCCAGATGTGACCATTGTCACCTGCTTGTGTTTATGGCACGTGGAACTCCAACCTGAGTCCATTTCAGTTCATGGTTCCAATGGGCTTTGGTTTCCAGAGTGCCTCCTCAGAGAATGCTTGTGTCCTCGGGAGGCTCAGCCGACTCCCCAGATCTCCCTCCCCAGGGATGTGCTGGCAGACCTCCATCAGTAGCCAGAGTGCGTTTCTCAGATCTTGACTCTGCTGGAAACCCTTCTTCCTATTCCTATTCCTATTCCATATTCCTATTCCTATTCCTCCTCCCTATTCCTATTCATAGAAGTTAGAACTCAAGGAGCGGCTTTGAAGAGGAGATTTGAAAGTTAGTGCCTGCCACCCTGTTCACTGCATAGGCTCTATGGACACATGAGACCCCCTGAAGCTTAGTGGATCCCAGAAAATGGGCCTCCTGATGCTTGTTTTAAAGAGGGCTGGGGAAGGTGCCTCGTTAGTGCAGTAGGTAGCACATCAGTCTTATAAAGAGGGCTGGGGGGCCCCTGGGTCCCTTGAACTTTAGTACAAGAGGGGTTTGCCACATGAGAGGAGAGTGGATGGGATCCCATGGTAGGGCACATTCTTTATTCTCACTCTGTTCTCGGCCTTTTACAACTTTTGCCAACTTTGCCAGTAGTTTTAAAAGTTAAGGTGTCATTTAAAACTCTGCTGGTTTCTTCTTTTTCTCTCTTTTCTTGCTTCCCCCTGCTTCTAAATCAACCTCACCCCTGCTGCGGTCAGGCAACAGGTGTGTACACAGACATGTTATAGCCACAGCAACAAGATAGTTCCCAAAAACATCCAATCTATGACTGACTAGAATGGCAATGGCTACTTTCTCATGAGCTGCAAGAAATTACTTCCACTAGCTGTACTTAGTTTGATAACTTAAAAGATGTTGAAATCACTCCAGTGAAATCTCTTTTGCAACAACGTGGCAGAAAGTACACCTTTTGTGTGAGGATGTGCCTGCTCGCAGTCTCTTCCAGCCCCATGATGTAACAAATGCCGGAGTGTCTCACCACCTCGGTCGCGTACCCGAGGCTGGTGTCGCCATCCCATCACCCAAAGACTTGGGCACCCCCCTGCAGGTTCGCACAGACCCTGACACACAGTAAGCTCCTTTCCACACTGAACCCTGATTTCTCTCTGTCACTGTGAGCAGCTCCAGGGCAAGAACCTCTGTACCCCCCTACCCTTCTTTGTGTGTAGGTGCCCAGTAAATTCTGTTTTCTCTTTAGGATAGATGAATGGATGAATGGATGTGAGGATGGAAAGATGGAGGGATGAATGCTGGATGGATGGATAGGTGGATGGATGGATGGATGGATGGATGGATGGTTGGATGGTGGATGGGTAGATGGATGGATGGCTGGGTGGATATGTGAGTGAATGAATGGGTGGATGGGTAGTTGGATGGATGATGCATAGATGGATGGGGAGATGGATAGATGGAGAAATGGATGGATGGATGGTGGATGAATAGGTGGATGGATGGATGGGTATATGGATGGTGGATGGGTAG
>NW_019154108.1:31196254-31283973 GCF_002288905.1 Enhydra lutris kenyoni | reverse complement strand
GGATGGATGGATGGGTATATGGATGGTGGATGGGTAGATGGATGGATAGGTGGATGGATGGTTGGTGGGTGGATGGATGGATGGATAGGTGGATAGATGGTGGATGGATGGTTGGTGGGTGGGTGGATGGATGGATGGATTGGTGGATGGATGGATGGTGGATGGATGGATAAGTGGATGGTGGATGGATGGGTAGATAGGTGGTTGGATGGATAGTGGATGGGTGGATGGATGGATGGATGGATGGATGGATGGATGATGGGTGGGTGGATGGATGGATGAGAATACAGGGCTTTCCTCCATGAGAGCCTAGACAGTCTCTGGGGCTCCCTTCCATTAGATTCAGGTGTTGACACCCAGCTCAGGGTAAAAAGTATCAGTCACAGCATCTTTTCTCTGTCCTTGTTTCTAACTCTGTCAGAGTCCTCGAGGACTGTGTGGAAGGTTGTACATCAACCAACTATACCTGTGACCTGGAGGACTGGTGCTCAATGGCTTACTAGATTCTAGTTTTGATATGCCTTTGGTCTGCATTTATCTTGTCTAACTTTTTAATCTTTGATCATGCTCATATGCAAACCCTGCTACTATTTGAAGAGGTTATTCGAAGTCATTTCTTTCCAGGCTTTGGCTGGCAACCCTGTTCCCTTTCCATTAACATTTGGTTCTTCAAGCAACTACAGGTGTGAAGCTGGTGGCGGGCTTTGTAATGGACGCGATCATTTTCCTCCTTCTGAGACTGTCCAGTGCTGAGGCTGTATCCCCTTTCTTCTCACTCACCAAGCTGACTCCAGGGACTTGTGTGATACTTCTTTGTGGGATGGGAACTGGTTATCTGCCACAAAACCCAGAACGGTGCTATCCCAGGGTTTTCTGTTACTTATTATTAGGTGGTTCCGTTTCCCCCGACTTAGCATGTGTGAATATTTTTATTAATTTTATTTTAAATTAAATAAATTATTTTAAATAATATATAATACATTTATTTTAAATTTAAATATTAATCATCCTGTGTTATAGAATGTCGAATAATTATTGCTCTTTAGAAATGAGCTGAAAATTAAGCCTTTGTTAAAGTAAATATTTTAGTATACTTGAATAATAACCCTTTTGGCTCATTTGTCTTTACCTTCAAAAGTGTGCCCTTTTAAAATGCTTTATTATGGAAATTTTTAAATGTATGCAGAGGTAGACTAGTATAATGATTCCCCCGTGCTGGTCGCCCAATTCCGACACTTGGGGTACACAGTGTTTTGTCCTCTGTACCCGCCCCCAGGACTGGTCCCACCAAAGCGGCTTGACGGCCCGGCCTTCGAGGGGTACTGGGAACAGGGTTCTGGGATCATTTTAAGTTCCAAAGACTATTTGTGCCAATGATCCCTACGATTGATAGAGTCAGCTTTAATAAAGGTAGAGAGTAGTTTAATCACGGCAGAGGAAACACACTCACGCCCTTTCTGAACTTTGGAGTCTCCTCCCTGGAGCAGCCTTTGGTAAACAGAAATGAGTGATTGCCTTCTACAGAAAAGCTCTGGATGTAGTTCCTAAACTCTGCCTCAGGAAAGAGGGGCTGCTCTCACAGCTACAGATTTGTACGGAATTGTGAAGGCTTCGCCATATTCCAGCAACCCCACCCTTGGCATTGGAGTCGTTTTTCAGTTCGCTGTAACAAGAGCAGCCAGAGAAGAAAGGCCTCCAGGAACAGCTGTAAGCAGGGCACCGTCCACACCAGACCCAGAGCCATCCTACGGCGACCACGCAGCAGATCCCACGTCACCAAAACCCAGAGAGTTTCAGCCAGCTCCAATAAGTTTTGAAGGAAGTGGAAGAAATCAACTCCTACCTAAGTATTTTGATAATCAGATATGCAGACCGTTGTAATTTAGGAACCTTGCCCTGTTCTGCTCATTTCTCAGGAAACCGTTTCACCCCTGGTCTCTTGTGCACCCCTGACATCAGTTCTCACCATGTCACCTGGGGGCTCACTGATTGCTTTCTGGGGGAATATCATCTTTGCTTCCAGCTAAGTTGGTTGAGATATATTACCTTTGTCACCAAAAATTTCATGCCGATAACCAGAAGTTTTAGGCAAAGCCACCAATTTGTTTCCTCCATTAGTTGGACAACTGTTCTCTTAAATTAATCCTGTAGTTTCCATACATGAGCCCACAGCCTGTCCTTTTCATTGCCTTTTAAAGTAACTTGGAAAAGGCCTGTTTCCTAAAGAGCTACTACTTCTGTGTTCTCCTTAAAACCAAGCCAGCTCTGGGTCCCCTGCACGCTGAGCAGTTTGCTGTCTGGAGGGAAGCGCCCGGCGGGTCTGGGGGACGGCCACCTGTTTCCAGCTGACACCTAACTAGGAAGATAGCTATTTAACCTGCCCCTCAAGGCCGCTTTAATTCAGGCCTCTGGGTGAAGCCTTTGTAAACTCCGGTCTCCGCATGTCTCCCTCTGTAGATTAGATCCCACCCGCAGTTCGGCGACCTGTGCCAGAGGACCACGGCCGCATCCTGCTGCCCCAGCTGGACACTGGGGAACTACATCGCCATCCTCAACAACAGGTCGTCCTGCCAGAAGATCGTGGAGCGAGACGTGTCTCACACCCTGAAGCTGGTGCGCGCATGCGCCAAGCACTACCACAACGGCACCCTGGAGCCCGACTGCTGGGACGCAGGCGCCAGGAGAAAGGGGCAGCTCAAGTGCACGGGTGTGCCTCGCAAATGCACCAAGTACAACGCGGTCTACCAGATCCTGCACTACCTGGTGGACAAGGACTTCCTGACCGCGCAGGCGGCCAGCCCCGCCATGCCGGCTCTCAAGTACAGCATGCTCTTTTCTCCCACAGAGAAGGGGGAGAGCATGATGGACATCTACCTGGACAACTTCGAGCACTGGAATGGCTCGGACGGTGTTACCACTGTGGCGGGCATTGAGTTCGGCATCAAACACAGCCTGTTCCAGGACTACCTTCTGACGGACACCACCTACCCGGCCATCGCGGTCCTGCTGGTCCTCCTGGTCATGTGCGCCTACACCAGGTCCCTGTTCATCACACTGATGACCATGTTCGCCATCATCAGCTCCCTCATCGTCTCCTATTTCCTCTACCGTGTGGTGTTCAACTTCGAGTTCTTCCCTTTCATGAACCTCACCGCGCTTGTTATCCTGGTTGGAATTGGTGCAGACGATGCGTTTGTCCTATGTGACGTGTGGAGCTACACCAAGTTCGACCGGCCGCACGCAGCGACTGCAGAAACGGTGGGCATCACTCTGCAGCACGCGGCACTGTCCATGTTTGTCACCAGCTTCACCACAGCCGCCGCCTTCTATGCCAACTATGTAAGCAACATCACTGCCATCCGCTGCTTTGGCGTGTACGCCGGGACTGCCATCCTGGTGAACTATGTGCTGATGGTCACATGGCTCCCGGCCGTCGTCGTCCTGCACGAGCGCTACCTCCTCAACATGTTCAGCTGCTTCAAGAAACCACCACAGCAGGTCTTCGAGGGCAAGAGCTGCTGGACAGTGGCCCACCGGACATGCCACAGGGCGCTGTTAGCTATTTCAGAAGCCTCGCGCATTTTTTTTGAGAAGGTGTTGCCATGTATTGTCATTAAGTTCCGCTACCTTTGGCTGCTGTGGTTCCTGGCCCTGACCGTGGGCGGGGCCTATGTTGTGTGTGTGAACCCCAAGATGAAGCTGCCATCCCTGGAGCTGTCTGAGTTTCAGCTCTTCAGACCCTCCCATCCCTTTGAGCGCTACGATGCTGAGTACAAGAAGCTCTTCATGTTTGAGCGTGTCCACCGTGGGGAGGAGCTGCACATGCCCATCACCGTGGTCTGGGGCGTGTCCCCAGAAGACAATGGAGACCCCCTGAACCCCAAGAGTAAGGGGAAGCTGGTGCTGGATGGCAGCTTTAACATCGCAAGCCCGGCTTCCCAGGTCTGGATCCTGCACTTCTGTCAGAAGCTGAGAAACCAGACTTTCTTCTACCAGACGGAGGAGCAGGACTTCACCAGCTGCTTCATCGAGACATTCAAGCAGTGGATGGAGAACCAGGACTGCGACGAGCCTGCCCTGTACCTGTGCTGCCGGCGCTGGAGCTTCCCCTACAAGCAGGAGATCTTCGAGCTGTGCATCAAGAGGGCCATAATGGAGCTGGAGCGAAGTACCGGCTACCATCTGGACAGCAAGACCCCGGGGCCGCGGTTCGATGTCAACGATACCATCCGGGCGGTCGTGCTGGAGTTCCAGAGCACCTACCTCTTCACACTGGCCTATGAGAAGATGCACCAGTTCTACAAGGAGGTGGACGCGTGGATCTCCCGGGAGCTCAGCTCGGCCCCCGAGGGCCTCAGCAATGGCTGGTTCGTCAGCAACCTGGAGTTCTATGACCTCCAGGACAGCCTCTCTGACGGCACACTCATTGCCATGGGGCTGTCCGTGGCTGTGGCCTTCAGCGTCATGCTGCTCACCACCTGGAATGTCATCATTAGCCTGTATGCCATCATCTCCATTGCCGGGACCATATTCGTCACTGTCGGCTCTCTTGTCCTGCTGGGCTGGGAGCTGAACGTCCTGGAGTCTGTCATCATCTCGGTGGCTGTCGGCCTATCCGTGGATTTTGCTGTCCACTACGGGGTCGCTTACCGCCTGGCTCCAGACGCTGACCGGGAGGGGAAGGTGATCTTCTCGCTGAGCCGCATGGGCTCTGCCATTGCTATGGCTGCGCTGACCACCTTTGTGGCGGGGGCCATGATGATGCCATCCACAGTTCTAGCATACACCCAGCTGGGCACCTTCATGATGCTCATCATGTGCATCAGCTGGGCCTTTGCCACCTTCTTTTTCCAGTGCATGTGCCGCTGCCTCGGGCCGCAGAGCACCTGTGGGCAGATTCCACTGCCCAGGAAGCTGCAGTGCAGTGCGTTCTCTCACGCCCTGTCCACAACCCCTGCTGACAAGGGACAGAGCAAAGCACGTGCCGTGAGTGATTATCACTTTGACCCCAGGGCCCAGAAAACCGACATGGAGCAGGAGTTTTACGAGTTAGAGCCCCTGGCGTCCCACAGCTGCTCCACATCTGATAAGGCAGCTTATGAGGAGACCCACATCTGCTCCGAGTTTTTCAGCAGCCAGGCCAAGAGTCTGGGGCTGCCTGTGCAAGCCACTTACAGTCCGAGCTCCAAACAGGAAACCAGCCCCGTCTCCTTCCCGCCCGCTCTCGAGCAGCACACCCTGTGTCACTTCTTCTCTCTGAATCAGCAGTGTCGTTGCCCAAACGCCTACAGACACTTGAGCCCCAGCCCGCATGCTTGTGCACAGGCAGGTGATGGCCTGTGCCCCCGATGTGCTACCGCCAGCAGCTTTGTGCACGTGCAGAAAGCCCCCGAAGGCTTTGTATGCGCTGTCCCACACATCCGCCACGGCCCCTGCCTGCAGGGCAGAGCCCGACAGCTGGGAGTGCAGACCCCCCTGCCCACAGGCCTCTTTATCCACCCGGTGCAGCATGTGCAGGTCCAGGAGAAAGTCGGCAAGGCCAGTGTCCATGGTGTCCAGGGCACAGAGGAGCCTGGTGCACAGACCCCAGAGCCTCCATCCTTTGTCCACAGAAGCCCCGGGTCTTTACAAAAACCCAGCTGTGATCCCGAGAACAGCCAAAGGGAACTCTCCAGAGACAGAGACCTCAGGAACGTGGAGGGCAGCAGAGGGGCCAGGAACAAGGGCTTGGGTCCGGGGGGTCCGGCAGATGAGGCAGAAAGGAAAGCTGAGCCATGCCTGTCACAGGACTCCGAATATTTAAATCAGAATGAACCAAAACTCGTTTTTAACCACTGCACAGGGGACGCCCGGTGCTGCCCTAACGACCCCCAGAGCTGTGGCCGAGGGGTCCGGGTGACGTGCGGGTGTGCAGGCCATCAGATGCTGGAGTGTGAAGCCAGCATGCCCCCTGCACTGACACACTCAGAACTTTCTAGTGAAAGTTTGTTAATAAAAACACTCTAATAAATACAGTGTTAAATTCTAAATCGGTGCCTCTCAATTGTTCCTTTGAAATGGAAATGAAATCCAGAAGTTTGGAAAGGGAATGGGCTTCACTTCATTAAAAATCATGGGGTATTTTCATATCCTGTATGAACAGTCAACAAACATATCCCATGAGTGTTGGCTGATGATTGGATTTTATATTTTCAAAAAGTACAACGTTTGAACGGGTGTTTGTTTTTTTTACCTTGATACCCAGCTTGCTGAGTGCTGGCCGGCGTCTTTGCTGTGCAGTAGCAGTGAGCCCCAGGTGCAGAGTCAGAAGCTTCCAGAAGCATGGGGTCTCTCTGGCCACCCTGCTCACCTGATACCCTGACTGGGGTGCAGTCATTCCGACTTCCGATGGCCCAAGATAAACACTGATTGTGATAGAGACACTTTGGTGGGATCCAGGAACTACACACTAAAATTTATATTAATTGCCTTGCATATTAATGGTGCTTTCTGCCTGTTTGCATGAGTAGAACTTTCATGAAGCCAGTGACTCACTTTGACCCAAAAGCACAGTATTCAGGTCTTATGTCTGGTCACTCAGAAGGTGAGTGCGCCGTCCTCGCCTCACGTATGTTATGCCCAGAGAGGAGCAGCCACACTTAGTGGGGTCGGGCACACGTGCAGTGTGGAGGGGACCCACCTGTTAGGCCTGGTGTGGACGCTGAGCACCTTGTGGGAGTGGCTTAGCCCTCCCACCCTGAGTGTGGGACTCTGTGCCCATCTTCAGTGCATTCAGCTCTGTTAGAGGAAGAGGGCAGGTGAGAGAATGTTTGAAAATAGGACTCCTTATTTTTCCTGTGAAAACCTGTAACTGTGAAGTGTGGTGACCCAAAGCAGCCTTATGGTAGCATGGACACAGACTGAGTTTAAGGATGATCTGAGACGCACTTCTGAATAGTCTCCCTGAAAGACTGTCAGGGAAGCCAAGGAGGGAGGGGTCCTCTGTCCCCCAATCCCTTGGCCAGCCCCACAGTCAGCCTGCCGCACCTGCTCTGGCTCCAGGAGCCGTGGGCCCATCTTTCCTCCACTCTGCCTCATTACCCTGAAACTTGAGTATGGCTGTAAACCCAGGTGGGTTACATCTGCTGATTTGGGGCTTTGAACTGCCTATATTTTTCATGCAGGAATTTCTTAAAGAGTTTGGTAGCTGGAACTAGAAATCTTTTTTTTTTTTTTTAATTTCTCATTACTGGGCAGCAAAGGGCCCCTATTTTCGTTTTGTCTCACAGAGAAATTCCATCCACGGTCCCCTTGTGGATAATTGTAAAGTGGGTAAGCGGTTGAGTTACACATGAGGAAAGAACACTTTCCCTGTGAAGTACTTGTTGCTTGGTAGTATTTGTGACCAAACGTACTTTCAGGTTCGAGCCCACGTTCCCAGATTCATCCGTGACTTCTTCCCTACAGAGTCACCTCTTCCATCTCTAGTCGATGGAAAAGCGGGACAGGCCACGAGCACAAAGCGCGTCAGTGAAGAGTCGCAGGCTGTATCCGCACGCATTGAACCGCTGTTGTCTGAGGCGGCGCTCCGCTCTTGTTCTGTGCAGTTTCTTTATCACCCTCTGCTGCAGCCTTCATCGTTCTGGGTTTGAAACTATTGCAGCTGGTGGTTTGAAGATGGGTTCTTACAGAAGATCGGGTGATAGTCCTGATTCACCTGGTCTCCCATGGAAACCATCTTTCCTCCGGTGGTTAGGACAGTTCTGAATGAAATACGAGGAAACCATGACTGAAAATAGCTGTGTCTTTTCTCTTTAATGAGCAGAGTCATTTTAGAAGGAAAAGATTACATCCATGTAAAAAAATCCAAAAGACTTAGCTAGATTTTTTTTCATAAAATTCAGACACAGCTGTGAACTTAGAAATTTGTTGAAATCGGGAGGGGATTTTTTTTTTTTTAATGCAGAAGAAACTATCGTGTTCAAATACCCATTATGCCATTACGCATCTTTCCAGAATGTTTGCCGACATTCAGTTTGTTATGTCGAATTATCATATTAATCTGCAGTGTTTTTGTAAAATAGCCACTTTCCTCCATGTTTCATTTCCTATAAATATATGTCACATTTCCTATAAATATACAGGGAAGAGATCAGTAATGACTATCTATGGTTGGTCAGTAGAATCTTGTATCTTTTGTTCTTAATGCTTTAACTGCCCAAATTTAGGATTTTTCATGGGGAAAAAAAAAGAGTATAACTACTGCTCTCATAAGCTTTAGAAAGCACAGTGTGTCACAAGGGTCTGTGCCATGCCCTCCGCTCCCCTGAGCACTCAGTACGCATGAGCACAGCAAGGGCGGCTTGCTGTTGGAGACTGACAGGTGTCCACGGCATGTCAGCAAGGCCCCCCTGAGATCTGGGGCGGCTCACAGATTTAGGGACAGCAGGGCACAAAGCAGCGATGTTCTACACTCAGGAGTGCTCTTCCTGGCCAGGACATTCAGTAACCTTGAGAACCATGTACTTTTAATTTGAGTAAGAAGGTCAGTCAGTGGCCCAGGCTGTTATGAGGAGCTGTATTTGGGGATTTAAGCCAATGTTGGCTTACCAGTCAATGCCCCCACTGTTCCCACCAGATGTCAGAAATGGGACATGCATCCTGACTTTGGTGCCTGTTGTGGGTGAGGGTGGGAGCCCTGCCTGGAACTGTCCGTGACTCGGGGATTACACTTCCTGTGCTCAAATCAACCGGAACAGCTAAACCTTGATGTCTGCCCTTCTATTCACATTTTTTCCACGTAACTTTGTATAATGTGATCTACATCATCTAAAACATGAAGGGGCCGACTGTTTTTAGCAAGAGATGTTTTTCTTTGGAGCCCAGCAAGATTCCTACAAGATCTGGTTTTAATATGTGGCCAAGTCACAACTAAGCCTTTACCCACGGACATTTTGATCCGTGAACTTAACTTTAGCTTTCTGCATTTAAAGGGGAAAGGATTTGCTAAGTAAGTCCATCTGAGAGAGGTTATAAGACCTGTTTAGCCTGTGTGAGGAAGCCAAGCTCGAGTTTGAGACCCCGCTGTGAGCTCCCACCTTGCTCCCACCTCACTGATGCAGAGCGGTCCAGGTGGAGTATCTCAAGGCAAAACCTTACCCGATGTTTAAACACTGGTTGAGAAGAGTGAAACAGGATCTATTTTTAAAGGGTCCTAAGTGTGAACTTTGTGGGCTGCTTCCCACCCAAAGCCATGACCCGCCTTGGGTGGCTCTGGGATCCACTGGTGACCTGTGGTTCCCTGCGTCCCAGCAGCAATCATGAGCAGCACACAGCGGTGCCTTCAAGGGTGGGGGGATGCAAAGCCACAGCTCCTCTTTCCTTCAGCAAAGCTGCTCGTGCAGAGATCTGGAGAAGGCTTTGGAAGCATGAAATCTCTGGGACGCCCTCACTCAGGCTGATGCGCAGAGCATGTTCCTTCCTGTAGTTGGGCCTTGACCAGTTTCTGGAACTGTGCATGCCAGATGGGGAGAGAGATGGACTGGATGATCTTCAGCGGTTGGATATTTCTATCACAGAGCCCAGGCTTCGAATGCCAGACAGGGAGTCTTCCTTTCTGTGGATGATTCCCTGCCAATCATGACAAATCACACGGCATTTGACCATCCAAGAGAGAGCAGAAGTTAGAAAAGCAAACTTTGGGACAAAATTCAGTCCCTCCTCTAAATAACTGTGACTCAGAAAACAATTTAGGGGCAGATCCTGCCCTGGAAACAAAAACTGATTTTTTTCTCATCTGTGGATTGATTATTGCAAACCACTCTGGGTGGGAGAACTCCTCTGGATTCTTGAGCCCATTCAGGGCAGGAGGGAGATTTTTCTGTTCTTTGTGTTTTGGAGTCATTCTTGGGTCTTTGGAAAATCAGGCGGGTGGGTCCTTTATGCAGTGTGGGGTCCTAGGGGTCACACAGAACCACCCTGGGGTCCCTCCAGCAACTGGCTTGCAGTCAGCATCCTCTGCCCAGTATTGCAATCACCTGATTACCTATCTCCCTCATTACACCACAGAACTCCTTGAGAGACAGAACTCCTGCGGCGCTCTAGCAGGGCACCCTGTCGTGCCAAAGCCACACAGACTCACTGAGTGCTGTGGCATGCAGGGCGTGGGAGAACACCTCTGACAATATACAGCCTCTGCCTTCTGGAAGCTTTTGCCCTTAAGCAGAGCTTACACCCTCCAAGAAAAAGGGATTTGCAAAAACAGGTAGCTGCATAAGAAGACTTCTGTTCAAATGGGAGATATGAAGGTATTGGGACAACGGTTCAGTGTCTTGAGCATTCTAGAATCTCCTGGTATGAACAAAAGATGGAGGGATTTGGAAGAGCCAGGTTGAAGAGCAGGACCTCAGCTTCTACATCCATAAACCAAAGTTAGTGATGCTGTCCTCACAGAGCAGCAAAGACTCAGTGGACAAGATGCATGAGATGCTCTTACGCAGAGCACAACCCCAGAGGGTTGTTCGCCGGCACTACATCACACTGACACTGTCTGCGCGTCTGCCACTGCAGCAGCTGGTGTGTGTAGTGTAGAGAATGTGGATGTGCACATGTGGGGTCTCCCATATGGGTGTTTGTGCAGATGCCACAAGATAATAAAGGCTTCATCCTGCTCTAGTCCTTCTCCCTGGGACATCACTGTGTTTTAAATAAGTGGCATTTACTTATGTTCTAGAAGTCACATCACCGTTTTCACCCATTATATTCTTGGGCTGTTCTTGGAGTCACCACTCCTCATTTAAATTAAATCAACCTGCACTGGAAGATGTCTGTCTGCTACGTGTTGAGTGAGTGAGTAAGTAGATAACAGGACAATGAATGGTTGACATAACTTAGGCAGATAATTTCCCCTAGTCACAGATGATGAAACCAAGGTTGAGGGACAAAACCTGGTCATTGAATTGACGAAGTGCCAAGCTAGTAGTCCAGGGTTTTTTCCATAACATAAACCCATTATGACAAAGTCATTTTTTAAAAAGCGGTTAATGATTCCTTGATATTGTGTTGATTTTAGCAGTCCCTATGACCTCTCATGACACAATTACTTACTAGCTTGTCAATCTTTGTTTAGTTCTTATTCAAAGTAGATACACGTTTTTCTAGTTCTGTATTTGCTATTTACATATATGAATACAGCCACATGTGTGTTTCATATTCATTCTGAGGGCTTCTTAATGCTTAGGAATTGAAAAACAATACCCAAGACCCACAGTGCTTTTTCTGCAAAGATCTGAACTGAAGACAAATCTTTCAGAAAATGGACAGACAGGAGTGATATTTCTCGGAATAGGTATTTCATTTTATAATCTCCTAATATAGAGTTTTCCCTAATGTAAACTTACTTTCCCTTCATTAGTCTGCCACCCACATGTTGATTCACTCATTTATGCCACAGACACTGCTGAGTGTGGTCCCAGCCAGCTACAGGGGGAGGAGTCCAACAGAGATGAGCCTTGGACTCCCAAATGCCCAGAGTAATAAGCAAACCATCACCAAGGACACATGACACCTGCAAGAAAACCAATTTTACAATGTCTACAACAGAAAAAGGATTACTACTTCTATCAGACATAGCTAAAAGAAAAGGACACCCAGTTGAAAAATGGGCAAATGGCATGAACAGGCACTTTGCAGAAGGAGAAGTACAGGGTGGTCTACCCCCAGGTGACTTCCCATCTTCACCTAACAGATGGGCCAGAACTTAAGATCAGAGACAATGAGGGGAGAGAGACTCTGTTTTGGATGAGTGAAAACCAACGCGGTATTTCAAAAGGGCTGTTTCTAACAACAATTGTGAATGTTTATAGTCTGCGATACAAGAATCCCATTTCTAGGACCATTTCCTCTGGAAATGCCAGTGAGAGGGGGTCAGACATGTACGAGGATGTTGGTGAAACCAACTTGATGTTCACCAATGAACCCAATTCAATATAACTATGGAATTCTTTGTGTTGCCCTTAAAAATATGACACGGGTATTTATAAGCTGACCTGGAAAGATACCCAAGGTTTATTTAGTGGAAAAAACAGAGTTTCAAATAAAATGTTTACACTGATACACAGAAAACATATAGCAGAGCCTCCCTTTGGGGCATGGAGTCCAGTGAGGGACTAATTACTAACAAAGGAGTAATTTCATGTTACGCATATATTTATTGTATATATTTTCTCAATGTGCCTGGAATATAGGTCGTTTTTACTTAATTTGTTGTAGGTATTTTTTAAATAAGGAAATCATTGATGCCTGAGGGGCAGAAATGCTGACTTGAGGTGGAAGAAAGGAAGAGGAAGGGGCGGGGAATCCTGAGCGTTGGCTGTCTGCCCTTGTGGTCCCTTTTCACCCACCATCCGTCCAACCTTTAATGACCTGTTGAAGTCAGCACACAGTCCTACTTTATGGATGTGCAAACTGAGGGCAAGAGATCAGGAAATGCAGCTGCAGAGCTGGGCTTTCAGCAAGGGGTGTCCTTGGGCTCCCAGACGCAGCCCACCTGGCTGCTGCCAGCACTGGGGGTGGCGGTGCACACACTTGGAAGGTTACGTGGCCATTGCTAACAGCCGAGGACCATTGTGACAGTGGCTCACACATGATCTCGGAAGGCTGTGATCCAATTCCTTTTCTCGGTAGACTTCCTTGGATGCTCTAAATGTAAACACTGAACAGGGTCTTCTGCTGTGGGGGCTCGAGCCTAGACTCACCTCACCCAAGGATTCGCAGAAAGGGGAATCCTGCGTGTGTGTCAGGCTTTGTCCACTCATGGGCACCCCCAAAGTTTAATAGCCTGTGCCTACTTGGAAAGCTTCGCCACTGCTGGGAACCTGCTTTCTGTCCAGAAGATATGCCCAGCCCTCCTGACCCAGGGCTGCAGCCATGGGCTTGGCCAGCCCTGTCAGAATCACACCAGCAGGGACAGGCGCCTCCACAAATGCAGGTGATCCTGGGTTTTTGTGGATGGTGGTTGGTAGCTCCCGGACCACGGCCATTCTTCAGGGAGGCACCCACCTTGTTCCTGGAAGGTTGGTGCCCTCGACTCCGGCCCTTGCAAGATTTCAGTGAGTTTCCTGATGTCCCTTAAGAAATGTGGTGCTTTGAAAACCAGCCAGGATAGGTTCTGTCTGGTGCAGCTCAGGGCCCTACTCAACACAATGTGGGGGGCCCAGGGAGGGGGCTTCCTGGTGGGCTCAGTCTCGGCCCCATAGAGGGGATGGAGAAAGGAGCGAAATGCAGGCAGGTGCATTAGACATCCCTGCTAACACCTTGTCTTCACTTCCACAAGACACTGACTTCTGCCAGGTTTAGGATTTCACTTAGGGTTTGAAGTTCTACCCAGAATCCTTAAGTTAACTACTGTCCTAAATTTCCTAGCAGCAATGTCAGGACCTCATAGTCTCTGAAACTTCCACTTCCCCAGCAAATGCCAATGGCGTAGACAGCTCCACCAAAGGGCACCCCTCCTGGGGTGGAGGCAGGTACTCTGCCTGACCCTCCCCCCAGCAGTTTCCCCATGAGGCTGGCCCACCCGACCAAGAAGAGGGCCGTGGACAAAGGGGGGAGCACACGGACAAGAAGACGTGTTTAGAGTCCTTTGTTTCCCTAAGGGAAGATGATCCATTAGTGCAAGGACTGGGAATAGCATCAGCAGGGCCTCACTGGCTCTTTGTCCACATGGATAATGGGGCGGATCCAGAGGTCTGATGTAGGGAGAACATTCCAGGTGTCGTGGTTGCTGTGCACAAGGAGAGACAGGCTCCCATCCACCCAGGATGAGCTGGGAGCACCCGACTGGCCTGCTGGGAGGTCAGGGCTGGGCCCCGAGGAACCAAGGGCATGGTGAGGGCCAGCAGTGCTCTAGGTATGTGCCCTCATTGACATTAGAGGCAGAATTATTTTCCTCCTGTGACGAGTGACATTTTTTTTGTTAAAGCAAAGATAAAGACAGAAAAAGCAGCAATTGAATGTTGAGTGGGAAGTCTCACTGTCCAAGGGGGGAACGACCCATTGGTCTGGGCTCTGGAGGTCAAGGTCAGAGGAGGAGAAATAGGGTAGGTCCCTGCCTCACCTGGAAAACAAGGACTGGGAGTGGTGACTGTCTGCCAACATAGGCTGACCATTTGTTGGGGACGCTGTGCCCACTGGGTTCTTGGTGGTCCCCTGCTATCTCCTCCCTCTGGCGAGGACAGCTCACTGTCCACTGACTGGGTGGCCAGTGCTCTTGGTCAGTTTCCTGTCGGGATTCCCATCAGATTCAGGGGCGAGGTGTGCAGAGAGGCCTGTCTTCTGCAGACAGTGAGGTGCTCTCTGCATTCTTGGAGGTGCTTAGGCAGGGGGGCCACCTGCCTCAGGCGGGCCTGGGCCCCTTCTCGCCACTGAGCTGCCCACTGGCATCAAGGACCCCCTGCCCACTTTCTCCCAGGCACTGGCCTAGTGGCATCTGCCCCACCCTAGGAAACAGTTGTTTGGGGTCTAGCAGGAAGCAGAGAGAATGGACCGCTCTTCCTTCTCTGTGGCTGGAGCAGGTTGGGAGGAGTAAACAGGAGGCCACCCAGGCACGGAAAGTTCTTGAATGAGCTGTTTCTTTCCAGCTGGAAGAAAAGGACATCCTGACTGGTGACGGGATGGTCCCTGCTCTGCATCTTCTCCAGGACTTCTCCCAGCAGGAAGGCTAGGAGTATTCCCCAGTCCCCTCCAGGCCAGGCCTGCAGGGGGAGCACAAAGGGAAGCCAGGGTCCTGGGGGCCAAGGGGCTTCTACTCCAGCCTCAGCCTACACCAGTAAGACCTGGGGTGGTCCCTTTGCCTGTCTGGTCTGGGCTGCAGGAGGGAGGAGTCCCACTTGCTGCCTCAGGCATCTGTGACCCTGTCTGCACACCATGGGCCGTGAATGGGGTCTGTGTGTCCCAGGATGCACGGTCTTTCCACACTGGCCCCTTCTTCTGCAGAGACCCTGGGGGACAGGCCCATGGGGACCCCATGGCCACAAGAACATGTGCCCCCTGGGGGTGACCAGGACCCATGGGTCTGGGTGGCAGCCTGGGCCGAGGGGGCCAGCAGGACCAGCAGGGAAGCAGGGGACCACGTGACACAGACCCACGAGAGCACTGGCCTTCCCCACAACCAGGCACAAGAAGAACTGGACAGGAAGGCCTGAGGACCCCCCACCAGAAGGAGTCCCCCGAGTGCCTTGCATGACCAAGGAACTGACTTTTCACATTAATTTGTTTCCACTGAAACGGTCCCTCACGGCTTCCATGGCTCTTGAGTTTCCACAAACATGGGCTCCCGTAGGAAGCCTGGGGACAGGAGGTGAGGGGACTCTCAGGATCTGCTCACAGCAGGTGAGACAGGAGTCCTGGTGGCCATACTGATCTGGGGGCTGCCGGCCCTGCCTCCCTCCCACCCACTGCTGAGCTTTCTTTTCAACATCAGAACTCATGGGATGGGGTGGGTGGAGGGGATGTGTGCTCAGGGCCGTGTTGAGCCTGATGGCAGAGGGTCGTTCGCTCCATGAGCCTCCATGATCCTCGGTGTCTCCATCAGAGGAGGACGGCGGGAACACTAGTGGTCGAAAAGCCTGGGAGGTGGAGTCCAGGTGTGGTGGGTTCCTCCCCGTGTGCCTCTGCTTCCCCCTGTATCCCGTTGGGATCTCAAACCTGCCGCCCAGCACTTGCTTTGCCTAGCTGTAAACACCACCTCCCCTTGCTCTCAGCAGCTTTGAAATCTGAACCTTTGGGGTTTTCATGAGAAAGTGCTTAGCAGGTAAACTGAGGTTGGGGACCAGGGCTCTTGGGGAATTGGGGACAGGGATCATAGGTAGATGGAGGGATCTGGGGAGGCCCAGTCAGCTTGTGCATTTGCCAAGGGTGTAAAGGTGAAGCCAGGAGTGTAGGGTCCCCTGAACCCCTGCACCCCAGAATTAGCTCCTGGACAGGATATAGGGGACGGCAGCACTGGGTCCCTGAGCCAGGTGCTCTCTCCTGAGAGAGAGCCACCCAAGTCCCAGCACCACCCCTGCCTGGGGCCATGCTCACTCCAATAATGTGCAGCCTTCCCCACATTCTCAGGCAGGGGTCTTACCACTGTTTGGGTTCAGGTGATGTAGCCGCCTTTCCTGGGACCTGGACATAGACGTTCCAGGGCCAAGTGCAATTGTCTGTCGTCGGGCCGTGGGCGGCAGGCTCCTGAGGGAGAGAGCAGCCTGCAGACCCCAAGGGACACACCTCGGGTCAGAACCAAAGTTGTGTCCCCAGCCCCAGGACCCTATGGAGAGAAAAGAGGCATCCCTGGCTTCTCCTGCAGCCTGGCCCGCACAACGCAAGCATGACAGGAAGTGGGATGCCCCATGGAACCCCAGGGCAGGCCCCCCGCGGGGCTGGCAGGGAACCAAGGTGGCTGCACCCCCTGTGCCTCTGTCACATGGTCCCTGCAGAGCAGCCTGGCCCCCGTCTCCCAGGGAGGCAGCTGCTCCCGTCCATCCATCCAGAGGCCCCACAAGACTCTCAAGTGCAGGGAGGCTTAGTGAACAGGGAGTCTCCAGGGCAGGAGGAAGCCAGGGGGCAGGGGCGGTGGTGGAAACCTGGGTTGACCCTCCCCCAGTCCTGCAAGGACGGAGTGGGGGCTGCAACAGGGACTTGATGTGAAAAACAGCTGGACATATTTCTCTGGTTTCACTGTTAGGATTTCGGATTATCAGGAAGGGAGCCGTCAGAACTCGCCGCCACAGAGGCTTTTCTCCCTCCCCGTCCCCGGCAGCCCCAGCCCTGGCCTTCCCTGCTCCCAGACCCAGGCTGCCCCAGCCACACACACTCTGGTGCAGGACAAGCTCGGAGCTTGCATGGCCCCAGCAGGAGCCCTTGGAGGTGGCTCTGGGCTGTCCTGGCGGAGACACTGAGTGTTGTCAGCAGGTGGCAGGCCCTGGGGTCTGAGCCGTGTGAGGCATTTGAAGGACCGAGCACTTGGGCGCTTCGAAATGCACTCTGTTCTCTGCAATCATTGATGCACACACTTGAACTCAGCTTTGTGAATCACAGGGGACTTGGCTGTCGTGAGCAGCTGTCATGAAATGTGCTCAGGGCAGTTCCAGGAAGTTCGGAATGTCATTGAGCCTTGTAATTCGAGGTGAGGTGTGTGGATGGACGGCAGCGTGACTTCGACCCTATTGGAAATCCAGAATCCCCACAGGAGGAGACCCCACCCATGGGCAGGACCCCACGTGAAGTGTGTGCACCTGGTGTGCGGCTCAGCTTCTCCATGTGCCCGGGTGAAAACGCATTCACACCCGAGTCCCTCTTGCACAGATTCTGATTTTGCTGGTCAGGACGTGGTCTGGGCACCTGCGTCTTTAAGCATCAGTGGGCAATTCTAACGTGCCACGGAGCAGAGGGCCACAGGTCTGGACGTGATGCTCACTGACTCCTCATGCTCTCTGCCCTCCGTTCAAACCACACGCAGGATGGAGCCTCCAGTGGGTCAGAGGGCAGACAGCGATGCTCGCCCTTTACGACTCAGGCATACCAGCGGCCACTGGAGGACTGAATTCTGCATGGACTTTGTGGCACAATTCACAGAAATGTTAGAGCTCCCATGCAGTGTGGGCTCTGTGGGCTGAGGGTCTGGAGGAAGGTCAGGGTGGGCCGGTGTCTAGAAGCAAGCATCGTGGGCGTGTGCGGATCAGGGTAACACTGCCTGGGAGAACCCCGGCTGGCAGCCATGGGGTCGATTCTCTGGGCCGAGCCCCACACCCAGCATACTCTGGCTGGCAGGAGTGGTGGTGAAGGGACCGTAGTCCCCAAGTCTGCGCAGGGTGTGCATGCCTCGAGCTCCTGGACAGCCACTCTGAGCACGTCTCTCTGCCCTTCACTTGTGCAGGGTCGGAGGCACAGGTGCACATGCTCGGAGCCCCGCAAACCCAACCAGGAGCTCTAGGGCATGAGTTAGCCCATCGTGAAAGATGACAGGACAAAGAGCTTCCTGAGCCCTCCCCGCCAAAGAGCAGGAGCCAGGAGAAGCGAAGGGAAGCTGTGTCCCTGGGACCGAGCCTGCCTGCGGCTTCCGAGCGGGGCAGCCAGCTCCCCCAGCCCAGGTAGCCTTTCCGGGACCCAGGTTCATAGTTCCCCGGGGGACTTGGGTGGCTGGGAAGACACACTTCCATGTTTCAGAAGAACACGGTAACTAAGCATTTTGAAGGGAGCTTGTATAAGTTCATATCAGATGCAATATGAGGAAATCATTGCAGCTGCGGCCAACAAGAACCAGCTGGCAGGACGTCAGGGAGAGAGGCTCGCCAGGTCAACAGGGAGGCAAGCAGCCTCTCCTGGCACCACCACAAAGCCCACGTGCCTTCCTGGGGCGAACAGACCCAGCACCTGGAGCCTCACCCCCTCACCACTAGGGAGTGTGGACTTCTCGCACAGCTGGCCAGCCTGGCCTGCAGCAGACTGGGGTCAGGACCCTGCAAGGACGCCCGCAGAGAGGGTTTGCCTCAGGGTCTGTGGAATTGCTTCCCTGAGGCCTCTGGGCTGGGAGAAGGAAACGTCGGCTGGCCCACAGGCTCCGGCTGGGGCTCCAGGCCTGGTGCTGACCAACGCATGGGTGTCAGGGGAAATGGGGCTCAAGGCCCTCTCTTCCTTTCACCCCTGCTTGAATGTGTGCAGGGCAGGCATCTGCCACAGTGACAGCAGGAAGCCAAGCCCACACCCCCCAGGCTCTCCCTGAGGCCCAATTCCCCAATACGGGAAAGTACAGGATAACGACAGGAGGAGGACCACTCGTTTTGGCCCCATGAAGCTCAGACACGGCCGTGTGACTTACTTGAGCCAATCAATGTGTGTGACAAGTTTGCCTCAGGCAGAAGCTTCCAGAACCAGTGCATGACTTACTTCCAGGTTCTGAAGCTTCCAGAACCAGGGCATGACTTACTGCTCTCTGAGTGGCCGCTTGGCGGTAAACCAGCCTGGATGGCAGGTGATGAAGCCGCTTGCCCTGATCAGCCTTGGCCTTGGCCAGTCAACTTCACTCAGAGGCTGTGCAGGTCCAGCGCAGACGCCAGTCCCTCCCCAGTGTCCAGAAGCCACAGACGCTCCCCCGTGCCATCCTCCTTCTGGAAAGAGTTCGTTCACTGGAGGTCCCACCACTGTTGAGGGCACACGGTGGACTGTGGGTGAGGGCAGGTGTCCACTGTAGGAGACTTGCCGTCTGGGCACACGGACACAGTGAACACCCCAAGTGCTAGTTACAGATGCGCCAAGTGCCAGGGGAAGACCAGACCAGGCAGCGCCCTGGGGGTGGGGAGGCAGCCAGGGTGGATTGCAGGGTGCGAGCAAAATTGGGTTTGGTGCAGGGGGTCTGGGGGAGCACCCAGAGGGTCCACAGCAGACAGGAAAACCAGAGATTTTTTATTTCCTTAGCTCTTTTCCCAAGAGGCCTTTACTGATGAAGGGTAGGGTGGGGGGCAGGTAGCATGGAGGCCTGAGGGTTAGTCCTCCTCATGCTCCTGGCTTCTGCTGGGAAGAGGACTGGTTGGCTTCCAGCCCAGAGGCCTTTCTGCTGCCGGCATCTGATGCCATGGGAGGAGCTCTCCGTGTGGCTCTGTAGGGCATCCACGTCCTCACAAGAAGGACTCGCCTGGAGGCCCCAGCACACAGATTGCAGGACAGTATCTGCTCCTCCTCGTGCTCCCAGCATCACGGGGTGACGATAGCAGGAGCAGCACCCCGAGGGTGTCAGGGGCACAGCGGGCAGGCTGGGAGCATGACTCTGGTCATGGTTCCCACCCCGAACATGGGCCTGAAAGAAGGACTTGTCCAGCTTATGTGCTGGCTCCAACATCTGTCCTCCCAGCCTGCCATCTTTAGACAAAATCATAACAGGAACAAAACCCCCAGCTTGAAAATATGGATTCTCCTTTTAGCAACCCAAACATCCTGAATGCCCGTAGCCATTCAGTCCACCAGGCAGCTCCGTACATCCAGCCTTCAGCCTGTAGAGGCGTCCATGTCGCCGCGGTCCTGCTGCAGGCTGCCCGGGAGGCCAAGGTCAACCCTCAGAAGCCTTGTGTCAGACCGGTTCCCCGCTCCTGACTGGCTTGTCCTGAGTTGAGAGGTTGTTCTGAGCCAAGAACATCAGACGTGCTCTGGGGTTGGCACTCGGATGCCATAATGCTTCTCAGAAACATAAAGGAAGGTGTGAGCTTCCTTGTGTGTCGGGATGGGGCGTGGTGACAGGTTCACGGGGAGTCTTGGTTGCAGGGGTAACAGTGTTGAAGTCCTACCACCAGTCCCTCTGAACCCAGCCCCATTTGGGGACAGCCGATGCTGAGGCCATTAGGTCAAGATGGAGTCGTGTGGGGTCTGGTGAGGTGCAGGTGGGACGGACACCTCAGCTGGGCCCTGACTGGCAGCACAGATGGAGCCTCCTGGCATAGATGCTGACACGAACCAGTGCAGGGCATTTGGGCACTTACGATTTTAAGTTCCCTCCAAGGGAGCATTCCAGAACCCTCACCTCTCAGTTCAGCCCCTTTCTGTGCATTTGTTCCCTGGAAAGCCCTTGCAGTCGGATGCTGTGGGGAAAAGCACACGGTCCATTGGGACCATCCTATGGGGCATTCGGGCCGGTTGGTCTGATGTCTGGTTTTTGCTGGTGTTGTCCCCACACTGGCCCTTGTGCTGCCTTCTGGGGTGAGGAAGGGACCGTGGGCTTGTCGCTGGGGGTGGGGCATGGGTAGTGGCAGCCACTTCCACGTCATTGTGGCCACTGTGAAGGTGTGGACACTGCCCCCGGGACAGAGGAACTCTCCACTAACTCAGGTCTAGAACAGAGCCCCCGACTCCCAGACACCGGCCGATGCCCCAAACACTAGTGTCCACATGGGCTCGTCTGTCCATGCCTGCTCCACGCAGAACCAGCCACAGGGCCACCAGAGGTGCCACTGTCTGGGGTGAAAGAGACACCAAGAACCCGCAGGAGCTGGGTGAGAGGTGTGGAAGGAGCCCCAACGGGTCACCCAGGGAGACATCCTTACTGAAGGAGATTGCACTTCAGCAGGGTCAGGAAGGAAAGTGGTCCAGCTGCAAATCAGGAAGAGAAGACCCACAGCACAGGTGGGTGTGGAAGGAAGAGGGAGGAGGATACTGGGGGGCCCACGGAGGGCGCGAGGGCACTGGCGAGCTAAGGGCCCCACAGCACACTGTTAGGATTTCGGACAGCACAGACCAACCCAGGAAGGATGTACTTCTTCAAATCCAACACCTTGACTGAGCTCAAGCAGCCTCCATCACTGAGGGGTGGGCTCTGGGAGCAGCTCCTTCCCCAGTTCTGGGCACACTTGCCCTGACATGCACGGGACCCGGAGCAAGAGCCCACATCTAAGCATTTGTTGCAAGAAGCCATAACATGACATGTTCTACTCTCTAGCCTTGACAAATGTACCCTCTTGGCAACTGGAATCCAGGCCAGGTTCAATTTAGAATTTTGAATTCTATGCTGCAGAAGGTGGAAGTGAGGGGAGAGCTGGCTGCGGTCCCCTTCCCTGCCAGCAGGGTCCTGCCCTGCGTTGCCCGGGCCTCGCATGTGCCCTGTGGACCTGCACGGGCCTTTGCTCTGGTCCCTTTCCTACAGAGAGCTGCCTGGTGGCCGTAGCTAGGACAGACTGTCCTGGAGGAGGAGTCCCATGCGAGTCCTGTAAGTAGCTCAGGGCCATCACAGAGGGAGTCTGGGATCTGGGGTCTGCCAAGCACACTCCAGATTCTATGAGGCAGGGCATGGTCTGAACCTATGGACCCTGCCCCCTGGGAAGGCCTGCATCCGAGGGGCCCCCTGAAGTGGGTGTCAGGGCTGTGGGATCTCTGGGCCTCATCAGGCACAGGGACAATGTGGCTGTCACATGAGCAGTGGCTGACGTCCCTACAGGCATTTCCAGGGAGGCAGAGGCAGCCACTGGCTGGGGACCCTGTCACTAACCCTGAGCAAGCCTGGTTGTGGGCTGTTGGGCTGGGAGGGGCTGCAGGCCGGGGAGCTTGTCCTGGCCCGCTGGGTAAGGTCTCCTCTGTGATCTGCTTACAGGCATGCCCGTCGCCCATCCTGTCCCATCCTGTCCCATCCAGGGCCTGGCAGCTCCTGGTCTGAAGGTCTGGGCAGCCCTGTGGAGGTGAGCTCATAGGGCCTGGGAACCTCGAGACATTGATTCCATCCCCGAAAATTGAAGTATTTCTTCCTCAGTTCTGTCTTTAAGACCACCTACATGTGGGGTCAATTTAGGACGATATCCCAAACAAAAACAGCCCAATGCCCAACAAAGCCCCAAGTAGTTTCTCCCCACCCTTCCTCCCACCTTGGCGGCCCAGGCACACTGGCTCCCATGTTCCTGAGCACAGCTGGCCTCCCTCTCCCACAGCCCAGGCCCCAGCCTGTCAGCCGACCCATTAGCCAGCATCTCGCTCTGTCCAGAGTTTGTTTTTGCTCCCTGCACTTAATTGACCAACTAGTTATTATGCATGGTGAGTGTGGGCTGTGATCCAACAGCCAGAGGCCCGGGAGGGCTCTGAGGGGCGTTGGTGGCCTGACCTGAGCAGCACATCCACAGAGACACCCTGGCTGGGAGTCTGGCCGATTCCTAGCATCTATGCACTCCACTCGCCGACATGGAACTGGGGAACTGGGCATTGCTGGGGCCACGCCCCTCACCATACTGAGTGGCCACAGGGAGGGCTGTGGGTGCCCTGGGCCTGACTTCAGGCAAGGTTCTAATGCCAGTGATCTGATGTCTTGATGCCAGACATCTGAGGGGTTGGGTGATGGCGTCTGCTTCTCCAGCAGACTCCAGCTCACGGGGCTCATCATCACTGCTGGCCTCCTCCAAGGGCCCAGGGGCGGGGGCAGGGGGTGCCTGCTGGCTCTGAGCCCCAGAGCTGCAGGGACAGAGCAGGGGCATGGAGGGTAGGGTCAGAGTGACGCCCCGGTGTTGGACCCCCCGAGGGCCTGGAATGTCCTGCTGCCTCAAGTCGGACCCTATGTGGGTCCCCCGCTCAACAGCTGAGGCTACCCTGCTCGTCATCATCAATACCCCCTCCCCACTAAGGCCTCCTTAGTGCAGGAAACACGCTGTAAACACCTGGCCCGTCACCCCACATCTGCCTCCAGCCCAGAACCCATTTCTTTGCTTCCTGTGACAGACTCTCCCTGTCCCTTCTTTTTCATTTTCTGACTTCTCCTTGGAGAGATTCACGCATGTCAAGTGCATGAGTCTTGAGGGTAGAGCTCCATGACGTGTTGAGATGTCACCCCCGAGGAAGCAGCCAGCACTGCCACCCCGCCCGCCATGTCCACTCCGCCACAGAGGAGAACGCGCCTCGTGGCTCTGGCTGACCCTCCAGGGGCAGGGGCAGCAGCGAACGGTCAGTGGCTGTCTTTGTGGAAGGCGACCCTTACCCGCAGCTGAACATTTTCAGAGTGGAGGAGGCACCTGTGGCATCGTGGTGAGGCTGCCAGTGTGTGCGCCGTGCGCCTGTGTGAACTGAGATACCCCGGGAGGAGGACAGCGGTGAGAGTGTCCGGCAGGCACTCTGCCTCTGGGCCCCACTCAGGTGGGTCTGTCTCCCTGCCACCCCTGCAAGAACACAGTTTATTGGGTTTTCCTTAACATTCAGTGTTTCAATGTGCAGTAGGGGGCCTCGCTTGGATTAATCCTTGAAATCTAGAAAGCAAACCATACTGTTTGGGTCTGTATCAGGAAATTCGGTGCTGCTCTGAAAACCACGTGTTCTTAGATTCTTGGTCTGCGGGTTCCACACTCGATGGAGCAGGTTCCTCCGAGACTTTCGCACGCCTCCCTGTCATCAGGAGTGTTCTGCTCAGCGGCCGAGTCGTCGATCCAGACGCTCTTCTCCTGTGTCAGTTATTTACACGTTTCTCTCTGTGTTTTCATCACTTGGTTTTTACTTTAGGCTTCTCCTTGTACTGGTCACATTACATGTCCCAGTCCCATGTCCCCGTGAGCTCTGCCCGAGCCACCGTGTCTTCACCGCACGCTGCTCCTAGATCTCATTGCTCTGCTTCAAGTCCACTCTTCTGTACCTTGAAGGACATTCTCTCATAGTATCTTCCAGAAACATTACCTTCCCACTGAAAAACATTCCGAGTCTTGGCCTAATGATGTTTTCATTTTGCACAAGAGTGGTCTGCTGGCAGGTATTCAGTTTTGGGGGTGAAATCATTTCCCTCAGAAAACGTGAGGACACTGAGTCTAGTCGGGCGGGGAGTCTGCTGCAAACATGCGTGGCTTCTTTCTATTTTTAAGATTTTATTTATTTATTTGACAGAGAGAAAGAGAGCACAAGCAGGAGGAGCAGCAGGCAGAGGGAGAAGCAGGCTTCCCAGTGAGCAGGGAGCCCGATGTGGGGCTCGATCCCAGGACCCTGAAATCATGACCTGAGCTAAAGGCAGACACTTAACGACTGAGCCACTCAGGTGCTCCCCACATGTGGTTTCTGTGGAGAACGTCTCATCATTGTTGGGTCTCCTCCTGGATGCCTGTGGGGATGCCGCCTACCTGTGAAATCCAGGAACTGCATCCATCTGTGTCCTCGTGCGCTGAGTCTTGTCCATTCCCACTAGCACTTTCCAGGCCCTTTTGATGGCAGATGGGTCTTTCCTTGACTTTGGCAAAATTCCTTCTTTTATGGTCTGGTTGTGTGGCTGAGCCACGTGCTTCTATAGAGCACAGTAAATTCCGTGTTCCGGAAGCTTCTGCAGGTGTGAATATGCACTGGGGAAGCAAACAGCTGGGTCTCCACAGACGTTTCTACCCATCCACCGGGGAAATGTGGCCAAAACAGAGGACAATGGAGGAGGAGGCCTTCTGGAAGCAGGACTGGTTTCTTGGGTCACCTTTTCACAACACAGTCCACACTTTTTGCCCAAATACAGTGGGAACTGGAAAATCATGGAAGAGTCTCAATGGGCTTTTCCAGCGCAAGCTCCAGGAGCTGGCATCCCACAGGCAGCCCCACCACAGGGGTGCTCCAGACCACCCTCTCCCGGCACCTTCTAACTAGACCTGCACCTGCTGCAGTTCCGCCTGACCCCAACTTCCTGCCGTGTAGACATGGGCCGCCTTGTCCTTCCTATGACACATGCAGACATCCTGTGGCTGCCATGCAAGGATGACATTGGCACCTCCTAGGAAAGGCACACACATTGGCCATGAGGTGCTAGGGGGCACCCCACCCAGTGGCAGTCAGCTCCTGGGGCTGCTCCTTCTGTCCCACTCAGGACCCTACCGAGGGCCCATCCACCAGAGCACCTACCGGCTTCTCAGTGTTCTCAAAAACACACAAAACACACTTCTGAGATTCCAATGGTTATGAAAGATCTATTTAGGGAGGATTGACATCTTAAAAATCCCGAGCCTGGGGTGCCTGGGTGGCTCAGTGGGTTAAAGCCTCTGCCTTCGGCTCAGGTCATGATCCCAGGGTCCGGGTATCGAGCCCCGCATCAGGCTCTCTGCTCGGCGGAGAGCCTGCTTCCCTTCCTCTCTCTCTGCCTGCCTCTCTGCCTAGTTGTGATTTCTGTCTGTCAAATAAGTAAATAAAATATTAAAAAAAAAATCTCGAGCCTTCCAGTTCATGACCATGGTGTGTCTCCACTTACTTGGACGTCTACAGTCCCTTTCTGCAATCCTGTAGAGTCTCGAACGCTCTTGCTGGGCTTGTTCCCAGATATCTGATTCTTTCTGATGTTTTTGTAAGTGACACTGAGAAGTTTTCCAGTTTTCATTTTCTGCTCATATATAGAACTACACTTCAGTTGTGTTCATTGGCCTTCTGTCTAGTGACCATATTGATCCTGATCCCTTCTGGATTCTCTTGGCCTTACTGCACCTGCACTCCCGTCATCTGCTCACAGGGACAATTTCCCTGCTCCGTCCAGTCTCTGTGCTCTCTTTGCCTTCGAGAACGATCTTACAAAGACATGGTGACAGCACGTCCTTGTCTTTGTCAACATTGGCGAGCTGGGCTTTGCCCACGAGGGTGTGTCTCAGGTGCGAGGTAACCGCTGCTCACTGCCGGTCTCCTATTCTGAGCCTCGCAGGTCCTGCAGACATCGCAGTGGTGTCTTCCGAGAGCAGGCCTTCATCTCCCGCAGGGAAGGAAGAGAAGACAGTGTCGCTACCTTGGAAATAGGGGAACTGGGCTCAGCACTAGAGCGAAGCAGAACTAGGACCAGAGGGGGCATGTCTGCCTACGGTCCAGCCCCCCAGGCTAGGTTGTCCCAGGACCCCGCGTGGACAGGCCTGGGCTTGTGCGTGGTCTTATGGCCTGAACTTTGGTGCTGAAATGGGCATGTTTCTCCCAGTAGGACTGGGAAGAATGCAGATACCACTCTGTCACTCTGACTTCATCTATAGGACCGAGACCTCAGTCCATGGCCAGGGTCTGTGCGGTAACCTCGTCTGTGGGCCCGCAGGAGGGCTGAACACAGAGTCACTGCATTCACGCTGAAGCAGTGTGTACCCCTTAGGCTCTGCAGGGCTTACACAGTTGGAGTACAACAGTCAGTGAAAATCAAACCTCACATCATTGGTGTCATTCCAGAGCATCGCCATTGGCCCCAATCGCGATGATGGTGGGGACTGACCTGAGAGACACTGCCCTGTTTGCACATCTCTTTCCCTTCCTGGACTAAATGAAGATCGGGACAGATCTTGTCAGCGGTCAGCTCTGCCTTCTGAGCCTCTGATCATCTCACTGGTCATGAGCCTGCCAGGACTGTGCGCCAGCCTCCTCTCCTCCCCACCGAGCTGCCTGTGCCCCCCGATGCATGCTGTCCCTCCCCCCATCAGCTGACTTGAGGATCGTACTCTAGACCCTGTGATGGTTTCCTTTGGTGCACAGAGGGCAGCATGAGACCCCTTCCCAGAGCCGTCTGTCGCCAGACCACCTGTCCCCTCACAACAATGCCACCCCGGCCTCCGCCGCCCACAGCTGCCCCACCCACACCCCACCTGGAGCGCCTGCTTCTCTGTGTCCAGCACTGGAAGGTGACAGGGCCTGCAGCAGGATGACCCCAGGTCCTCTCACTCTGGCTCTGGAGCCACCACCACATGGATAGGCCACCACCTTTTGGAGTGGGCCCCTCAGACCACCCTGTGTGCCCCCTTGCTCAAGTCTGCTCATCACAGAAGTGTGTTCGTCTGTTGTGTTGATCGCTGTAAAGCCGCTCAGGTCAGGGACCTGCAACACGGTGTCCAGATCAAGGCACGTGGCAGGTGCACTGGTGGTAAGTGCTGAATGAGCAGGAGAGTATTTGGGATGATGCCCCCGGTGGTTCCTGGAGCTGCTTCGGGCACGGACTGTGGGAGTCCCGGAAGGGCCCAGCAGCTGTCCTCTCGGGGGCGTCTGTCTCCTGGGATGCCACAGCCCCCGTACCTACCACTCCACCCGCAGACAGCCCACTCTCACTCTTCGGCCCTGAGTGTACATCAGCTTCCGTTGTGGTGTTTTCAGTGCCAAAGGTGTTTGGTTGGGAGCCAGCGTCCCCACATATGTCTGGAGGACTCGGGCAACTTGCCTCAAACTCCTTGACCCTCAGTTTTCTCACCTTTGAAGTGGGGGCGTGGATTCCTGGTTCAAACGTTCTGAGAAGTCTGTGTGAGCAGCAGTGTGGCACCTGGCCAAGCGTCTGGGGAGTCGTTCATCTCTCACAACTGACGGAATTATTACTGCCCAGCCAGCGTTTGCCGTTTGAACCGACCAGTCCCCAGAGGCTCACGTCTGTCAGAGAAAGGTACACGTGCCGACCGTCTGAATGAGCAAAGGGAGGCAGGCGCTCTGGCTTTCCCTGAAGCAGGTGGTTGTGTGGCCGAACGTGGGGACCAAGGGCCCACTGCCTGTGCCCTGGACGGTGAGGCAGTGGGATGCGGCTGAAGCCTATGCTGAGTGTCACCCACCAAGGGCACTTGTGGCTCTGACTCCAGCCCCCACTTCCAACACTGAGTGCAACACGTCCACACAGTTAGCTTGGACGGTGTAGACCTTCAACCCAACTCTGGCCTTCACTCTGAGGCTACGACTCTCAACACTGGAACTTGAGCAGGAGTCAGCTCTCTAGTCCTGCACCCCTCACCCCCATCACTGAATCACCACCAAAGGTCACCTCCACCCCATCTGAGGCTCGGTTCCGGTGGGCACAGCAGCACCCACTGCCCGGGTGGGAACGACTCAGTTCTGGGTCACAGTGTGGCCCTGCTGTGGGGCTGGATGTCCCTTCTGGGT
Organism: Enhydra lutris kenyoni; assembly: GCF_002288905.1. Taxonomy (NCBI): domain Eukaryota; kingdom Metazoa; phylum Chordata; class Mammalia; order Carnivora; family Mustelidae; genus Enhydra; species Enhydra lutris. The sequence continues at coordinate 31,255,671 of NW_019154108.1, read as the reverse complement.
TTCCATGTCACCTCCTTGGAGGCTCTGAGATGCGGACAGGCTGGGCTGGAGGAGACCGTCAGCCCCACCCTCATCCTGCAGACGCCATAGAACACAGTCCTTCTCCCTCTTCTGCATTATTCACCTCCCGCTGGGGGACAATCTGAAGGCTCGAGACCCACCCCAGAGGAGTGGGCTCTGGGGAAGATGGTGCTCGGGTGGGAGATGGAGCTGAGGCAGGAGATGGAGCTCGGGGGAAGACAGGGCTCTGGGGGAGACAGAGCTCAGGGAGGAGACAGGGCTCAGGGAGGAGACAGGTCTTGGGGGGGAGACAGGGCTGTGGTGGGGGAAATGGGGCTCAGAGGGGGAGATGGGGCTTAGGTGAGAGACAGGGCTCAGGGGGAGATGGGGCTTGAGTGGGAGATGGGGCTCCGGGGTGGGGGGAGACAGACTCTGGGTGGGAGACGGGGCTGGGGGAGGGGGGAGACGGGGCTCAGGGAGGAGGCGGGGCTCGGGCGGGAGATGGGGCTCCGGGGGGGAGACAGGGCTCAGAGGGGCGGGAGATGGGCCTCGAGTGGGAGACAGGGGTCTAGGCAGAGATGGGGCTCTAGGCGGAGCCTAGAGATGGGGCTCTGAGGACCCAGTGTCCAGAGGAGCACTGAGGACTTTGAGTAAGAAGTGGAATCTCCATAATGATGGTTTTTTAGGTCACTTATCCCTAGCATCTAGCTAGGGATAAATTCACAAGTAAGTGAGCAGACTTGTGGGAACTAAGGGACGCCCGCGGGAGCTAGTGCCAAGCCAACACAGAGACTCTGTGGACAGCTCCCCAGAGTTACCTGTTTCCAGCCCAGGCTTTCGGCTGAAAAGTATTTCTTAGAACTAGTGAATTATTGTAGGATCTTCTTTGTAGTGAGTTAATAGAGAATTGGAAGTAATTAAATTAAAACACTTTTGCTGAGATACAAACAGTGAGACTGATTAACTTGGTTGTCTTGTACTCACTGTTTTCAAGTCATTGAAAGCATATTCTCCTTCTAATTAACTGCCTTTTGGTTTTGTCAAAGCTGTGAGCTGGGATTTATCAGGATTTATCAGAGCTCTGCTCATGAACAGATACCTCCTGAGTCCCTGCAGGGCAGAGGCCAATGGTATATGGGCAGGCCCAGTCCGTCCGGGGCCCCTGCTGGGGTCTGTCTGTGCACATCAGTGAGTATCACCCACAGTGACCCAGGCACGCTCCATATTCCTCACAGTCATGACACCACTGTGACCTCTTTATGGACATATAGAGTGACGAGGAGAGCTTAGGAAACGCCCACAGAGGTCTCCCTTCAGTGAAGGGGATGGCTCCACCATCTGGCTCCCAGTCTAACAAGCCCAGAAATGTGCTGTCAGTCCAGCAAGAGTGGCTCTGTTTCTTGAGACAGACTCCCATTCACCAAACTCATAGGGGTTGATGTATAGACCAGGATTAGGCCCTTAACCATGGAGGGGTCTGCTGAGTTCTTTCCCTGGGGCTGGGCTGCTTGGGGAGCTGAGTGAGAATTACAAGGTGGTCTTTGAGCTTGAAAGCAGAGTTACCAGCATCAGGCTGGGTCTGAAAGAGGGGAAAAGCTTGGCTTGTGAATGATGATTGGCAGGTCCCCAAGAAGGTAGGGCCATTTGATGTATTTATTCTCCATCTCTATCACTTAGCACATAGTGGGTGCTCAATAAACTTTTGTTGAATCAGTGAATATGTCCCAAAAGGCTGACCCAGGTCTCAAGAGCTGAGGAAACGGTCCTGTGGTCTGAGCATGTTTAGGGAGGGCTGTGTTGAGAAAGTGGGCACAGCGGGGGAAGGCTGTGCAGCCTGGCACCCTTTACACGGGAACTCATAAGATGGCTGGTGGGAGAGGTCTCGAGAGGTCATGAAGAATTAGTCCTGAACAGATGGTTCAGAACCAGATGTGTGGGCCAGCTGGGCTGTTGAGTGGCCATGTGTGTGGCCCCCAAAAAAGGCCCTTCTAAACTTAGGAGGAAGTGGGGGCTAAGGTACAGACCTGGCCCCAAACCCAGATAATGCCAGGTGGTCACTGGCTTGAAAGAAGGCAGTGTGGCTGCGGTGGGCTCTCACCGAGTGACAAATGACAGACCCACAGGCTCACGGCGCACAGTCTCTGTGTGGGGTCCCCATGTCCCCATGGGCTGTTGGCCTGTCTGCACCAAGGCAATGTCTCCAGGCTAGGAGGCCCTTGGACTTCCTGGGCCCCATTCATCAGGGGTCTGGACCCGTTATCCCAGCAGAAACCAGAGGTTCCTATCTTCCTGCAAATGACAGTTCCAGAGACAGATGTCTCTTTGCTGATCATTAGAATATGTTCTTTATCCAGCAGCTGGGTGCTTTAAGATTGAGCCTCACTATTTCTGAGCCCTTGAAAGCAGAGGCAAAGGGTTATTCTTAAAGTAGTTAAAATGTTCTTTATATGGCTCTGAGGCTGCACCTCAGGGCTGGTCCATTCCTTGCTCTGGGAGCGAGTGACTTGGGGACAAGTCTCTGTTCTTTGTTCTGGGGACAAATACGGTGAAATGAAGAGGATAAGCCCAAGGCTTGGGTTGTCCTTTCTGTTTCATGACTCAAGAATGTATGTCTCCATGGGAAGATTTTGGGTGAAAAAATCGGAGGGTGTGTACTGGAGGTACGCTTCTCAAGGCTGAGGCTTTATTTTCTGACAACAGTCTTATCTGCGAGCCTCCTGGCTCAGCACCACACACTCAGGAAGGGACCCAGCACCACTGCGGGAACTCCGCAGGCCAAAGGAGTTCCTGAAGCTCTGTACAAGGCCCATGGTTATCTCATTAGGTGCCACGATGGCTTCCACCCCCATCAAGAACCCCTGAGACCTCCGTCCCCCATGACATGTGCTTTTCTAGGATGCTGGTTGCAGGGCAGACACCATCTGAACGCCCGGTCTTTAACAGCGGTTATTTCTCATTCATTCGGCGGTCCAGTGAGGACGTTCCTGGTCCAGAAGTGCCCTCCCTGAGAACATGCAGGGACCCAGGCCTCCATTCTGCAAGTCCCTAGTGTGCTCTGCATTCGGCCTGGAGGTGGAGACAGGCAGAGAAGGCACCTGCCACTCCCCCACCCATTACTGCCATGCTGAGAACACGCATGCAGCCCCACCAAGGTGCCAGGGAACCCCAAGGAAACACCCGCACAGGGCAGAGAAACAGGGGAGGGGGGCGCCCAGGAGGGAAGCCAAGGAAAGTCCCTTCGAAGAGTCCCACTTCTGGGCTGGGGCTGCCTGGCATGGCCTGGCTGAAGCGAGGCCTTGGAACCCGAGAAGGAGGGCACATGGACCCAGAGCGGCTGGAGCCCTGGGCAGGGGTGGGGGGGTGGGGGGTTGTGCTGCGGCTTCCACGCCCAGGATGACAGGCGTCCTCCTGCACAGCCCTAAGGAGCTGCACTGAGTCCACTGGGGCATCCGTGAGCCTCTCTGGGTCCCCAGGCCCCATCACCTCAAGGTAAGAGGCAGCTCACTGAGCCTCCACCAGCCCCAGCCTTCCCAGCAGGAAAATACACATTCTTCCTTAAAGTCCCTGCAGCTCAACTGGTTGACCTTGGATACTCTCATCCCCCGAGGGGACGCTGGCCGAGGTCTGGAGACAGTTTTGGTTGTCCCACTGGCCACTGGCGTCCTGTGTGCATGGGACAGCCCCACACGGGGAGTCCAGCCTGTGGCCGCTGGTGCTGAGTGGAAAACCCTCGGTTTCTGCCACACAGAGTTGGGGCCGCACCAACCCAGGGTTGCTCCTAACGCGTGATTTCTGTACATGTGGCGCATGCAAGATTTCTGCCATTGGCCGTCCCTGAAGTAACTCCTGGGACCAACGCCAGCGTGACAGCCCAGCGTCTCTGTTTCGGGAGTGAGGCTGAGGTCCTCACTGCATCCTTCCCTAGACGGGACTGAGGGGACTGAAGCAGAAACGTGAAGATGGTGTCCTGGTTTTCAGGCGTGGAATTTCGACTTTTGTCCCCAAATGTTGCTAGGAGGACCCCCCATGTTCCTCCCTGGGTGCCCTGGGTCTGAGGACACACAGCTGTGATATGGACGCCTCCCTCCCTCCAACCCTTCACTGTTACCAAGCACCTGCTGTGGGCCAGGCTCTCTCCCGCGCACTGGCTGTGGGGCGGGGACTCAGACAAGCATCCCGACATCCTGAGAACATAAGCACATTGTCACGGGCTGTTTATCTTCATGGTCAGGAGCCCTCTCAATGGAAGTCAGTTTATTTTGCCCCAATGTCAGCTAAGAGAATCCTCTCATGTACTCTAGCTGAGGGATCACTTTTGCTACAGAAGTCACAGATTTTCGCTTCCCTGCATTGGGAGCCCTCTGGAAAGCCTCCCGCAGCCTCCCCTGCTGCCAGGCTGGGGACCCGGCCCCACCAAGTCCCCCAGACGCAGAAGACAGGGGCCTTGTGGGAGCAGAGGAAAGCGCCAAGACTCCAGTTCCTCCCAGGCTTGTAAAATTCCAGGGCCAAGTCCAAGCTCTCGAAATAGAACGGACGGAGAGCAAACTTCCTGGCTTCAGAGGGGCCCCTGGGCTGCTGAATGGACTGCCGGGTGCAGGGGGGCGGGGGCGGGGCGTGAGGGTGGGCGGGTGGTGACCGCAGGTGACCACGGGCCCGGGGCCCAGGAGCAGCAAGGGCCCCACACCCTTGTAGGCGGTCCCTTCTTTCTTTAGCAGAAGACAGTTTGCTCTCTGTGGTCTTGGGCAGGAGGGAGCGACAATGTGACCGTGGGCTGTGCCACTGTGGGCCAGTGACACGTCGGTCCTGCAGGCCGGGGCGTGGGAGCTGCGTGTCCGCAGCGGTGGGCCACGAGAGGTGTATGCCTGGGTAGGAGTCTCTATCCTGAGCACAACAGCTCATTCACGCACCGTCCTCAGCAAGAGGCTCTTAGTTCATCAACAGTGTGCTGAAGATGTACGGCTCAACGACGAGCTTTTACGTGGATATATTCTCTGCTCACAATTTGTCCGGTTGAGTGAAGGCTCTTTGTGTTGCTGGGCTCATCATCCCTTGTATCAGGCACCACTAAAGAAAAATAGGCATTAGATTAAAAAACACGACAGGCCTGCAGAACCCATTTGCTCACCAAGAGCGGATGGGAAACACCGACTCGAAACCGCTGGGCATTGGTCAGCTCCCAGATTTGCTCTGGGATTTTGAAAATCACCGTATGGGCTTAGGCCCCACTCTTCTTGCCACGGTGCCTCCGTTTCCCTCCTTGTTAGCCCAACCCAGACACACGGTTGGAGTGGAAATATCCTCAAGGATTGAAACAAAGCAGGCAACCCACAAAATCTATGTGTGGACCCTCAGGCTCTGACCACGAGAATGCCCTCCCGTAGTCTGGACGCCGACGCCTCAGCGACAGGCCCCTGTTCCACACGAGAGCCGAGAGGATGTTCCCCGAGTGTGCTAGACTCCAGAACCACACACACTCTCTTCTCCTGGCTCCCCCGGCAGGTGCAGACACAGCCCAGCTGGCTGCCTGGCGTGGGGCCCCAGAGCCATTTGAGGACCAGCCCTGCAGCAGGCCACCCCAGGGCAAGGTGTGAGAGCCTCTCCATTTCTTTGTCCCTTGGAGATGTGACCACATCTTCCCAGGATTAAGTCAAGCTTGCACCTCCAGTCCATGTGTTTCTTCAAGGGGACACAAACGTTCGGGGGCGGGCGCAGTGTACAGTGTACACGCACGCGAGGGCTATGATCTCCCTCTTAGCGTTAAGGACGCTGAACCGTGCCCGAGAGCTCTCCTTGCTGCTCTCCCCACCCCAGGCCTGTGGCATCCTTCAGGCCCTCGGGCATCCCTGAGTGATCCCTTCCCTGGCCAGGCCTTCCACACCACAGCTACTGCCCTGCACACGCCAAGGCCTTCCCACGCCAAGCCTTCCCATGCTAAGTTCTGCCCTGCACACGCGGCCATGGACCCCAGGGAGCTGGTGCACACCGGTGTCGGGGGCTGCTATCAGGGGACGCTCCTGGATGCAGGGGACTCTTATTGTTAGAGTCCTGATTTCCTCTTACCAGAGGCCACGTCCACATGGGAAAGTGCAGCCTTCCTGTTTGAAGCTGTGGGGCCATCAGAAGCACCTGGTTGGCCGAGCTCCTCCCCATCCCTTCTCCTGCCTTTGGTTGACCGAGATTGCTTTATAGTCTTGAAGACGAGTGGGAAATTCCCATAACAGCCCCCAAGAAAGGAAGGAAATCCAGAGCAAGTAAACCCATGACAGACTCCGTCCCAGAAAGTCCTCCCTTCCATCCTGCTGCATGGGTCACTCAGCTCCCACAAGGTGCAAGGGCATGGCCTCACCCCAAGTACACAGCCCAGCCGGGGGGCGGGGCAGTGGGGCATGAGGGTCTTATCAGCATGTGGGCCTTCCACAGGGGCTGCCGACCATAGTGACAGACGAGGGGCTGGTGCGGACAAGTGCTCCCACCTGGCATCCACTTTCTGGGTTCAAGCAGAGGCCGAGGTCCTTCCCCATTATCTGCACATCATGAAACTAATTCATTTTATTTAACTTCTCACTTACTGAGCAACTACTATGTAAAAGCCATTCCCCACAGAAGGGTCTCTGAAACTAAAGTGAATGTAAGTCCTTGTCCTGAGGAAAACAAAGGACACGAGGCCAGTGGGGGGGTGGGGGGGTGGACAGCAGTCGTGGGGCAAGGAGGATGAGGGGGGGGGGGGGGGCACCAGGCACAGGGGGCAGGGAGGACCACAGACACAGGGGTGGGGACAACGGTTGGGCCCGGGGGTAGGGAGGGTGGACGGACATGGGGCAGGGAGGACATTGATACAGAGCTAAGCTAGATACAAAGGCCAGGGCACAGGGAGGAAGAAGAGCAGGACCTACCAATCTCTAGGCCGGAGGTGACACTGGACAGCCCTGAGCGCCACTCCACACCCCACACCCCTAACAGCAGGATCTGGCTCTGGCTCAAGCGGACCCTCTGTGGCGCTGCAGGGAAGGGGTCTAGGGAGATTCACTTTCCCTCATGAGTTTCTGGACGCCCCCCTGCCCTTCCGGGTATTGGCGGCCTCCCTGGTCCACACACGAGTAGGGTATGGGGAGCAGGGAGAAGAGAGGGAGGGAGTCCCATTCCCCCCAAACTGGAGATCTGGAGGCTAGTGTCTGAGAGATGAGGTAATGTCTGCAGCTGCTCTCCGGTGGAGACGCGGCACACACAGCCATGGGCCCAGCAGGCTATCCCGCCACCCCTGCACGCCGCTCTGTCCCTGGAAGGCTCTTGAAGTGCCGCAGACCTTTCTGGGGCAGACTGGGAGCAGGATGGGTATTTACTAGGCCTTCAGGAAGCCTGGGCTCCGTCCACCCAGGCCAGTCTGTGCCCTCTCTCAGACGCCTTCCTGTGCCAGCATCAGGCCAGACTTCTCCGTCGGGGCCACAGGGAAGGGTAACCTCAGCGGGGCCAGGGGAGGGGGACATGACCCGTCTGTCCTTCCATGACTTGACCCGTCTGTCCTTCCGTGTGAGGCTGCTGCTCCGCAGCAGTCCATGGAGCCTGGGGTGGCAGGTGCCAGAACCCACGCAGCCCCACAGAGCAGAGACGGGCACCCCAAGGCCTTTCCTGGAGGTCCTTCCCACTGTCCAGGCCTTATGCAGTGACACTTAGCATTCTGCACCTTCTGGCCGTCCTCGTTTGGCCAGATGGTTGCTGGTCACTGTTGAGAAACAGGCTGGCAGAGTGAACCCTACCTGCCCAGCACCAAGTTAATCAAGTTAACGGCCAGCTGGTTAATTGAGTGCAACTGGCTGGGATTCACATCGTGGAACAGACTTGGCCAGGGGCACCGACCCCTCTGTTGGCTTGGCCATCACACTGAGACAGTATGGAAGGGGCACACAGCTCGGGGTCCTGCACCCACTGCCTCTCACGCTGGCATTTACCCTCATCCCAGCCACAGGGACTGAGCTCAGGCCTCGCAGTCCTGCAAGGAGACGGCGCCCGGGGCAGCCTGGCTCCACGGAGCACAAGACAGCAGCAGGCCAGGGTCTGGGGTCTCTGGCCTCGAGCTCCAGGACGGGGAGTGGGGGTAAGGAACAGGGTCCCACAGGCCCTTCTGCAAGAAAAGCCACCTTCCCTCTAACCCCAGAGTAAGGACAAGGGAGGCTCCCTCCTCACATGTCAGAGATGTGATTCGGGGTCACTCAGCTCCGACCTTCCCCTTCCATTCCCTTGTAAGGGGTGCTTTACTCTCCGGATCCTGGAACTCCTGACAAAAATGGCAGAAGTCTGAGAAAATGGGATCTGTCAAGGTTACTAGAATATTCCACAGTCTTTGTCCGCCTGCAGCCTTGCCGCCCACAGCAGCAGCTGGGGCTACAGTGGGGCTGGCCAGCTCCCCCTGGGGCCCGCCAGCTCCCCCTGGGGCCCAGGGTCTCCCCTTGCATAGATTATCACCCAGCTCAGCCCCAGTCAGCATGGATTTCCCACCAGTCCAGTCTGGGACCACAGGTCAACAATGTTCTGTATGTGTGTGCGCGTGTGTCTGCCGTCTGTGCACCCACGGGGTGTGTGTGTGTGCACCTGCAGCATGTGTGTGTCTGCACACCCATGGTGTGTGTGTGTATGTACCCATGGGGTGTTTGTGTGTTTGTGTGTGTGCGCGCGCGCAGGCACGCATGTGTGGCGAGGAAGGCGTGTGCATTCATTTGGTTTCTGAAGGCAGGAGAGGGGGCGTCCAGGAACAGACAGGACTCAGTGGCGCCAGGTGGGAATTCCAGGCTCTGGGCACTGTGTCATCTGACATCAGTGGCAGGGACCCGTAAGAGGCCCTCACCCAGCTCCTCTGGAAAGCTCTGGAAGGCTGGGTCTTGAACTGAAAGTCCCCGGTCCTGGCTTCCTGGGTGGAGGTCCTGCAGCGCCACCTGGGGGCGACGAGGGGAGTGGCCACCAGAGGCTGCTGGGGTCTGTGGGGTCCATGGGGGTCTGCTGCCCATGACCCCAGAGGAGACCCCCCCAGCTCCTTGGGAGGTGCTGGGGATGTGCTGGCCTGGAGTGTGGGCCTGTCCAGGGCCCCGGAGTGTCCAGAAAACACCATTCCCACCCCATTCCCTGTTTTTGTCAGAACAGCCCTGCTGTTAGGAGGTAACAATGACTAGAAGATCCCCAGAGTGTTGAAACGGGGGAGACCCTGGCTTCGGCTGCCCCGCCTCATAGGTGAGGAGCCTGTGGCTCAGACAGTCTGGCTTCCCAGCCAGCTTGGTCACCCTCCAGCGTGTGGGGACCCCGCCCATCTGCAGAGCGAGGCTGGGCACCCGCAAGGCCTGGGGAGCCAGGCAGCGAGTCCGGCAAGGTGTGGGGACAGGGACTGCAGAGGGAGGTGGATGCCAGGGCTGGAGGCACACCTGCTCCTGCTCCAGGAGAGAGGCTGCCCACCTGCCGCCCCGGGGGAGGGCAGAGGGTGCAATTTCGCGGTGGGATTCACACCGACTTTCCCGGGCCCAGCCGCCCCACCGTGCCATCCACCACCCGCCCTCCGTGGTGTCTGGTGCTCCTCACAGCCAGGCCTCCTGCCACCTTGCATGTCTCCAGGCACTTGGTTTGGCATCTTCCCCTTCCCAAGCTCGTGTGCCCCTCTGCATGGTGTCAGGAAGGGCTGGGGTCCCATGCCTGCTGGTGTCACACAGTAGCCCCTTCTGAGGCTCAGAGAAACACGGCACTCCGGGCCTATCTCCTGTGCGGCCTGCATCCCTTCCCATGGCATACCTATACGTGGGCCTGTCTGCACATATCCCCTTTTCTAAGGACACCTGTCGAGGTCACACTCCGAGGAACATGTGGATTTTGCAGGATATGATTCAGCCCCCACAATGCAGAGTTCTGCTCTGGCGGTCCCTGCGTCTTTCCTTCTGTGATCCGGAGTCCGAGAGCCCAAGGATTGGAAGTTTGGGGGACAGCATGCGGGTCTGGGGGCTGTGGGGGTAGGGTGAGCCACTGCTGAGGGAACAGAAACCCCGACCTGGGGCTCAGGAAAGTTCTGCTTTCTGGGGAGTGTGGACACTTCTCCCCCATCTCCTTGGGAGCCCTTCAGCAAGAATTCCCTGGTCTGTCCCCCCAGTGGAGTTAGATTTATGCTGGGGAAGCAACATGAGGATGCCCAGTTTGGCTCAAGGGCAAGACCAAGAGTTCCTGGGGGGCCCCCAGAGGCTCCAGCAAACCCAGATCCTACTTGCCTCTCTGGGACCAGCTCCAGGCCTCATTCTGCACACCTGACCACACACCTGAGTGTGTGTCCTTCCAGCAGGCTCTGTCGTGCTGTGTGAGCACCCGGTCCATGCCTCTCCATCCCCTCCTGCTGTCAGCGGCCTCTCCTGATGGCCAGGGCCAGTTCCTTTCTCCTGCACCCCAGCACCTGGCATGGTACACAGCAGGTGCTCAAAGCCGGCTTCTGGAGGCCGGGCCGCCTGCGGTCCCTAGCAGATTCCCCTCTCCAAACTGGAGGGTTTGGAAATCACTAGAAAGAGCCCCATGTCCACAAGGTTGTGGCCACTGCTCCCCTGGCTCTCACACTCAGGAAATGAGAATTCTGGCCGAGGCATTTGGCACCAGAGGCTGATCTAAACCAGGTGGCTGTTTTCCTCAGGCGCCAAAAAGTGGAATTTGCCTGACAGTGTCTGAGAATCTCTTCCCACTTAATAAATTCTCTTTGAAAGGGATGCTAATGGTTTCGGGGACAGCATGTTGGCAACGGATCTTAGCGGTCAAAGGATAATGGGCTCACATCTCCCAGACCTGCTGCCTCTGGCTGCGAGCCAGGCCCTGTTGTGAGGACGAGGGCCCTGTAGACTCGGCAGGGAGGGTCTGCGGCTGGAGCTGGGCCCCCCCTCCATGGGCTGAGGGACACACAAGGGGGGCTGCAGCCCAGGGACACAGCAGAGGTGGGGAGGAGCTGAGGATGTTCTCTGAGGCTGTTCCAGGAAATCAAGTTGGGGGCTCTTGGCTGCCAGGGCACCATGACAATGAGTGTGGCCTCACCATGTGGGGAGCTGGTGCTGCTGAGGGGTCTGGCCTCTGAGGCCCCGTGCCTCACCGTGGGGACCCAGAGGTGGAGCCCTGACGTGGGTCTGACAGGAGGGAGAGCAGGCTCTCCTTTCAGCCTGGTGATGCCGTTGGCAATGCACACCTGCTCTTGTGTGCTCCCGTGTGCACACAACACTCCTAAAATAAGCTGCCCTCTAGTCCAGCCTATCCCACACGCCATATGTTCTGTCAGCTGACCCCTAACACGTGGAGGGCAATGTGTGGGTTTCAGACCCGGCCGATCTCACCATCGTCGCCACGGCCACCCTACAGACGGGGAGGCTGAGGCTCTGGGACGCAGCCAAGGAGCGATCAGTGAACAGCAAAGGCAGGTATGTGGCTCGGGGGCCTACTCCCAATACCACTCCGTGTGGCCCCCGCTGGCCGGACGCCACTCTCTGCCCGGCCTCTCGCCAGCCCCGCAGGAGCGTCCAGGAATTCCCAGAGCTAACTCTGAACAGGGATCTTGCTTCCAAACCCTAGGTGCCCAGTACCTCTGGGCCCTTCCCTCCGGGGGTGGCCCACTCCAGACCCCACACCCTAAACCAGGCCAGTCCATCCAGGGACACAGTGCCGCTGTTGTTTCATGGGAGATGCAGTGTCTCAAGTTCCAGGAATCAGATCTGCGGGTGTCCTGAGATCCAGCCTCCCAGTGCCTGGGGCTTTACTGTTCCTGCTTCAAATGCAGGTTTAAAATCCCCACATCCATCCAGAAAAACTCTCACGATTGTCTCGGGCATCAGCTAAGGTGTGCAGGAGCTCGGGAGCCTTCTCTCTGCTTTTTCTTCCTCTTTGAGGCTGTTTTTAATGAAAGAAATGGCAGCTGGCAACATCCCTGAAGCTTTTTAGTGGGGATCCTATAATGAGGTTTGCTTAAACTCTGGGTAAGAAATGTTTCCTCCCCAGGCTCGGATGCAGGGTTTTTTAAACTCTTGTGATGTCTGCAGCCGTGTCCCTTTGAGCCAGCGGGGTTTGCCTCTTCAAAGATGTCAGCCCAGCCTTGCCAAGTTTGGGGTTTATGGCTCCGCTGATGGCAAGCTGCGCGGGTGTAAAAATAGGTCAGCGTGTTTTCTTCCCTCTCTTTTAAAGAGAGGAAGCACGCGCACGTGAGTGTGTCTGTGTGTGTGTGTGTGTGTGTGTGTGTGTTCCAACATCCCACCAGTCAAAAACAGCTGAAGCAATTTTAGCTCACTTTTCCCCCCAAAAGATTCACTTCAAGACTGACTCAGATCATAGAACACTTAAAGGAAATTTTTTTCCATGAAACTGAAGTGCAATTAATGAGGAGGGAGTTCGTGGGAGAGAGAATTCTTCAGTGTTCACTAAAATGCCTGTTCCCTCCAAATCCAGATTATTAGCAAAAGTGAACATTTCTTTCCATGACAAATCTACATGGCTTAATTTTCCCAACTGAAACTTTAAATAAGATGAAGTCACATCACACTATGTTGCTTGACGGGCCCGATGAAGAAAGTTCCACCCAAACACATAGAACAAAGAGCTGGTGCGGCCAAGAGCCCATCCACCATGGGCTGGGAGGGAAGGCGGAGAGGTGTCCATGAAGTACAGCTCAGATGCTTTTTATTCACACAGGGGAAAAAACAGGTCTGCAAGACTAAGATTTATCCTTTTTCTCCCAAGTTCAGGCACGTCCTATGGCCATAGCCCTGGGTGTCGTGGAGAAGCTTCTGAGCCTGCATCCTACCCTCCTCCCCTCACCACGCTGTGCACACCCCTGTTTGTACCCACCCCCAACCAGGACCCTCCCCTTGCTCCTTGGTCCTCAGTACCCTCCCCACCAGCACATCAATGCATCTAGGCTCTTCCATCTTACAGCAGACCCAAATCCTTTTCTTAACCACCCTATCTCCTAAATACCTGTCTTTTCTGCCCTCCTCAGCCAAGCTGCTTCCAAAAGCAGTCTATACTTGCTGTCTCCACTAGCCATTCCAGCACTAGTCCTTCCCCCAAGTTCCCCCAAACAATTGCCCTCTGCTTCCTGACACTGCTCTGAGTGCATCAGTGAACTTCATGAGATAAGCCATGCCCTTTCTTATGGGATTTCCACCCATCCATCCACTCACCCCACCCATCCTCCCATCCACCCATCCACCCATCCTTCCATCCATCCATCCTTCCATCCATCCATCCTTCCATCCATCCATCCATCCATCCATCCATCCATCCATCCATCCATCCATCTTTCCATCTGTCCATCCATCCACCCACCCACACATCCACCTTGGAGGACAGCAGGTACAGGGGGAGGTTTCTCTGAACGTCCTTGTCTGCCTGAGGATGGATCCTCCAAAGGACCACAGGTGTCACAGACCACATCCTGGGAGGACTGACGGGGCTACAGGACAGGGGATGGAATACCGTCGACCCTGGGCAGACTTGTCATGGCTGTCATTCTGGTCCAGTCCCTGTCCTACACATTACGTCTCCCCCAGGAGGCCTGCCCCCCTTCCCCAGGGTGGCACCTAGGCAAGAACTCTGCACCACCTCCGGGGTTATTCACGTGCCCTGGACATCTCTACATCAACAATTGCACCCATCCATCTCTCATTACAGGGGTCTCCTCTGGGAACTCAGAAGGTGGGAGGGACATTTGTTTTCCTTCCCTAGGGGGCATGTGTGGTCCCTCCTGGGTGGGGTCTACCTCCCAGCATTTGCCCTAACCCTCCATCTGCTGCCACTTTTGGAAGTGAGTGCCACTTTTCTGCCGCTGAGGACCACTGCTTCGCACCAGCCGCTGTGTATCCTGCGGCTAAGAATGTCAGGTGCTCAGGCTCCTCATGTCTGAGAGACCCAGGGTCCTTCCTCCTGTGAGGGCATCTGGGCCGGAGAAGGCCCTCTGAGCCTCGCCCAGGGGTGTGGGATCAGAAAGGGACCTCGGAGACCTTCTTGACACCACGGGGCAGCGGCGGGGCGGGGGTGGTTGTGTGTGGCAGGAAGAGCATGGCTCAGCCACACTCACCCATTGCATCTGCAGAGTCAGGGAGCATGTTTTCATAGTTAACACTGAACGAACAGGGTGCATTACACAGTCGTCCCATGTATTACTGATTCATCAGATAACACAGTTGGCGGCATCTCAAATGCGATGGCATTATTTCACTTTCATTTTTATACCCAGCCCAGAATGTCATTGGTGGTCCTGGGATGAAGTAGGTTGTCGCCTGGCTTTGCTGGGATGATGGAGGATCTGCCAACTGAGCCGAGCTGAGGGGGTGGTGGGGACCTTTGAGATGCCCTGAAGCTTAGTTTGTCCTTACCTCAGAAGTGCATGTGGAGAGGCTGACCCCAGTGGTGACAGGTGGCAGGTCTGCTCCCAGGCTCCGGGGCCCTCACATGCGATGGCTGAGACGCGGTGCGGGAATGGGGGATCCAAGCCACTCAGGCAGCAGTCTGGGGACAACCTGCAGCTCTCTGAATGGGCCCTACAGTGGAGGAGAAGGTGGAGTGACTGAAGGAGACCCTGCACCCTGCCTACTGTTCTCTTTAGGGGTGTCCTGTATAATGGGTTACAAGAGAACCCTGTAGGGTTTGCTTCTTGGGGGGGTGGGACCATTAGTACCAAGCCCGCCAGCACCAAAGTCAAATTTTTACGCATCAGCTGCTTTAAACACAGATCAGATGAGTAGATCTATAACCAGTTAAAGTCTGCTGGCCTTGCATAACCCGTAACTCACAAAACACCCGACAGCTGCCAGCCATCGATCTTGGGACCCTGGGACCACAGGAGGCCCCAGACCGCCGCTGCCCTTCGGAGCTCTCTGTGCAAAGACCCAGCCCAGACACGAAGGCCCTCTGCCCCTGCGGCCTCACTGTCTCTGGGAGGTCAGCTGGGGCAGGCCTGGGCCTCCTGGGGAACCAGCCAGGCACCACCGGAAACCCAGCTTGTTGCTCGCGGCTGCCATCTAGCGGTCACGTCTGCTTCCTCCATCCGCCCGTACTCGCCACAGGGCGTCAGGTGTGGAAAAGCAGATAGAGCTCATTGTAAGCCTCCACCCAGCTTCGCTGGGGTCTGCACTGTGAGGGTGAAGGGGAGTGGCTGAGAACGTCGTTGAAATGCCACTGTTTTTCCTGACATAATACGTGCGAGGGTCCATCCTCAGATACGCAGGAGGTTCTAAGATGGAGGAAAGAGCATAGCTTCCTTACTGCAAACATATGCGCATTTCAGACCTCAGATGGGAGCGGGGAGCACGCGTGTCTCACTGGTTTTGTTGCTGGTCCCGTGGGCTGGTCCCGGACAGTCCCAAAGGGGCCTCCATGCTCAGGAGGAGGACCCCGCTGTCCCTGGCAGCAGACACCGCCCCACAGGGACTGTCTGTCTCAGGAGACGCAGCAGCAGAACTAGTGAAGACCCGCAGGGTCGCCACACCCGAGCAGGACACCAAGCACCCAGACGGGCTTGGATAAGATCATAAAACCCTGCTCTTCACCCCATAAAACAAGTGAGGAAACGTAACTCAGAGGAGTTTGCCAATTTGCCCCGGAGTCACGGATCAAGTTCAGGCCCCACGTGAGATTGAACAGAAGAGTCTGGAGAACCCTAGTGTGGACAGCTTACCAGCTGAGCGGGTCGCTCATCCTTCATGGGTCTGTGTTTCGTCCTGTGAAAGTGTGGAAGATGGTGCAGTGCTTGGGATCATGCGCAAGGGTGTGCCCTCCCGCTGCCCACTTTCGGGGTCTCCAGCAAGGAGCCGGGACGCAGCAGGTGCAGGCAGGTGGCATACGCGGCCCCCAACAACCTTCCCCACCTTCACCCTTCGTCACCTGGCTCCTGATTGTGCTGGTGCTCACCACAAGGGTCCGCAGGAAAAAGCAGGTGGAAGGCCAGGTGCCACAGGCTAGGGCCGTGGGGCCAGCAGAGCCTCATGCCCTTGGCAGCCATGAAAGCCATTCTGGAAAGGGCCGGATGGACACTATCCTGCAACCCCTTCACCCCGGTTAGTTACCCCAGAGCAATGGGAGCAGATGCAAAGAGCCGTGAAGGACCAGCTGCACCTGCTCCATGTGCAGCAGCCCCGTTCTGTGGGGGAGGGCGAGCCTCCGTGGGAGACGCAACAGATGCCTGCTGGTGACTCCATCAAACACAGGAAGAGGAGCAAACCCTCAATGTCCAGCCAGGTACAGGGGGTTAACTGAAAAACTGTACTTACGTGAAGTTCTAGAAGGCTCCACTCACCCGTGTTGGCAGGAGCCCTGGCCCCGGCCGCCTGCATTGGGGCATGGGCAGGTTCTGCAGGGGAGGGGCAGGAGAAAGTTCTCGAGGTGACGGAAACACTCCCCATCTTGGCTGAGGAAGAGCTCACATCTGGGCAAATGTGTATACGAACCCATTGATGTGTACACGTGGGATCTGTGTTCATGTTAGAGAACAACCCACAGGTTTCCGTCTCAAACAACGGGCTGGTTTTGCCGGGAGCGCAAGGATGGGCGTCCAGCCTCACAGAGCGCAGAGAGTGGGTGGCCCGTGCGCTCCCCATGCCCCACCCGGCCTTGACACACAGTTATTTTGTGCTGGAACCATGCTCCTTGCTTCTTCTAATTGGGAGGTGGGGGTGGTGGTCAACGACAAAACCCCCCTAACCAGGGGCTCCAAGCAGCTCAACAGCACCCAGCTGGCTGGATGCCGCGAGCAGAGTGCTTTCCGCGGTGGCGTCCTCGGAGGATCCTCGCTGGGGACGCAGCCCTGGCTCATCTAGGGGTTGTGCCTGTGCCGGCCAACAGCCCACCCGGGCCTCTCTCCTTTTCTTTGACTCCTGTGCCTCATGGTCTTCCTTAGAAGCACATGGTGACTCCAGGCCCTCTCTCCAAAAAGTCCTCTTGTTTACAATGGCCCAGCACACAGAAACCCTGGTGACTTATATTTGCAAACCTCTCCAGGCTTGGCACGACCTGAGGCCTGGACCACACTGGCCTTATAACACAGCAGCATCGGGGAAGAGCCCGGACCAGTGATGGCCAAGGTCATCGGAAACCACGAACGCAGCCTCAAGGGTTAAGCCCTCAGGGCTGCTCCAGTGGCAAGCCCGGGTCAGGGCAGCGGGAAAACTCCGAGGGAACACCTGTTTCCTGCAGGGCCTGGGGCCCCAGTGAGACATGATGTCACTGAGATTTATCATGTCTCAGGGAGGTGACCTTTCTGGGGAGGCGAGGTGCCTGCCCTCAGAAAACAAACACTATCTCCACACAAAGTTAGGAATGGGGCCACCTTGTCCAGGTAACCCTGACCACAGCGCCAAGCAGGTCCTGCAAATTCCTTGCATGGTCTGTCCATAACACTCGCATCTCCAGCTTCGCTTGGGGTCCCTGTGGAAGCAACAGGACTTCCACAGACAGTCACTGTTCACTTGTCACAGTCCCAACATGATGCAACCAGCCCTTCCTCCCCCAGCTCTTGTGAAGCGACACTTAGAAAAATGGCCTGAAACAGAATTCTAACTGTTGGATCTGCTGATGGGAGGGAAGGCAAGTGAAAAGGATGTAAAAATGTGGGGGTTTTTGCCAGAAAAGAGAAATTCAGGAATAAAGAGTGGCCTGTCGATTCAACAGTGGCTGGGACATCTGTGGTGAACAGTTCCCCATTAACTATGACAGAAACATCAAAAAGGTGCTTTCTAAATGTGTTTCATTAGGAAAATTATTGCTATTAGGGTTTTTGAGTCAGAGGATTAGAAAGGGTTGTGAAATGGACTCCATCCTCCTGTTCCAACCTACTGATCCCACAGATACCCTCACCCCTGTCCTTCCACAGGTCCGGGTTTGGCTTGGAAAACAGTCATGGGGACAGTCCCCCAAAAGCAAGGGGGTACCTGGGCTAGCACTGCCCCTGAGTCCCCCACCCCACCAGGACAAGGGAATGCCCTTCCAGCGGTCCTGACGCAAGTCCAGGTTCCTGCAGCATGGGGAGAAGCACGCCTGCCCCACGGGGGCAGGAAGGTTTGTCCTGAGTCGGTAGCCTTTTACCATCTTCCTGATTCCTGGTCACAACTGTTCCTACAGCAGAGCCTTAGTGTGGTGGGTGTTTTCTGTCACTGCATTTCCTAGTACAACGCTCACAAGAAGCTGCTTCTCTCTCTCTTCCTTCATCTTGCATCATCCCACCCCTCCATCACCCCATCTCTCCATCACCTCACCCCACCATCCCCCTCATCCCTCCACGCCCCATCCCTCTACCCCTCATCCCCTATTCTCCACTCCTCCATCCCCATCATCCTATCCCCCAGCACCTTCATCCCCCAGAAAACCCATCCCTCCACCCCTTTATCCCCCACCCCCCATTCCTCCATCCCCATCATCCCTTCATCCCCCCATCCTCCACACCGTCATCCTCTATCCCCGGCCCCTCCATCACCCCACCCTCCATCACCCCATCTCTCCATCAACCCATTCCTCCATCACACCATTCTTCATCCCTCCACCCCTCCATCCCCCCATCTAATCTCTCCATCTCCTCATTCTAGTCCAACCCCTGGTTGCTCATAGAGGCTAAGACCGTCCCCCCACCCAGGAGTCCCGCACCATGCTGCATAGTTTGAAATGAGCCTCGGGCTCCTGGCCCTTCGGCTCTCCACCCAGCACCCAGCACCTCCCAGGAGCTGGGCTTCCCAGCACACTTGATCCATTCACCACACCCTTATTAAGCATGTGCTATGGATCAGGCACCATATTGGGCTCAAGATACAGTGATGAATAAGACAACGTCCCTGCCATCAGGTGCTCACTATCTAGGCCAGTGACAAAAATCTGTAGGGTTACAGGAAAGGGCAGTTGTGCTAGGAAATTCGCCAGGCAGATGAGGAGGAAGACGGAGAAAAGGAATTCCTTCCCAAAACCATTCATGGTCTCTGACAGCCAGTGAGGGTGGGACACAGAAGGAAGGTCTTCCCATGGACCTTATAGTCCAGAGGGGTAAGCGGCCAGACAGGCTCAACAGCTCTCACAGGAAGTCACAAGTGCTTGTCTTAGAAGAACAGGTTAGGTGCTGAGAATTTAAGAGCATTCTGGGTTGGAGGCCTCCCAGGAGGCTGGGTGGGTGGGGTTTTGAAGAACACAAAGGACGGATGGGCAGAGCTGGGAGAACTTTCCAGAAGGAAGAGATGGAGGGTTGGGGTCGGGGGGGATGTTCCAGAGGAGTTAGGGCCAGGGGACAGGAAAGACATTTTGGAACACTGGCCCCTGGCCTAAGGGCGCCCCTCAAATGTGGCAGCCGAGCTGGGGCTGCTGGGCTTAGGGGGCTGTGTGTGAAGCCACGGGCAATATTCTGGCACACCTTCCTTGGTTTAAATTTTCTTAATACTTTTGCAGAAAAACATTTCTGTATTAAAATAAACATACAAAAAGACAGAATGCAAAATATACAGAGACTTCTTTTAAGATTAAAAAAAAATACAACTTCAGAGAAGTTTTGACTGCCTCCAGAAGACCCCTCTGTGTGCGCATGCCCTTGGGGCCAGCAAGGTAACTAAGGAAAAGATCTGAGAAGCCTGAGGTCCTTGGTAGATAGCACCTAGCCCACAGATAAAAAAAAAAAGCAGGCCCAGAGAGGGGTTGTCATGTGCTTGAGGTCACACAGTGCCTGAGCAGCAGAATCAGGCCTGGAACCAGGCTCCCCGTGTAGCACAGTGGATGAGCAGGGTGTGGGAGAGAAGGAAGGGGAACACAGGCCACGTGTGAAGAAGAAGAGCTCATGAGGAGCAGGGAGAGCGCTATGGTCTCAACAAGATCCAGGTCCCCTCCTGCCAGCTTCTGTGGGGCCAGTGCTTATCTCAGACAGAGCAGGACCAGCTCCCAGCAGCGGCGTCGTCCCCGCGGTGGAAGCAGGAGACACACCGTCTTTTCCAGTCTTCCTCCTCAGTGTTGTTCTGCAGAGCACAGGGCATCCCTTGCCAACTGAGCGAGCACCAGAGAAAGGCTCTCAGCCACCTGGGACGCCTCTCCTCGTGCCCTTCCCATGACGAAGGTGTGTCCTGTGGTCGGTGAGTCTGGAAAGAACAGGATTCCTTTCCACTTCCAGGTCAGTGAGACCAGGCATCATGTGGCTGTGAGAATTCAGAGCTATGTTGTTTTCCTAGTAGGAAAAAAAAAAAAAAAAAAAAAAAAACCTCCAAAATAGGACCCCAAAACAGTAAGAGTTATCCGTGGAGTGAGATTAGGGGGAAATGCTCCTTGGCTAGGAGACGGTCACCAAAGCCTGCAGCTGGATGCTGCCATCCCTTACAGTGTCCTTCTCTCTCTTCAGAATGTGCTGGGAGAGTGTGTGAAGGAACCAGCCCACGTCCTGGAGGTCCTCGGGCCACCTCAGGTAGTGCCGTTTCCGCACAAACCCTGCAATGCCCCGGTGCTTCATCAGCTGGTACTGGGACAGGGACCCGACGATCACCAGGATGAGGGCGCCATCCACATCAGACACACACCTGCTCTGGGCATAGGCAAAGGCTTCCAGGCACCACCCGTCCCGGAGGAAGTGTCTGCTCACGAGGCAGACCACCTTCCTGCTGCCCCACACGGCGTCCTGGATGTTGGCGATGTGCTCCCGTCCCGGGACAAAGTCTCTTTCTTCAAAGCACAGGTTGAATCTGTTCTCGGCGCTATACTGAGCATCCAGGTGTCTGAGCAGTGCCCGCTGCACCCACTCAAAGTCTCTGCCGCTGAAGCAGAGGTATGCATCGTATCTGTACGGCTCGGACTCGTGGCGCTCGGCCTGGACCATGGGCAGCAGTCTGCAGGCCGCCCTGTAGCAGACAAAACAAAGGCCCCGGAGCTTGGTAGACACGAAGACTGTCACAAGGAACAGAGTCAGGGTCACCGTGGAGGAGACGAAAAGAGACAACCGTAGGGCCTTCAAGACCTCCTCTTCATCACAATCCTCCATGGAGACAGAGGAGAGGGGGGTCCCTGCGAGTGTGTTGGGGTACGTGCAGGAGATGTCTGCACCAGACCCAAGCACGGTGACATTGGTCTGGTTGAGCCAAACAACGAGAGAACGGAGGTCACACTCACAGATGAACTTGTTGTGTGTTATGTCCACAGCGGTGAGGGATGCCAGCAGGTTGGGGTCCAGGGACAGGAGCTGGTTTCTGGACACATCCAGCACCTCCAGGTTGGCAGGCAGGTCACCAGGAGCAAGCGCCATCAGCCTGTTGGAGCTGAGGTCGAGACCCCTCAGCGCACTCAGATTGCCAAGGGCCCCGGGAGGGAGGAAGGTCAGGTAGTTATTGTTCAGATACAGGACCCGGAGCCGTGAAAGCCCCTTGAAGACATCCCAGCAGAAGCCGGTTTCCCAGGCAAGCTGCAACATGTTTCCTCCGAGGAAAAGCGTTTCCAGGCTGAGGCTCCCTGCCGGGCCGCGAGCACGGCTGCAAGAGGAAAAGCGGTTTTGATTCAGAATGAGGACCTGGAGGTCGGGGACCTGGAGGAGGAAGTAGAGATCGTCCAGATCCTCCAGCCTGTTTTCGGACAAGTGGATGAAGTTGGCTTTAAGCTCCATGTCCGGCAAGGCCGCCAGCTTGTTGCTACCCAAGAAGATGGTGTCTAGGCTTGGCAGGAAAGAGATTGTTTTAAGAGCATTGTCCCGCAGATCCAAGGTCTGTAACGTTTTCAGGAACCTGAAGGTCTGGCTCTGAATGATCCCAATATGATTGTTTTGGAGATCAATATAGGCTATCTGACGGAGTCCGGAGAAATCAGAATCATAAAGCTCCCCCAGGAGGTTGTAGGACATGTTGAGAACCTGGAGGCTGTCGAGGCCATAAAACGCTTCTCCCGCAATCCTGTTGATCTTGTTGTGGGCCAGCTGCAGGAGCTTCAAGTCCTTGAGGGCCTCAAAGACTCGGAAGTTCAGGGAGAAGATGAAGCCATAGGACAGGTCCAGCCACAGCAGCGTGCTCCTGGCCAGGCCTGCGAACGTGTCCTGGTTGGGGTCCCTGATGTTCCGGAAGCCAAACCCGGACCCCATAATGTGGTGGGCCAGCACCAGGGAGGAGATCTGGCTCCCGCTGATGGCCCTGCTGAAGTTGCCTATGATGTCTGCAGTCCAGCCATTGCCAGAAACATCCAGGGTTTCCAAGACCATGTTTTTGAATGGGTTCATGCACGCGCCCCAGTCCATGGAGCCCCTGCTGTACAGCTGATTGGCGGCGAGGTTTAATAGCGAGAGCGTTTTCCCTTGCAGCGGCTGAAGCTCGTGTTCACACACGACGGGTATCTGGTTGAGGGAAAAATCAATGGACTTCAGGGAATTTAATTCCCAGAACGAAGGGTGAAGGTTAAGGCTACGAATCTGATTTTTGGACAGGTCCAGGCGAAACAAAGACTCCAAATTTCTGAAGTAACCATCTTTTAATATCTTATCAGACAGACCACAGTGGAAGAGTCTAAGTTCCTGCAGGCGGGGCAGCCCCTGGAAAGCATCGGGATGCAGGAAATCCACCTGACTCTTGCCCAGGTCCAAGACCCTGAGGTTGGGCAGGTTTCTGAAGGCCTCTCTGCCGATGGTAAAGGGGGTAAACTGAGTCCCGAGCTCCAGCAGCTGCAGCTGCTCCAGGAAGGGGAAGGATGTGGTTGTCACAGTCCGGATATAGTTGAAGCTGAGCAGGAGGATCTGGGTGGTGCTGGGGACCAGTGGCACCTGGGTTAGGTTGCAGGATCGATACAAGGCCCTCTGGCCATCAGAAGTGCAGGAAGGAATTGTTAGCACAGGGCTGGCCACGAGTATTACCCCCAACAGAAGGTCCAGGTGGCCTCCCATGATCCTGTGGGGAAGGAGGGAGGATGAAAACACAGCCGTCCCAGCTCAAGGCATTGCACTGGGTCCCTGGGCCTCGGGGGCACTCCCACGATGCGCCAGCTCCCCAAGACCCTGCGGGCGTGGCCATGGCTTATGTGTCTGTGTAGACGGTGCTCTTCACTCTGACTTGCACTGCGGTGCAGGGTGGTGAGCACTGTTCTAAGCACCTCAGAAATACCTGACCTTTACATCATTCACTCGTTCGTGCAATCAGTCATTCAAGGTCTGCCGTGGAAGCTGAAGAGAACAGCAGGCAGAGACACATTTGTGTTCCCCTCCCCCCTCCCCTGCCAGGGACCACTCTTCCCCCTGCCGACGGCTCTGTGGCAGCTCCCCACCTACCCTGCCCAGGGCACGGGCCCGTCCACACCTCTGCCCTCACTACACACACACACACGGCCTGTTGCATCACACAAACGCTGGTCCTCCTCACCCTCCACGAGCATCAGACATGGCAGGTCAACACGGCCTGCATGATGGGGTGGGCAGGCTGCAGGTCAGGGCATCCCTACTTGCGTCTGGCTTGTGTCCCCAGCCCTGCACCAGGTGGAGAGGGGCCACACCTGCTGTGCCCGGGGCTCATTCGGCCTGCTCTCTGTGGAACCTCCAAAGGGAAGGAAGTACTCTGTAACTCTCTGGATGGAGAATGGGGTGAAGGTAGGAGGGGAACAGGAAGCAGGTGCAGCCACGGCCACAGCGTCCTGTGGGGCTGGACCATGACTCTGCGGAGGTTTTGCTCCACCTTGAGGTTGATCTGTGGTGGGGTTTCCATGGAAACCCTGAGGCTGAGACACATAGATTACAGCAAATCAGAAGTGGGCATGGAGCCGGAGTTGACCCCAAGCCTCCAAACCGCGCATTTACTAATCAAGGGGAAGAACTCCGCGGAGCGAGATTGTCGACCAGGGCCCCTCTTTTCTCCACCATTCCCACCTGAGGCCGAGGCCGGGGGCCAGGGCCGCAGCAGCGGAGGCCCCTCACCTCCCATGGGCCACTTGCCCTCCCTGTGGCCTGGAGACAACCCCCCCCACCCGCCTCTCCTTGCCTTCCCCAGGCGGCTCCCCTCCTCCCACTTCTGCCGTCTGGCTCCGCCTGTCTCCCGAGCATCATCTGCATGTCCGCCATGTGCTGGGCACTGTTTGGGACACAGGGGGGGGTGAACTAACAGACCACACTCTTCCTCGCAGGCTCGTTATAGTGCAGGGAAGTGGGGAAAGGGCGCCACCCAACTGAAGAAGGAACATCAACCATCAACCGGGAACATGGAGACCAGGACTGCCAGGGCAGGGGGCTGGTGGCTGTTTGTGGAGTGGCCAGGAAAGCCCTCCCTGATGATATTTTGAGCAGAGACCCGAGGAAAGAACAGGAAAAGGAGAGGCCCAGCGTCTGATGTGGGAGTTCTGTCACACGGGGCTCCATCTGCCTCCTCCAAATCTGTCCAACCTCAGCGCCTTGGCACGTGCTGCTTCCTGCATGCCGCTCCCATGGGTAGATCTCACATCAACACTTCCTCAAGAGTCTTTCCCCACGCTCGCTAGTTGCAACAGCTCCCCACCCCTGACTCTCTGGAAACTACCTTGTGTGTTTCTGTGAAAGCCATGATCCCAAGCCCTGAATCACCTTGTGCAGCCACCAGTTTCCTTGTCTGCTGTCTGTCTCCCTGACCGCTATGTTGCCGTCAGTGCAGCAAGCGCTGGGAAGGATGTGTGCTGCTAAAAAGGAGAAACAAAGGGGAATGAGTCACCCCACTGGCGATCTGCGGAAGGAACTGTCTCTGCTAAGAAGAAAACTGCATTTTATCCACGAAACGTCCTGGATACACAGGGGCTCCCGATGGGGAAGCCACCTCAGCCAGAGCATCCCGTGAGCACGTGGGAGGCTACAGGGGGTTCTGATCATGGAGAGGAGGTGACAGAAGCCCCCCAGGGAGCAAGGAGGCTGGCTGGGCGCCCGCAGCAGGAGGCTGTCCCACCAGGCCACCGCAGGGGTGAAACCTATGCTCAAAATCACCTCAGAGCCTGACTCTCTTCTCAGAGCCAATGGCATATTGCTTGCACTGTTTTCCTAAATACTGACTTTTCCACATGACCACCTTGTGAATCTAGGGAAGCTTGTACCTTTACCATTTGGAGCTTTAGGGGGACTTATTCGCCCTTCCAGGAAAATCCCTTCATGGTGGGGGGACGCCTGGAACCGTATGGGTACGCATGCATGTGTGTGTATATACGCATGTGTGTTTTGTGCACACACACGTGTGCACAAGTGTGTGTGCACTCACCTCTGAGTGTGTGCACGTGTTCACAAGGGTGCCGCACATCTGTCTGTATGCTCATGTGTGCACTTGTGTGTGAGCTAGTTTACTGGGCCCTCATTTCTAAATGTCGAATGTAATTTTTAAAAAAGTTTAAGGAATGTCCATTGAGTATTTTCTTACATCTCTTAAATCCAGTACATGAAATCCAGTCCAAATCACTCATTTTGCCTCCTCATGTGCAGCTTCTATTAATTCATCATAAATGACTTCCCCTTTAATTTCTTTTGGATATTCCTGTTAGGGCACCTTATGTTGATCTCATTAAAATTATGCATATGGGTGAATTAGATTAGAGCTGTGATTCCATTTCAAAATGGAAAAGTTTGGGGATTTAAACATTTGTCGTAGAAAGCTGCATTAATCAGCACTGCGGCCCAGAGGCAAAGCTTCCAGTCCCTCCAGTCCCCGCTCACCAGAGGCACATGATGATTAAAGCCAGAAGTTCTTCCCTTGCCTCTCCACCCACGTAGCTTGTGGTTGTCTCTCGCAGGGATGATCTCACGGAGTCCTGACAGCGGAACTGCCTCTTCCTTCCTCAGTAAATTTCTTCTGGGTTCATGTGGTCCTTGGAGCCAGTGTCCTTGAGTTTACAGTAGACACACCTGCATTCTGGGAAGTGGGACTCAAGTTCAGGGTGATCTCGGTAGATAAGGTGGAGACCTGCCAGAAAGCAAGTAGGAACGGGTGAGGCCAGATGTGGGGTTATAGCCCCACAGCAGCCCCAGAAGAGCACCAGCCCTGCGCAGGCACCAGCTCTGGGACAACACCGTCCCTGCCTTCCCGATTCCTGAGCAAACCAGCCAGGGAAGGGCAGCCTGGCACCTTCACGGAGACGAGACGAGAGACTGCAGTTCTCTGGTGATGACCCGCATCGGGCTCCCGCCTCCTGGCACGTGTTCTGGGCTGCAGTTCCAGAATCTGGTGCAGCTGTGGTGGTCCACACTGGGCCATGCAGTGGGAGACGTGGTTCTCAGGAGGCAGATTCTCCTAGAAACACACAGAGATTCTCAAATGTGCTTAGAAGGAGGCAGGAAGAATATGGAGGATGTGGGAGACACAAGGTTAGAGAAGACCACACTCTGTTTCCTGCAACCTTCTTCCCGTCTCACAGTGGGAACAGGGCCCTAAAGCAACAGGCAGGGACACACGTACACCAGCCTCCCTGCCCATCCGCGGACCACACTCTACAGTAGTTCTTAATTCTTTGAGGTCATGGACCCTTTGGAGACTCCCATAGCTCTGATTCCTTGAGCTCCAAAAATGCATATACACATAACAAACCAAACTGTCCCTAGCTTTGGGGATTCACAGACCTCGTGACGTTTGCTCCTTCCAGCTCATCACTCACATAGAACAACCAGCACATTTCACCTTCCAGAACAGGGATCAGAAAACGTTCTGCAGAGACGCCTGGGTGGCTCAGTCCATTAGGCGTGTGCCTTCGGCTCAGGTCATGATCCCAGGGTCCTGGAATCATGGACATTGGGCTTCCTGCTCGGTGGAGAGCCTCCTTCTCCCTTTGCCTTTGACCCTCCCCCCTGCTCATGCTTTCACTCCCTCTCTGTCTCTCTCTCTCAAATGAGTAAGTAAAAAAAACCTTTAAAAAAATCCTTTAAAAATGTTTTTTAAAAAAGTTCTACAAAGGGCCAGATGGTAAATATTTCAGGCTTTGCGGTCCAAATATCGCACGCAGTTTGCCAACCTTTGTCCTTGAACAGAACAGAAACTTTGATTTCACAAATGAGGATTTTTAGTGAGTGTAAGACAAATGTGTTCCGGTACCAAACCAGCAGTATTTGCAGGAAGAGCTCGCTCGACCCCCACACTGCTGACTGTCTCACAGCTGCTATTTTGTTCAAACATCAGAATGAATTCTCATCTTATGTAACCAGACAGAAAAACCCCTGCAGAGACATGCAGTTGAGAACACTGGCTCAGAATAACAGAGTCAAATTTCCGAGTTTCGATTTTGCCTTGTTCCAGGCAACTTCTTGCCTGGAGTCATTCCCCCAAATGCGTGTTTCAGAGCTTGGCCCTGAACTTGTGGTGGTAACGAGGGCTATACAGGAGCCCCACACAACGCACTCCAAGATGCTGAGCTGTGAAACCTGTGGTACAGTGAGATGGGTAAGGCCAGATTTTAAAGAAAATTATTTGGGCATATGTTGTACCACAAAAAGACTATGCAGACCGATTATCGTATGAAATGCAGGAAGGTGTGAAATGCTACATTTCTACCTCTGAAGGGGGCTTTGGGGGTCAAGCTCCAGGACAGGTAAGCCGACAGGCGTGGGGAGGTGTGACTGCCCAAGCGGAGGGTCCTGGAATGGGAGCCAGAAGCCAACGTGGGTTGAAGTAAATTTGAACAGGTCCTGTTGTAGGGCATGTCGAATCTAACAATGAGAAGCAAGCTGTGAAGTTGCTCCAGACCCCGTCAGACATCTGTGAGAGGGTGGCAGGCAGCACGCGGGAGCACACGACAGCAGGTATGGACAATCCAAGACAGAAGACCAAGGGCCTCTACGTGGGGCAAAGCAGGGGGAGCAGGAAGGGTGTGTGCACGTGGAGCAAAGTTCAGAGGACCTGCTCACTTCTCCCCAGGCTCTGCTGCAGAGAGCGGACACCTAGAGCTGCTGGGAGCGGCAGGTGCAGGACACGGACATGCGCTCCTGAATCATTACGGAGCACATGATGGACAAGGCTTATGGTGTTAATGGTGTGTGCATCCGGCGACACACGCGTTCCTCCCCTAGAATCCCATGCTATACAAATTCACGCAACAGAAACAGGGATTCTGGGGAGAGGGGGCTAGCATCTAAATCTTCCCCAGTGGTACTGAAAAACAACCTGATAGAGAGAAGGTAGCACAGTCATAGAGGTGTTATATAGCTGTGAAAGACACAGGACAGTAGGCCACCTTCACCTTGAGGGCCGCAGAGCCTGTGTCCCAGGCTTGCACGGAGTTGAGGGAGACGGCGCACAGGGGATCCCTGAAAGCAGGTGGACCGCTGTGACAGCAGATGTGGGTGGGGAACCAAGGTCTGTGACGGGTTGCCAAGTGTGTTGCGTTTATTCAAATGTGGGGTGGCTCAGCTGGGCCCGGTTTTCTTCATTTAAACCTAAGAAACTGCTCACAAGCCCACATGAAATTCGCACCTCCTAGCATGTGAATCAAACGAGATGGTTATTCACACCGCACACTACAGCAGCAGGGACTGTGCTCCAGTTCAAGGCTAAAGGTTCCAGTTCAGGGGAGGTAGAAGCTGCCGTGTGTCTGGGAGCCTGGTGAGCTTGCAGGATGGGCTCGGGGACCTGCTGGGTCTGGTGTGGACTCAAGATCCCAGAGGATCAGGGACCTGGGTGCATCTGTTCCCCAGTCCTGGTGTGCTCACACTTCAAC
Organism: Enhydra lutris kenyoni; assembly: GCF_002288905.1. Lineage (NCBI taxonomy): Eukaryota > Metazoa > Chordata > Mammalia > Carnivora > Mustelidae > Enhydra > Enhydra lutris. The sequence continues at coordinate 31,227,072 of NW_019154108.1, read as the reverse complement.
AAGGGACAGACGAGCAAGGAAAGTCTCTCTCAGGATGGCAGGTCAGAGTCCCTGGGGAGCCCAGAGGAGGAAGTCCAGGGACAGGACACAGCTGTCCTTTGAAATCACCAAAGACATGAAAACAGTACAGGTACATGGGTCCGCATGAAGAGATGGTTTAGTTGGTCTGGGGACAATGGGGACGTCCACCGACAGATGAGTAGGTTGACAAGACGTGGTGTCCACACAATGTATGAGTCAGCCTTGATGCAAAGGAGACGCCAATGCTTGGTGTGACCTGGTGATCCTCGAGGACATCATGCCCAGTCACAGAGGCCAGAGACAGCATGAGTCCATGTACATGAGCTAGCTGGGGTCTGGACTCTGAGGGCCACGGGAGTGGCACGGTCAGTGCGGCCCATTACCCCTGCCAAGCATTGTTAATTATGATAATGAGGCTGGGGGGAAGAGGGCCAGCAGCCCTCCCCACTTAGCTTTGATCCCAGCCATTAGGGGAGCAGGTGCCCTTTCCTGAGCTAATGGCTGGGACAGCAGACAGGCTGGCTAAGCTCAGATGAGTTCTGGGCATGTCTTCACACTTAGCCCCAGCCAGGGGGGCCCCTCAATCCTTCACAGACCCTCTTGGTCCTGGGCCCCGTGAGCACCTGGAGTCTGAGCTGGGCTGGTGGTGGCCCAGAGCGGGCAGGCACGGAGGTCTCACTGAGAAAAATGCTCAGTTCATTTCCAAATGGGGATGGCGAGAGTTTCTCCAGAGTTCACGTAGCAGTGAAAATCCCGAACTGAGTCTGAAGGCAGGTGTGGAGGGCTGGGTCCACCTTGCACAAAGGCTCAAGGCCAGGACACCAAATGGAGTCAAAGGACATGCATGTTTACCAGCAGAACACGGCATCCCACAGACACAAACCTGCCAGGGAGCACCTGGGAGGCCATGCTGTCCTGAGGGCCATGTCCTTCTAAAAGCCATCTTTCTGTAAATCAGAATTCTGCTGCTGAGGACAGGTGTCCTCTCTTTGGTTCTCTGCCACGCTGCCAGCAGCCAGGACGTACCATGTCGCAGGTGTCCCCTGAGTGATTGAATTTGCCTCATCCCACCTCTGGGCCATCCCTCCTGCTCCGTGGCCACCAGTCCCCACTCCCCCACCCCGCAGGCACTGTTGCCAGCATGCTGGGGACTGGTGTGCATCCTCTGAGTCCCTGAAAGGATTGGTCTGGCCAGGAGCCGGTCCTGGTCATGTCCCTCCTGGCAGGGAGTACTTACCTGTGAGCGCTACACCATCAGCATCTGAGAGTGAGTGTGTCCCTTCTTCTTCCTGCTCATCTGGACACAGCTGGAAATATCCCTCTGGGCACCTGTAGCACTCCCTCCAAATTCCGAGCCCATTTGAACCTTCCCAACCCTTGTTGTGTATTTCCGTCTTCAGCCTACATATTCTTCAACCCTAGAGCAGTAGGCAAGGTCAGACTGGGAGAAGCCTCCAGTGTGACCTCAGTGCAGCTGGTGGCCAGTCCTGCGAGATTCACCCCAGGACACTGCCAGCATCGACTCCCCTCCCCTCTGGACATGGCTCTGCCCCCACCCCCACCTGGGCAGGGCGGAGACCTCCCAGCTGGTCTCCCAGTGACACACGCACCTCTCACTCAGCTCTGGTCAGCAGCCTCACTGGCTCCTTGTGCCCCTAGAGGTCACACTCTTGGGGGCCGAAGGCTTCAGGGTAGGTGCCATGGACTGTGGATGAACTCAGCCAGCCTGCCCACCTGGCGGTACCAGCAGTCCGGGCCTCTGCCCCAGACCTAGCCTGCAGTCCTGGGACCTATCCTCCACCCAAGTTCCCTGCTGAGGCTGGACCCCAGGCTTGGAGGGCTTCTGTCCATCCCATGGGCTCAACCAGGGCCAGCTTCCCTATGAAACAATCCTCACACCCCTCTGGGCCCATTTTATCTCCCTAGCCCTGATGTGCCAGTCACACCCGTATGACAACATATTCATAATGTCATGCCTAACCCCCAAGAGTGCACAATTCTTGAGGGCAGGGACCCCATTTTTATTCATGCTATATACCTGAAGTAGCATAGCTTAAACACGCCAGTAATATTGCCTGCTGATTCTCTGAAAATTTATTTTCATCAGGGGCACTCACATCCCAGGCCTAACACAGGGAGCTCCAGACATGGCCTCCTCATTCTAGGGGCCCAGACCCCTGACCGTTCCACTGCTTCCATTCCCAAGACCACAGGAGCTTCATCAGTGATGAGGGTGGTCAGTGTTAATTTGGTGAAATCAGGAGAAAGGGCTTTGCTTTTCCTAAAGGAGAGAAGCTAATTAAGGAGGAGAAACAGAAAACGTTATGCATGTGTTTTTTTTTTTTTTTGCTTTTTTGCTTTTTAAAGATTTTATTTATTTATTTAGAGAGAGAGAGAGAGAGAGCGCGTGCACGCATGAGCAGTGGGGAGGGGCAAAGGGAGAGGGAGAGAGAATCTCAAGCAGACTCCGCACACGACCCTGAGGTCAAGAGCTGAGCAGAAACCAAGTCGGATGCTCAAGGGACGGAGCTTCCCGGAGGCCACTGTGTACTATTTTGCTATGCCATACAGCGATTGTCTTTGTGGAGGAATTCGAAATTATAGCTGGGTCTCTTATGGAGCGGAATTTTAATTGGAAAAAACCAAGACTGTTTTGTGAGTCAAGGCACGTGGAACTTGAGAGCTGAAGGTTTTTGGAAACCTCGGGCCCAGCCCCTGTTCAGAAGGTGGCTGCGGGTGCCAGGCAGACAGGCAACTCGCTTCCCTGGGACCCCAGAGAGGGAAACTCTACCCTTTCACAATCAAAAGCATTCCTCACCGAATCAGAGCGGTGCTGAGGAAGGGTCTTGTGGGACCTGAAAGGCCATTCCATGAAATCCCCAAAGGCATTTGGCAACTGAGGCTCAACCAAGCCAGGGACGCAGCGGAAGCTCACTGCACCGCGGTGAGCACAGGACTTGCGGGTTTCTGGGGCAAACGCGAAGGTTGCCATCAGAGTGGGACATTTCTAAGCAGTCCGGCTAGGTAAGTTAGGGCCGAGTGAGGCAACCCTGAGGAGGACACCACCAGGGCTAAGATGGAGAAGGAGGGGTCCTGCCGGTGGGAGATGTCTGGTGCTTGGCCTTGCTGCAGACGTGATCTCACCCATGCTCAGAGAGGCCGGGCTTTTGCTCCAGCTCACGCAGCTGTTACACTGGGGACTGGGGCTTACATCCAGCGGCAAACTTAGTCATCATTTTGATCTTCCAAAATACCCAAGGCGGAATACACCCGGAAGCAGGTAGAGAGCCCGAGTGGGTGCTCTGCACAGAAATCAAGCGGAGACATTGCTGAAAAGCAGGTTAAGTCAGCAGGCTGGGCTGGCAGCTGAGACTCCGCCCTTGGAGCAAGCCTCCAGGAGATCCTGACCCGGCGAGTGCCCCGACCCACCAGGGCAGCCTGAGTGGCAAGTGACTTGTCCTCAGTCACCGCTCACTGCTAACGAGGTGCTGCGGGATCACTTCTGAGTTCGCCCCCAACTCTTTGCAGCCCTGAAAGTGTAGCATCAGATGGTTGCAAAGGGGAATCAGTTGAAGCCTCTGGGAGGGGGTGGGACAGGCCTCACGGGTTTAGGCGCAGCGGAGGACACAGGTGCGCGGGGCGCTCCCCCCCTCCACGCCGACCGGCAGGGGGCGGCAGAGGCGGGCTCCGCGGGCCCGCAGGTGCGGGGGCGCACGGGGAGCGGGGCTCGCTCGGACTCGGACGTCTTCTTCCCCAGCCCGGTCTCAGAAGGGACTGTCCACCCCGCCCACGCGCGCTCGGAGCTCTGCATCGGAATGAGGACCAAGTTTGCAGCTGGATTCAAGTGCTGGCTCCCAGTTTAATGGACGTGTGACCTGGAGCAAGCGCCTCGCCTCTCTGAGCACCAGTGCAATCATCCCTGCACTGGCGACAGAAAGTGTACTTCCCCAGGGACACCCCCGTGCCCAATCCAGAGCAACCGGTTACTGACACGAAACCCGCTAACGCTTCTTGCGTGTAAGTACACAGACATCATTTATCCGAGTGCACCTCGCTGGATAACGCACTCCCTTTAGGAACCACCGAAGGAGAGCACTGCGAAGGAAACAGAGCTTCTCCCAATACTGGGGCCATCTGCTGCTTCCCTTTTCCGCCCTCACAGGAGGTTATGTAAAATCTTGCCTGATGGTGTTTAATGTCTTCAGGTGGTGGTCCCCCCTACACCACTGAGGCATGCGGAGGCACCCATATTCTGAAGACAGTATGTTGCAAACCCAACAAAATGGCTTCTCTTCAGTCTGTTCATTACACATTCCTTAGTACAGGTTTAAAACATCTGACTGAAGAAAGTAATTCCACTTGGGTGATTTTTAAAGACCAACAACTAGCAGGACCCCCTTTAAACTCCTTGAGAAGAGAGAGCTCACCAAGGAACTGAATATCCCTCTCTGTCTGCAGAAAATTCACATCTGAGGCTCTCACAGTCCCCCCAAATGCAACTTGGTAAAGTCAGCGTGCAGGTGGCCAAGCAAATTGCCTGGACAGAGGGGCAGCTGCAAGGTCGGGAGCCAAAGCCCCCAGCAGAAAGCTGAGAAGTCCCCCATTGCATCCCCTGAAGTAGTGACAGAGATCTCTCTGAGGGCAGAAATTATCGTCATTGTGATGTAAATTGAGGCAGCTGTCGGGAGGCACAGGGAAGGAAAACCTATTAAACTTTGATCTGTTAGACAAGGAGAATGGAAATGTGAAGAGAGATTACACAACACTTGAGAAGGGAGGGTGAGGAGGGAGCCAGACCAGGACGAAGAGTCCTGCGTCTCCCCAGCCAGGGGCGGGGAGGAATGTGGGAGGGAAGATTTCACGGGTGGCTCTGAAAGGACTGGAAACAGGGGCGGCTGGGGAACACGCCCCTACTGGAAGCCTGTGTCCCCTACCCTAGGGAGGTTCATGAGGTGGGATCCACCCTGGGCTGACTGCCTGGAGGCTGGGCTCCATTCTGGGTGGGGTGGACTTGGCCAGAGACTTGGCTCCAATTAGCTGTGGGTGGTAACTTCCAAGATGCAGGACCCCAGGGCCAAAGCCCTGGGCGGGGAGAGGGGAAAGTCAGGTTCTTGTCCTCCTGTGGCCACCATCTGGGCATCCTTGACAAGTTTAATTTCCCTTGTCCCCTTTCTGTATGCTTATCATGATGAGGGTGACCTGGAAGCCAGGTGTGTGGCTGGAGAAGCTTGCAGGGTCTTCCCACTTTTGTTTCCCAAACAGGGGTCAGATCTCTTATCATTAAGACAAACAGAATCTTCTCCTGACTTGATCACTGCTCCCTTCAGGGCCAGTCCCTCAGACATGAAGCCTTAGAAGGGCCCCTTGTCTCCACTGCCTATAGCTGGCCTCTGCTGGCCCCCCATCTTCCCTATGGCATCCAGGACCCCCTCCTGGAGCCCACCACCTCCTCATCGATTCTTGTCTGAATCTCCCCAGTGTCTTCTGTAGTATGGACTCTTGGAACCCTGTTTCTTCTTGCAATACCTCCTCCTTTGTCATCCTTGACTTTCCTCCCATCTTTCTGTCATTCCATTTTCCACCTCTCCCTTCTCCTTCCCCCCACCCCCTGGCTCATGGATCCCCTTTGCTCCCACAGGTTGGACTATCCCCAGCACTCATGCTCCCAGTAACTTTCTCTGGCTCTGGCCTCACCTGGACTCCGAGCGAGAAGCATGTCAGTGGACCCGTCTCTCGTGACACCACCATGCCCCGCCACAGGAGCCGTCAGCCAGGGAGAGCAGGGAGCTGTCTCCACAGAGGCTGCCAAGCAGCATGGTCAAGGGTGGGAGGGAGCCCAGGTCCCCATGGGCAAAGTGGCCAGGTAGGTGCAGCTGTGAGCTTGTGGGACAGCTGGGGCTGGGGCTAGACAGGCTATTCCGCTGCCAAGAAGGACCTGCATTCTGTCCTGGGGGCAGTGGGGGCTGCTGGGGTTTGTACTCCTTCTGCTGCACAGAACACAAACTCCTCAAGCCCCCTGGGATCTGGCTCCACTAAATGTACCCAGTCTCACAGCCCCAGGAAGAATGCTCAGCCCACACTTTCTGCACCGAGTGGGCAAGGCACTTCCCTGTGTCCTGGACTGCACCCAAGGATTATTTACCTAATGCTTGCTCTGTGCCAACACCAGCAGTGGCTCAGAGGGTCCCTAGATGAGGGAGACGTGGCCCTGCTGCAGGAAGTGGGGCAAAGACCCCTCCCATCTGAAGGGCAATGGGGGGGTTGGGGCAAGAGCACCTACAGAGCTCCACGCAGAGAGCAATGGAAACCAGAGGAGGGGCTCTCCAGCTCTGCCTGTCTTCATTGGAGAAGGTGCCCTCTGACATGCAGAGGATTACCCAACAGGACATCCAGGGCAGGAGAGCAAATGTTGTAAGGGCCTATTCAGCCAGAGCAGCCCCACCCCGGTTGAACTGCCATTTTGTTGTAAAACTTAAATTGACTCTGCCCTCCGCCCCCCACCCAGGGGAACTTACTTAAGAACAAGCCCCGGAAATCAGTCCCAGGTAACAAAGTCCAAGTAAAAAGGGTGGGTCAGGTCAGGTGGAGGTATTCAATCAGTGGGGGCACATACTGTCTCCTAGCTATTAAGGAGTATGGGCCCCCGCCCTTTGGGCACCTTATGGGCGCCAATTCTGACCAAGGTGATAGGCTGGTTCAAATGTCTATTAGGGTAAATTGTAATTCAATTGGTCACCTAGCATGGCTGCGCAGCTTTCTCTGTGTGTTACAATTTCATTGGCCACCTATGTGTGGCCAGGCCCAACCACGTGGTCTTTGCTCTATAAAAGTTAGTCGGTGAAACAGAGAGGGGTGGTCCTCTCTGTAAGGGGCGGCCCCGACCGGTCGGTTTGATTCTTGATGCTTGGCGCATAATAAAGCTTTGCTTGACCTTCGCTTTGTATCAGTCTTGCTCCTTTAATCACGGACCCATTATTGGGGGACCCAACAATGTAAGGGAAGTGAGGCATACAAAAAAAGACCTTCTGGAAGGTCAGCATGTCAGGAGACACAAAGAGAGTGGCCAGAGCTGGAAAGAGAGGCAGGGGATCTGGACTGCACGGGGCTGACAGTGAGGGCCTTTGTGTATCCATAGCCTTCAAATATTATCCTTGGGCCTTCTTCCCCTGCCCGGTGCAGTCCCTGACTGCCATTTCTAAATCCTGAGAAAGACAAGTAGCTCCCCACAGCCCTGCTGTCTTGAGCAGCCCACACTGGCTCTTTCAACCAGCAAATGACAGCACACAATTTTGCACTCAGAGGCTCTCACAAGGGATGACCCTGAACCTGGAGCCTCTGGAGGGCAGGAACAGTGCCGCAGCCTGGAGCGAGCCCTGCAGAGCAGAGCACACATGGGGTGAGGGCTGCAAAGCCAGCGCTGGCAGTCACCCTAGGGTGCAGCAGGACTGAAGTCTGGACCTGCCGGCTGCATTCCTTTCCACGAAACGAAGCACGAAACGAGCACATCCGGACCCAGGAACTGCACGTTCCAGAGCTTTCTGCTGAGTCTCTAAGCATGCAGAAATGAACAAGCAGGCCTATTCTGATTGCAACACTCAGCAAAGCTGAACTTCTTCATGCACGCAAATGAACAAAGAAGGCTCTGTGATGCTAAACACAACCACCTAAGAAGTCTTTCTTCCAAAAATACAAAGCCAAAACCTGGCAGGGCCAGCTTTGCATTCAGATCATAGCAACTCAACACTCCCTGCTTTGCTTAGAGCTGACACACTCAGGACAATCCCGTGACAATTCAGGGTGGGGGTACCGTGGAGGCTGAGAGGCACGGGTGACTGCTTAAGTGTGCTTAGTAATTAGCTCTGGCCTGGGCCCTTCCTCTGGAACCCCATGGAACTTGCCTGCAACCCCACAATTAAGGGATTAGTTCATAGTACCACAGAATTTCCCCCACGGCCCTGCCCCACCGTCTCCCCTGTAACTGGCTGTGCCTGCCTCACTGGTAAGTTGCTGGCCACTGTGTTCTACCCATGAGACAAAGGATGAAGCAAGTCAGGGGTCCATGGGTCCTGGACAGATTTGTCAACGCTCAGCCAGGCTGAGTAAACACAGAGAAAAGTGATTCAGCCACACTCACCCAGTGGGGCACTGGCTGCTCCCCAGGGTGGCCACCGCCAGCATCAGTATCCCCAGGGCTCCTTTCCAGGCACTGAGCAAGAGGACAGCATCCTATTTGTGCCTGACCTTCAAACAGGACATCATACTGATTAGGTCATTCATTGCTCAGGGACACTCTCTAAGAATGCTGAGGTTAATTAAGCTGCTTGTCTGTGGGTCACTGTGCAGGACAGGTGTGTTCAAACACTAAGGGACTACACACACAACCCACGGGGAGGCGAAGACCCCTGCTGCTGATTCCCACCCAACATGGTCTCTGCAGATAGGCTTCCTGGGGCAGCACACCCCTCACTCCTAAGAAAACCAACCAAATCCACCCTCACGCCTGGGAGGATGTCATTCCAGCCGTGTTTTCCCCTGTCTTCATCGGCAGATTGTTGATAACATAAAGGCCAACAATATTTACCGTGGAGCCTGCTTTCCCGGTGCTCTCCGTAGGCGGGGCTCAGGCCCTTAGTCGGGCAGCTGGGCAGAGTTCTGGGATTTCCACGGCCTGGCTGGCTCCCTTTTCTAAGACAGTGAAGCCATCTGTCCCATTCCAGGTGCGGACGAAAGCGAACGTGACAAAGTCTGACAGCTTTCCAAAAGTGGGGTGCAAGAGACCTCGACAGAGCCAGGGCTTCGCGGTGGCCACCCACCGGCCACCAGCCCGGCCACCGCGGGTCCCAGGAGGAGAGCAGGAAGCGGCCCGGGACGCCCCCGGGTGGCGCCCGACCCCGCCGACAGCCCGGTCCCAGTCCCGTCCCCTGCCCCGGTCCTCGTCCGCTACCCGGCGCCCACTTCCGGGGAAGGCTCGCTCACGCCTCGGAGCGCTCCTCCCAGCCCCTCCTGCTGGAAGGTCCTGGGCAGGGCGCCCCCGAGCCCCATTCCCGCCCCCGGACGGATCCGGGCCCTCCCACCTGCCTGGACTCCGCCCCTATCCCCGCCCTCAGACAGATCCGGCCCTGCCCACCGGAGCAGCTCTGGCTCCGCCCACCTGCCTGCTTCATTCCTGCCTGCCTGCTCGGCCCCGCCCACCACCCTGCCACATCCCCGCCCCTCCCATCGTCCAGGCCCCACCCAATTGCCCGTTCGGGCAAGCCCCGCCCTTGTCAGGCCCGGACCCGCGGTATGGGCCACCACTTTCAGCTCGTTGACCCGTGGAGGGACCTCCTGCTCCAACCCCAGGGCCCATGGGAGGCGCCCCAGATGCTCTGCGGCTGTGGGGACGAGGAAGAAGGTAGGGGACCCGTGGCCTTGGGGGCCTGGAGGCTGGGGCAAGTGGGTGCTGGGTGCTTGAGGCGCCCTGGAGCCAAGGGAACGGGGCTGCCCCTGGACTGTCATTGGGGTCATCCAGGCCAGCAAGGCCACCTCTCCTGCCCTGGTGCAGAGGAGACCTGGAGTAACCGTACAAAGGCACAGCTGAGCTGGCGAGGAGGAGCTCTCCCTTGCTCCTAGACTCCCCGCACAGAGCTCCCGCCCCTTGTCCAAACCTCCAGCCAGATTTCCAAGATCCTGAGAGACTCAGAGCAGCCCATGGTGGTGTGAGGGCTCCCAGGGATCCCAGGACCCTGAGATCATGACCTAAGCATCTGCTTAGCCAACTGAATCACCCACACGCCCCACTACTCTGGATTTTAATGGACAAATCAAGTGACAGTCTTCGTTTCTGAGCAGCAAAGACTTTAGTCACCAGCTCCTCCCAAGCCACAAAGAGAGAGAGAACGGGGGGCTCACTCAAGGGCCACATGTGAGGAGACCCTAGTGGTTCTGGCCATTCACGTGGAAGTTGTCACTACCCCCTGCCCCAGCCCAGTGACCTCATCTGTCCAAAGACAGGGCCATGGAGCAGGACTGTGCCTCTTGGGGCCAGGAGCAGCACTGAGCCCCTTGGGGCCAGGAGCAGTGCTGATGAGTGGGCCCTGGGAGTCTCTGGGCATCCTAACACAGTCTGGGATGTTCCTCCCTTCCCCACACCCTCCTGGGAAGTGCTACTCATTTACTTTCGCCAGTGAAGTGTCTGTGTGTTTTTATGAGCCAAGCACTATGCAGGGTGGGAGGGATGTGATATCCAGAGCTGACGTTTACTGAGGGCTTGCCATGTGCTCTGCTCTGTTCTGTAGGTGCATTAACTGATTCATGGAATCAGGAAACACAGGGGACAGGAGCATGGCAGAAGGTGGACTCGGAAGGGTAGGTTGAGCTCAGTTCAGGGTGCACTGGTGTGGGGCTGTCTGTGGGAAGGGCAGGTGGCACCGTTGAGCAGACAGCTGAAGTCGTACGTGGAGACAGTACGACTGGCTGGGAGGCATCAGGACAGAAGTGACAGCTGGAGACATCGGTGAAATACCGCATCTAGAGACCGGCAAAGTCAAGGCCAAGGAAAGGGAGTAAAGTTTGTAAAGACAAAGACTGTTAAATGTAATTATGTTCAAATAAGACCCCTGTTCATCCAAAGATTTCATTTAAAGACTGCAGGGGCAGGAAAGAAAACTAAGAAGATTCTCGCAATTCCCGTAACCACCAAGAAGCAAGAATCCAGATTACACGAAGAAGCTACACAAATCAGTAAGGAAAGAACAGGGAAATGGACAAAAGAAGCAGGCCGGTACTCCCTCCACAAAAGAGCAAATCCAAGACTGTCATGGAATATATAAATGACAAAGGCCAGACCTCATCCTGTGATCTGAGAAAGTCAAATGTTGACCCAAAATAAAAAGTCTGGTAATAACAAGCATTGGTGATGATATGAAGTGACAGAAATGTTGCCAGTGGGCATGTGAGTTGGCATGGGAATTGGGGGAAGCGGGCACTCACTACCTGGGACAGCTGAAGGTCCACGTCTCCTGACACCCAGAAATTCCATGCCTGCCCGGGTATGGCTGGGAGTTGGCACATGCCACAGGGCATATGCGAGGATGCTTAATTTTTAGAACAGTGCCCAGGGATTCCCACCCCCTGGCATTCTTCTGTCCTTGCAACCTGTCGTCTGGGTGTGGGCTGGACCAGCGACTTGCTTCTCACTGATGGAATGTCGCACAGCGGCCACTCCTGAGATGAACTCACAAAATACCATGATTTCCACTTGTTCACACCTTCTCTCCGGTCCTCTCACTGGCTACTGGCTCTCTTAGGAGGTCACCTGCAAGGCTGCCTCATGGCCGCGTCCCTGTGGCAGGGAGTGCCGGCGGGGGTGGGGGCCAGATTACTAACCGCCAGTGAGGACCTGAAGCCTTAATCCAACAGCCTGTGAGAAGTGACTTTTGCCAACAACCCAAGTAAACATGGACATAACTTCAGTCCAGGCAGAGGCTGACATGAGATCACAGCCCAGCATCTGGGCGGCAGCCGTGGGAGAAGCCGGAGTCCGGGGGCCCAGGCAGCCAGGTCCAGAGTCCCAGCCTCCAGAAACAGTGACACAACACAGGCTGTTTTAAGCCACTAAGTTTGGGGGGTGATTCGTTATACAAAAGTAGGTAATCAATACCATCACCAAATTGGGAATCACCCAAATGTCCAACAAAGTAGGACAGACAAGGAACTGCAGATCAGTAACCGTCAGATGGCAGAGTGTGTGATGCGTGTGACCAGTTTTTCTCACTACAAGGAGAGGAAGAGTCACAGTAAGTGGACAAAAAAATAGGAACCCCGAGAAAGAGGAACTAGGAAGGTCATCATCATGTGGATCTCAAGAAGGAGAAATTAAACACCAGAAAGAGTGAAGTGTCCCACTGGATGGAGCCCGCTGCAGGTGTGCTGGGCTGGCAGATCTCCGACAGGCCACTAGGATGTCCACGCTGGGCACACCAGCCCCTTGCATGTGGGGCCAGCAATGCCCTGGGGGTCATCTGTCCCTTGACCAGGTCACGTCTACAGCACCCCATCTTAGTGGACTTTGAAGAAGCGGACAGCCCCATTGTCAGGACCTGAGGACAGCCCCCAGAGGGCAAATGGTCCGGCCACCAGTCAGCAAGAACGTGGGGGCTTCCACCCGCAGTGTGCGAGACCAAGCTCTGCCAGCAACTCCGAACTCTGGAAACAGGTGCAGCCCGGCAGACACTGTGGTTTTAGGTTTGCGAGACCCAGAGCAGGGAGCCCAGCAACACACCTGGGTTTCTGACCTGCAGAAGACATGGGTTAGCGCACTGGGGCTGTTTTCAGCCAGCATGTCAGGGATCGTTATGCAGCCTTATCTGCACCTTTCTGTCCCTGGCCTGGCTCTGGGTACCACTTGCAGCCAGTGCTCAGTCAGCACTGGTGGGAAGAATGGGAACACCAGCAAGCCTCATGGAAAGCTATGTGACTTCACTGTGCTTTCGGCAGCCGCGCTTAGGGACCGTAGGGCATGGACTTTGCGGCAGCCCACAAGGGCCTCTGGGCCATGCCCTGTAACTGGTAAGTCCTGGAAGATGCTGTTGGGCGCACCCCTCCCCATCAAGGGGGTGCATGGGGAGTACAGCTGGGACAGCCCATCTGCTATGGGTCGCAGATGTCGGAGAAGTAAAGTGTGTTCAGCAGACTCGGGGCGAGGTCATTCGTGGCTCTCCAGGACCGGCATTAATGGTGAGCTCAGGGACGCGGGAAGCCTGCACCTTCCCGGTGGAGCCCTGAACTCCAGAAGAGCCCGTGGCCGGGGCTCCCCCTTCAGAGAGGAAGTCACCTTATACGAGTGGACACTGCCCTTCCATGTGGGCCAACCACGGCTTCCCGGCCTTCAGAAACACCCCCACGGGATCTGCAGCGCCTCTTGCTGCCCTCATCCTCGTTCCCCTTTTCTTCACCACCTTCCTCTTTTTTGGCCAAAGTAGAGCTTTTTACTCCCAGGAGCCATGTGTGCTTAGCCTCTCTCCTCTCCACTCGAGCCCAGACGCAGACTTTAGACCCAGGGCCCTCTGGTCCCAGGATGACACGGCTGCTCCCTCCTGGGCCCTGTTTCCTCTCCCTCCCCTTCCTTCCCCCAGGTCCCCATCAAGGTGGACACCTTTCCCCCCAAGGGGCGGGGGGCTAGTGAGCGCCCAGCCATTGGCCTAAGCGGGTGACCCCGGGCCCCGCGCCCGCACACCGCAGTTTCAGGCTCGGCTGCGGGCCGCGCGGGTGGTGGTGCTGGGTCGGGTGGGCATCTGACCTCCCAGCTCCTGGGCACCAAGCGTGTGTGTCAGGGGAGACGCTTTCCTGGCCACTCCAGTTGTGAGAACATGAGAAGGTGAGATGTTCCTTTTTCCCTTCCTCTTCTGGGCGGGAGGAGGTAGAGATGGACCCCGAGTCCTCACTTCGCCCACACTCGACTCTCTCAAGACGCCAGCCAGAAAGCCTTCTTCAGGGGCACTCGATGGTGAACGGTGTCTGTGTTGACTCCCTGTGTCCCAGAAGAGGCAGGTGCTGACAATTCGGCCTCCAGGCCATGCTCTGTGACACAGTGGGTCACCTGGATCTGGTCAGACCCGGAGCTGCCAGCTCCCTGCCCAGGTCAGCCTTCCCATGCCAGGCGTGGTGGCGCCAGCTTCCTCTTGCAGCTCCTGCATGCAGAGTGGGATGTCCTGTTTCCTGGCAGCCAGGTCCCTGTCCGTCCCCATCAGCGCGGCCCTGAGTCAAGCCCTTGCCCCTTCTGTCCCCTGTTGACAGGTGTTCGCCGAAACTCTCCTCGGCAGCGCCACGTATGAAGCCCAGCACTGTGACCCTGGGATGGATATCCGAGGCTGTTATCAGGGTGACAACAGCGTGTGGCCTGAAACCGTGCAGCCTGGCAGGTGTGGGGACCACGCGGCTGTTGTCATGGTGATGTGGTCCTATCACAGGGCCACAGTGCACACGCACGCCACACGGGGCATGCCACAGATATGCAGGCCACAAGATAGCATAGGGCACGTGGGGTCACAGGCCACCCTGGGGGCACAGCTGGGCTGGTTCTCTACTGGCCGGGTCCCGCCACCGCCACCAATGGCTGACCCCACCTAGCTCCGTGTCAGGTTGGAGACTCGGGAGTCCCACCACTTACAGTCTTCCAGTGGCTTCTCCTTGTCCCTGTCCCTCTGGTAGCCTCCAAACTTGACTCCCGTCCCCTGCTCCTCCTGCCATCCTCCTGTCCTTCTTCCCCTCCATTGTCCCTGTGGTTCCCACTGCCTGCCTCTCACCAGGAGTGGGACGCCACCCTCCCTGCCTGCCACCTCGCCCGGTCAGTGTGCTGCTCATTCCCTCACGCACCCCGGCACAGTGGGAAGATGGCAGAGTTGGGTGACTTTATTTTTAAGAAGCAAAATATTACAGAAAATGACAATGTAAAGCAGGAAAACACTGAGAGTGTCCTCTGTGCCATTCTTCTTGCACACGCACACAAGTGCATCCGCACACGCACACAAGTGCATCCACGCACGCACACACATGCCATACATGGCACCTCCTGGCAGTCACAGAACAAATTCAACATTACCACGCATTAAGGAGAACAGACTATTTTATGAAGCAGTTGGTTGGAAGTCGGGAAAGAGGATGCCACTGAGACAAACGTGTCCGCATTCCTGTCCGAGGTCCCTCTGCCGGCCACGGGCCACAGGCATCCGGAGGGCAGGACAATGAAACCATGGGTGCAGACCCTGCTGCCTGGGTGGCCTGGCTGGAGCCCCACGTCCTGCTGCTCCTGGCTGTAGGGCCTTGGATGAATTACTTCACCCCTCTGTGCCTCACTTTCCCTCCCCTGTAAAGTGGGGGGTCCTAATAGTACCCACCTCACAGAGGTGTTGTACTTAAATGCTTAGAATGGCATCAGGCACATGACAAGATTCAGTGAATATTATTCCCAGTTGGCCTCCCTAAATGCTTTCTGTGTTCCAGAGTGATGCTAGGACCCCCTGATTTTGCATCTGCCATTCAGCAAAACAAAGGCCAGGTGCGTGGGAAATTCACAACTACTGGTGGTCGTGTACACCTGTGTGCACGTACATGTATGTGTGCATTGTATGTGCGTGTGAGTGTACGTGTGCACGTGTGCGTGCACATCACCATCAAAACAGACTTCCCAGGCACATGAATATCCCCCTGGAGGGGATCTCTGCGGCCTGGGGAATAAGGTTCATCTTTGTCTCTCTCCTCACTCCTCTCCCAAGCTGTGTGTGTGCATGTGTGTACTACGTTCCCAGGGCCACACTGCTTATACTCTTTTCAAGGAATAATTAACATAAAAGAACATCCACACACTTTAGATGGAAGGTGATACAGAGGCTAACAATATTTGCTTCCTGGTATTGTATTATTTATTTATTTATTTATTTATTTATTTATTTATTAAAGATTTTATTTATTTATTTGACAGACAGAGAGATCACAAGTAGGCAGAGAGGCAGGCAGAGAGAGATGGGGGGAAGCAGGCTCCCTGCTGAGCAGAGAGCCCAACGCAGGGCTCGATCCCAGGACCCTGAGACCATGACCTGAGCCGAAGGCAGAGGCTTAACCCACTGAGCCACCCAGGCGCCCCTGTATTATTTTTTTAAAATTTAAACAAAAACGCTGTACCACTCTCAATGTAGAAAAATCACTATTAAAGTTCCTTGGTATTGGGTGAAAATGCCAAAAAAAGATTCTTGGGTGATTCCCCTGGAAGAGCCCTCTGCCACTCTCATGGTTTATTCCTACTTATGGCTGCAGGAGAAAATAGCAACAATGTTCTTTCAGGGCCCATGAGCTCGGGAGAGGAGCCTCTAGCCAGGGGCGGCGCGTGCCTTCCAGGCCCTGTGGGTGCCTCCAACACCTTCCAACACACCGCACACAGGAACAGGTGCCTCCAACTGGGGGTGGTGTGTGCGCCCCACCGCCTGGCGCTGGGAAGGACGCCAATGCCAGAAGAAAAAGGTGAGGGGACTCTGCACGGTCATGCTTTGCTTTAGGAAGCCATAATCTGACTACACTAAAATTGGGATCCAGATCCAGTGGGAAAGGACCCACAAACACATTTGATGTGGCTTCACCAGTCTCGTGTTCCAAATTTAGCTCTTGGTTGAATGGGACATATGTTTATGTATGTAACTTTTCCCCAAAAAGTTATGTTTCCTATGCCCATACACGAGAATGTTTTTATACAGAATATTTTTATACCACATATCACAAGTAATTTGGCTGGGAATAATATTCTTGAATTCTTACTTTCTTCACTCAAAGTGCACTGGAGGTAACTTTAAGAAAATACTTAGCATTGCCAAGAAGTTCGTGACATAAAATCCATCTCTTTGTTTATAAAACAAATCTAAAATTTTCCTTTTTTTCTGGGAATGGTTATAGTATTTTCTTGGATTTCTTTATAATCAAAGACAACTTACGGAAGGTTTCTAGAAATGAGTCAAGTTAATTGCTTTTGCCTGGAATCCAGACTGTTTTATACTTCGGCTGTGAGCTGTGTTAATTCTGCTCCTGATCCCTTCTCTTAGCTGCAACTTCTTCTTCAGAACACCACCCATTCCCATGCTGGGGCTCCATTCTCTTCCCTTCCTTCCTTTTAATGAGAGAGAGAGAGAGAGAGAGCAAGCAGGGGTGGGGAAAGGGGCAGAGGGAGAGAGAGAATCTCAAGCTGATTCCATGCCCCGTGTGGAACCTCATGCAGGGCTCAGCGCAAGGCTGGATCCCGGGACCCCAGACCCCGAGAGCATGATCTGAGCCGCAGTCAAGAGGCCAAGGCTTAACCCACTGAGCCACCTAGGTGCCCCTCTCTCATTTCTGCTCCTACTGACTAGTAGATCACAGCCAGCTCAGCCCTTTACCCACACAACATGGCTCCCCGCCCCACTTCTTATTGTGAAAAGTTACCAAATGCAAAAGCTGGGAGGATAAGACAGAGGTCATCACATACACAACAATAATCGATATTTTATTCATTTGTAATACATGCACATTCTAAATGTTGATCTGTCTGGAACAAACTGCAACTATTGTAACATGCCCCCTTGAAGGACTCCAGCAGGGTCTCTTAAAAGGAAGTTCTCTTCTTTATAATATTAATGCTGCATTGCACCTAAAAACTAGGACTAATTCCCCAGTATCCAAAAACCAGTCCATATTCAGACCTCCCCGACTGTCCCCCCCAAGGACTTTTCCCTCAGTCCCGTGCAATGTCAAGTTCACACATCACTTTCTGATGTTTGGTCCCTTTAGTCTTTAACCCAGAGCAGCCGCTTCCTAAAGCCCCACGCTTTTCCAGGGTGTCACATGTACACTGTCCCACATTAGGGGTTTGTCTGTTTCCTCTTGGTGTGTTTAGCTTACGTTGTCCCTGCATCTGCTGTAATGGGGAGCTAGGTCTGCAGGTGACCTTCTCCATTTCCCACGGTCTCAGTGTGATTTCCGTGTCGGGGCAGGAAGCATCGGACCCTCTGTGGGGAAGACATATTCCCCCTCTGAGGTTAGAGAGCCATCCGTGGGGTGATATCTGGCACCCATGTGAATTTTAACACTCCTGGATTTTCTCATCGTCCCTCTAAGACCTCTTATTTTCATCCTAGGCTGTTCTCCCTCAGCTCTGCTTCATGAGCTCAGATCCTTTACAGAATGCCAAGTAGGGTTTCTCAGCTTCCCTTCAGGTTTCTGCAGAAAACCCCCTATAGAGATCGGGACATTGTCTAAGTCAGCAGGGTGATGGATGTTTCCTGTGTCCCACAGTATGCTTAGGGGGTTTGCTTTACTCCTTCTGGAGGGGGGCAGGGATCTGTCCAGATGCAGCATGTGTCCTCAGAGGGGCATGTGGCTCCTCTGCTCACTTACCCCTGTGTCAGTTTCCCTTTCTAGATTCATCTCTGCCAACCCAATTCCCAGGTCTAGGGGCTATCATGCCTCCATTCCCCTGGATGACGTGTGTCCTCCTCAGCCTGTTCTCTGAGTATGAAAGTCCTGTGCTCAGAGCCACTGCTTCTGGGGTGGGGAGTGGCCCCAACCTGTGTCCCTCCTTCCTGCCACCTCTCGCTGCCCACCCCATCAGCTTTGGAAGTGGAGTCTGTGAGCAGGTGCATGAAGAAAGGACTGGCCAGAAGGAGAATGGCTCCTTCCTGCTTGTAATGGAGCTGCTGGTTTTCGGGGTCGCTGTGGATTTTGTGTTTTGGAATTTGGGGGGAGGGATGAGGTCTCCTATCTGCCTCTGGGGCTCCTCCATCCAGGCTTACAAACTTTGTGGTTAGGAATGGGGATAGATTGACTGTTAGACCTATTTTTTAGTGGGGACTCACCCCCATCCCCATCAATGTTTTAATGGGAAGAGGGGAAATTTACGT
The DNA here is from genome assembly GCF_002288905.1 of Enhydra lutris kenyoni. Taxonomy (NCBI): domain Eukaryota; kingdom Metazoa; phylum Chordata; class Mammalia; order Carnivora; family Mustelidae; genus Enhydra; species Enhydra lutris. The sequence goes on along the minus strand of NW_019154108.1, from coordinate 31,208,653 downwards.
GGGTGACTGACACCCAGTCTACCCGAAGCCATGTGTCCAGGTGTGAAGGCCCTTTGGAGTCGTCATGACAGTACCTGGCTCATTCCTACCTCTGTCTGAAACCCCTCTCCCCCAGCCAGCCTCCCCATTATGCTGTCCTTAGCTCCTCCTGAGTGCTTTCTGGAGGCTCCAGCTCCCCCACTACAGTCCCTTTTCCTCTGAGTCCCTGTAGCATGTGGGGTCTGAGCCCTTATTCTATTCCATGCCCAGGTCTTTTGCTTCCCACCATTGGTTCAGTCTGCAGGCAGCCTGAGCCCCCGAGGTTGTCCTTCCAGACTTCTGGACTCGTGGAGGGCATGAGGCACAGCTGCAGGGATGGGGGGGGGCAAGTGGTGCCTTGGCCTTGTGTGTTGTGGCCTGGGAGGGGAAACAGTCCCTGCTGTACCAGCTCAAGGACAGGCTGGGGTTCCCACCAGGAATGTGGCTCCTCCTGTGATCCATAGGCTGTGTCCCCGCAGCCGTCAACACCTCCTGTCTCCACAGACCAGTGCATCCGCTCCCACACACCCTCCCTGGCCACGTCTCAGTTCTCACAGCTCAGACCTAATTTTCTGGAAAGCACAGAGAATCCCACCTTCCTCCCAGGACTGATGTGTGCGCCTGTAGAAGTGGGTTTGCTTGGCGCCAGGAATGCCTGGAACCACGGATTCCGCGCACCCGTGTGCGCTTAGGGGCTGGCTGTCCTCCTTCTGTCTTACTCCCTGTGTCTGCATGCCTCCACACTCACTTTCTCCCTCTGTGTCAGTTACTTCTGATGCTCTGGACTGCTGGGCTGGGGGTGACCAATTGTGCCGGCTCCCCAGGCCTGTTCCCTGGATCTTCCTCATAGTTTGGGCATAAAAACTCCCGGTCTGTACCAGCGCTCCCGAGGGTCTTCCTGTGAGCGGTCCTCCGCTCCGTCCTCACTCGCGCGCACCCGCCCTGCCGTGCAAATGCTTTGTAAACAACAGCGACCAGCTGGGAGTGTTCCCTGGGAGTGTGTGCATGTGCATGCGTCAGCGTGTGTGCGTGTGCACACATGCATAACTGCAGCCCTCTACAAGCCCTCCCCGGAGCCCTCAGGCCCCTGGTTGCCTGGAGGGACACAGGGCCTGTCACATCTCAGCCTCTTCCCTCCCCAAACCTCACAGGGGCAGACTGATGCCCAGCGCTGGGGGGACAAATGGAGTCCTCAGGGGAGAGCAGCCGTGCTGAATGAAGAGCCGCCTCCCGCATGTCCAGACCTGCCATTTCCTGGGAGAAGAAGCCTCAAGGGGCAATAAACTCATGAAAGTATGTCCAACCTGTTGGGCGAGCAGGGTGCTCCAACCCAAAGCAGTGCGACTCCCTGCTGGGAGACAGGTGTCTCCCCGATCCTGACATTTGCTTCTAGCAGGAGGGGCCTCCTCCAAATCCACAGCCTCTCACACCCCCCGGTCTCCTCCCCTTGGACATGGAGCGACTTACCTGGTTGGTCCTCCGGTTGCCGTTTTTCTCCTGGGTGGGGTTCACGACGCCAGGACCTTGAGTGCAGGGAGTCTGGTCTGTGTCTCTTCCCCTCCAGCTGGACCACACGACCCAGCAGCCCGGGCTGGCGTGGTTATGCCCAAGAATGCGCTGTTCTGAAGCCCACCACGCCCCTCCTGGCACCCACTAGCTTCTGCTCGAGAGCATGGACACCGCCCGAGAGCCCCCTGCCTCAGACCCTCCTGGGAACTAAATTCTTAGTCTTTTCAGACACTAGTTTTACTGCTTAACCGTTTGGGTTTTTTGTTTGTTTGTTTGTTTGTTTTCTTTTTGCAATAATATGGTTGAGTGGATGGATCCCTGAAGCATTGTCTGTGATTCTCAGACAATAGGAAAAGTGAACCACCTAACAAAGGGACACCAGCTGAGGAAAGTAGGGCACATTGACATCCTGGGGCACACGAAGACGCCAGGGATGTTCTTGGAGAACATTTAAGTTGGTGAGACACAGTTCTGCATCTATATATGGAGAAATATGAATTAGCAGCCAAGTCAGGAATTGTGGGGGTGGGGGGTGCAGGAGGCCCTGACCTGCAGCAGAGTTAGGCCCCCAGGCTGCATGTTTGTTGTGTATCCCTGAGCTGCCCTGGAGGCGAACCTCTTCTTCCCCAGGGGGCAGGTCAGGCTGTGGACACAAAGACAGAGCACCTAGACCTCTCAAGGAGGAGACTTGGGGACTCAAGGGCACGCCCCTGGTGGCAGAGCATTGCCCACGGTGGGATTTGGACCTGCTTCCACAGCCCTCCCTGGAGTGATTCATTCAGGGACATAAGGGTCATGTGTGGCAGGTGTGGCAGAGACACCAGCTTTGCCCCTCTCCATCACGGGCCTGGCAGCCACCGCTCTCCACCTCAGACCCCTCTGACCCTGGCCTCCACCTGGACGCCAGCCTCTCCCACACTTTCCTCTCTCTCCCCTCCACCTGCCCTCCCCTCTGCCCACCGCTCCCCAGGGCTAATGGAGCACGTGGAGGTCCTGCACTCAGTGGGCTGCTGGGCTGAGGGCTGGGCCGGAGACCACAGACCCTGGTGCAGATGCCCCGCTGGGAGATGGGGGAAGTGAGGTTTCCAAAGCATGATTTTTTGTTGTTTTGAATTTTCTAACCACAAAAGTATGATGAGTTTCATAGTGTTGCAGAGAAAATGGAAATATGATTTATGCCTCACAATTTATGGACCTAATTTCACAGATATTTGGTACTTCTATCATGAATCTGACAAGTATGTATTCTTTTTTTCTCCTAAGAAGTTGTTGAGTACGGAGAAAAACTACTTAAACATGATAAAAACTCTTTACTAAAACCCCAGATCAAACATTTTACTAAACAGAAAATGCTTGAGTTGTTCTGTTCTTTCAAGAACAAGATCTGGGGCGCTCTCACCATGATGGGTCGACACGGTGCTGGAGGTTTTAACTGATTCTGTGGGTTGGGAAAGTGAACCCAGCGCAATAAATATTGGGAAAAGACAGAAAATACCTTCATTCACAGATGACTGGGAACATACCTAGATAATCTATCAGGTTTTATTACAACTGGTAGAATTTAGAAAGGTAGAGCAATGCAGAGTTTTTTATCCCATTCATAAGAGCAACAAAGCTATACACTTCCTAAGGCTAAGAAAAGTATGCTGCTTCTTCAAATAAGATGATGAAATTGAACCAAAGGACATAAAATGGAATTTCAACAGCTGGAGACGTGCAAGACGGGTTTCTGTGCAGAAAAGTGTTAATATCAGAACGTGCTAGGCTTTAGGAAGCTAACATATACATTTAGTGCAATTATAATTAAAATGCTTCTTTTTAAAAAAGATTATTTAGTTGAGAGAGAGGGATGGAGGAGGGAATCTTCAAGCAGACTATGGACTGAGTGCAGAGGCAAATGTAGGGCTTGATCTCAGGACCCCAAGATCATCACCTGAACCGAAATCAAGAGTAAGACGCTCACCGACTGAGCCACCCAGGCGCCCCTAAAAATACCACTTTCAAGAACTGGATAAAGTAACTTTAAATTTCATGTGGATAAAATACTTTCAGGTTTCAAAAGTTCAGAGAATATTCATGAAGAACAGTGGGAAGGAGAGAGGACCAGCTTTAGTCAACCATATGACACAGACTCGCTCCTCAGTGCCTGGACGGCCCGGGTTGGGCCCCGGAGTGGTGGGTGGGGGGACGCGGACGACAGGACCCAGGAGGAGATGCGGACGGACAGAGGGGGCCACACTGTGACGGTGACATCTCCAGCCAGACGCAGAGGTGGTTTACTTAAATTGTACCCACACAGCTGTTTCTCCGACTTCCAGAGGACCAGAAAGAGACCCTGCCGCAAGTGCATATAGGAACAAGTTCTATGTAAGTTAAGTGTTTGCATCCAAAGAAAACATGAAGGTAGGAGAATAGGAGCATATCCGTAAACGCATATATTTGTAAAAAGCGTATTTCGGGGCATATTTGTAAAAGCTTGGGTGAGGGAATTCATCCTAGCTGAGGAGGAGACCTCGTAAGCCATCAAAGAAAGGGTAAAAATACGTTGCCTTGTGAAAATTAGGCCTTCTGTAGGACAAGGAAAGTCCATAAGCAAAGTCAGAGAGCGGACAACTGATGTATATTTCCACTGGGGGGATGGAGAGGGCTAGAGAGGGTCTACGAATGAAGTGTGTTTTCCCAAGATAGATAGACTAGGATAGAAATCCTAGTAAGAAAACCATGCAAGACGTGACCCAGGAGTCCAGTAAACACAGGAAAAGAGCCCAGTCTCCTTCGTTGTCATAAAGTACAGGTTAAACAAGGATATTTGTCCCTGTTTGCCTGGAATGTCTGGCAATAGAAACCTCAGGGTCCTGAGAGAGAGAAGAGGAGCCTGGAGCATCTGCAGCTCGACTGGACCGAGTGTTGTTGACCTGGCAAGGTCACGTCCATGCACACCGTGCTTCTGGTCTCTCCCTGGGCTCCCCCAGTTCCCCAGTCCTCACCTGGCATGTCCCGTCCCCAGCAGACACAAACGCAATCTGTGCTATGGGTGCTGGGGAGGCAGAGAGGCAAGATTCAGGGGGTGCTAGGGACTGAATATTTGTAAGCCCCTGAAGTCCACGTGCTAAGCCCTGACTCCCAGGGTGATGGTATTTGGAGGGTGAAGAGGTGACGAGGACGGGGCTCTCATGAGGGGCCCCTGGTGGTGTCTTCATGCAAACAGACAATAGCGCTCTCTCTGCCACGTGGCAAGGCAGCAGGAAACTGGCCATGAGCCACAGAAGGGGGGCTCTCCCCAGAACCCCGCCATGCAACCACCGTGACCTCAGACTCCTGGCCTCCGAACTGCCAGAAACAATGGTCTTGTTCAAGCCCCCCCGCCACCGTCTGGCACATTTTGTTAATGGCCACCCAACAGGGAACTCCCCTTTTAGTCCAGGGAAGCGCTGACCGGTTAGACCACCTGGTTAGGAAAGTGGGTTCTCAGACCTCAGCTGGACTTCCACAGCCAGGCCAGCGGGGACCAGGGCATGGAGCTGATTGTCGCGCCTGCTTGGGTCCCAGCCCCGATGCTGGGCTGTTGTTGACCAGACGTGATGCTGCAGAGGCTGGAGGGCGTGGGGCAGAGGGATGCTGGTACAGGGTGCTTGCATTCACGAGGGTGGAGAGGTTAAGCACCAGCCTCTGCCTGCTTCCCGGCTTCCGGCTGCAGCCAGTGGGGCCTGCCCCCCAGCCCTGCCCGGAGGATCCCTGGGGCCCCCAGGGGCTGCTGAAGAGCTCTGCCTCCTCCCTCAGGCTATGCCCATGCTGTCAGCAAGGCCAGAGAGGGTGCCTCTTACCAAAGGTCTGCTGCTTCGTGTTGGGTACCTGCTGGCAGGATGGGGATGAGTGCCTGCCAGGGGCTGTGGCCAGTCCCCTCAGACTGAGAAACATCTGTATCCAGCCTTCCTGGGCTCAGCCCCCCGTGGGGGGCAGCCGAGGTGAGAGAGTCGGAGAACAGCGAGGTCTGCTGAGTTGGGGACAGACACGTGTTGTCCCAGCTCAGGGCTGGGATCTTGGCAATGCCAGACTTACCAGACACCTATTAGCAAGGAAGAGGCCATCAGTGATCGGCTCCGGGCGTGTGTGATGGGAAGTCTTACAGACCAACATGACTGGGCCACGGGGGTCCCACATACTTAGTTGCATGTTGTTCCCAGCATTCCTGGGTGGGATTAACACTTGAATCCATAGACTGCACTCCCCAGAGGGTGGGCCTCGTCCAATCCATTGACCCAAGTGGCAGACAAGGCTGACCATCAATCCCTTGAATGTGGGGGGATCCTGCCTGATGGCCTTAAAGCTGAGACGCAGCTCTGGCTGGTCCCACAGTGGCTGCCAGGCTCCGGACTTGAGCAGGAACATGGGCTCTGCAGGTTCCATGACTGCGAGAGACAGATCCTTACAGTAAACCTCTCTCTCTGTGCATGCCCCATGGACTCAGTGTCCTGACAGCGACACACGTGCGCAGACGGGCCCTGCTGTGGACATATGGCAGGACGCCCCCTCACAGCTGCCTCTGGGCTGGGCCAGAGGAGGGGTGAGGCGGTGACCAGCAGACTGGGCAGGGGAGCTGGCAGCAAGGCCTCCCCATGTGTTGTGGGGGAACCTGACATCCTCCTTACCGAGCGGGGCTCGGGTCCCACCTGTTCCCCCCACAGCATTTCTCCCTGGCCAGGTGAGCCTGGTGCTGTCTGAGGCCCTGTCACTCCGGTCGCTGAACTCTAGGCACTCTTCTAGGCTTCTGGGGACAGCAGGAGGAGGAAGGTTCTGGGATGAGGCCAGATGAACGGACTGGGATGCGGAAGACAGAGCTGCCTCACACTGAGGCAGGGTGGACAGGGTGTGTCCCAGGGGCCTCGCCAGGATGGGGGTTTGAACACCATGAACATTTGCAGAGTTCCCCCTAAATTCTGTGTGTGACATTAACTAGAGGTAAACATTTTTTTTTTTTTTTTTTTACAGATTTTTATTTTGGGGTAAATGTACTTATAGTGAAATGTTCAGGTCAAACTCACTGAGTTTCGAAAAAGGAAAACAGCTGCATAATCCAAACTCTTGAGGCTGCATGGCATTGCCGCCTTGCCAGATTATTCCTTCCCTCCCGGCCTCCGCGGGTCCCAGCGCCCAGCCCTGGAGGCAGCCAGGGTCCCGATGTCTCCACCATCCGCTCGCATAAGTGGAGTCCTATGCAGAAGGCTCCTTCCCCGAGCACGTCTTCAAGGTCCCCCCAGTGACTGCCCGACATTGCAAGTGTCCGCGGTCCTCCCTCCCCGCAGCTGAGGAGCACCCATTGCGCGCTCCAGCCCTCCTCTCAGCAGGTGCCCAGCTCCCGAGGGGGACGACAGATGAAAGTGGTACAGCTGCGCATGTGACACACTGAAAGTCACGCTGCCTTTGAGGACAGGGCCTCAACCTGAACCCAGCAGCCAGCCTGGTGCCAGAGCCCAGACGTCCTTCCCGCCGCTGTCTCTGGCACCCAGCAAGCCTGGGCGGCCTGGCAGTTGTGGTGCGCATGTGCATCCGGGTGTGTGCATTGTGGCCCTGAGCCCACTCCACTGTGGGGTCACAAGGTGACCGCGGGTGCACCGTCAGCCCTGCCTCCGCCACCACTTCGTCGTCTATAAGTCAGGGTGCTCACGCAGGCCTTGGCGGATTTTTAAGGACCGATGTCTGCATACCCCCACACCAGGCCTGTTGTCCGTGCCAGCGGGGGCAGGTGGCTGCGACTTTGGCAGATCTGGGGTTAACGCTGTCCCCAGACCAGACCGCGGCATGAAAGGACAGACCCGGCTTTCACGAGGCTGTCAGCTTCATGCCAGGGCGCCTGTCCGCATCCTGCCTTGCGGGGTCCCCCAGCTCTCCTGGGAACCCACCCAAACTCAAGACCACGTCAGCAGCCCTGGGGGCACCCTGGGACCCGGGAGGCAGGAGCCAGGGGGCAGCACTGCCCGTCCTTCCTGTGCTTGGGGGGTTCCCAGGCAGGGGCACCTGGCATTGCAGAGGGCAAGACCGAGCTCCCAGCAGGGACATCTCAAGAAGACCATCACCTCTGCTCCCTCTCTCTGCCCTGTTCATGCTATTTGGCTTCACTTCCCCACACCAACCGCCTGCAGACAGGCCCTTGTTTCCGACTGGGTAGGCTTCTGTTGCACACGAGCTGGCCCAGAAGGCAGATGGAGAGCCGGGGCTGGTGGTGACTTCCAGCGGGCCATTGAGAGCCCAGGTCCCCGTGCGGCCCAAAGCACCAGGCCAGTGTGTCCTGCAACGGCTGAGGGCATTCGGTGCCGGGACCGGGCTGATTCTGGGTCTGGGCTAAGGTGGTGCAGCCCCTGAGGGAAACAGACGGTTCCTTGCAGGATGGAGCCCATCAGTATCACATGATCCAGCTGTCCACCCCAGCGTGCCCTAGGAAAAACAGAATGTGGGGTCTCAAAGAGCTCTCTGTACCCAATGTTCACAGCAACCGAAAGGTGCCAGCAGCCCATGTCTGCCGATGGATGATGGATAAACACAGTGTGGCACAAACATGAAAAGGGAGACTATTTGTCTTGAAAAAGAAGGAATTTCTGCCACATGGACGATCCTGGAGGATGCTAGGGAGCAGTGCCAGCGGAACGTCCTGGAAGGGAACACATCCTGCATCTCTGCCTGGGGTCTGAGCAGTCCTGGGAGCACAGGAACGATCCTTCTGTGGCTTCTGGGAAAGCAGGTGAGAAGGGGACCGGCCTCGCCGGGATGCTTCCAGGCCCCCTCCTGAGCCCTCCACTCCCGGGCTGACACCCAGGGTCTGGCAGGAGAGGACCCCAGAAGCTCCGCTGCTTGGGTCTAGGGTCCTTGGATCTCAGGGGGCAGGCTCCCCACTCGGACGGAGGAGACAGCCCCTTCTGGAGAGGACAGACTCCATTTGCTCATATGAGAGCCGAGTCCATCCCCAAACCCTCTCTGGCAGTGCACAAAAGTGTCTGCTATTTGCAGTCATTCCCAGAAGCTCAGGATCGTTCGTTCATTCATTTGTTCACTCAAAGAGCGTTCACTGGTGACCAGGTGGGAGACACAGAGCTGGACCCCAGGAGTAGCTACAGCAGAGTCCAACCTGCCCCTCCTGGATCCTCCAGGCCCGGGCCACAGAGGACGGGGATGGCAGGGAGCTGGGACAGGCCTGGCAGGGGAGCAAGGCTCCAGGCACAGAGGACCTTCAGGGATTCTTACTCTGAAAGCTGAAGACCCAACAGGGATCCCGGTAGGTGGGAGGGGCAGCATACCCGATGCCCTCGGGAGGGGCCGGAGCTGGTCTGCGGTGGAGGGCCCGTTGGTATGTGGAGGGGGGAGCCATGTTCCCGTTCCGAGGATGCAGGAGGCTCCGGTGGGTCTGATGGCCAGGCGGTACTGTCTGCAGCAGCCATAGCTGCTGGCACTGGGCTGCCAGGCCCCTGTCCAGCCTTGCTGCCTTCCAATGCGGGCTTGTCCTGGGGGGCAGAGCCTGCTGGTCCCCCCAGCAGGTCTGCTTGGTCCCCCAGGGGCCTCTGGGCACAGAGCACCATGGAGGTTTCAATGTCTGTGTTGTGGACACTGGTTGAATTCAGGGGGTTTCCGAATTGGCCCACACCTGACTCTTTGAGCAAGCCTCCCTGGGACAGCATCCTTGGGACCCAGCATTTTCTGGGCCTTTGGGCTGAGATCACGGGCTGGTGGGGTCAGTAGCTCAGCTCACCTGTGCCAGGACCACTCCAGGACCCGCTTTCCTTCCCCCAAAGGCTAAAAAGCAAAAACCTGAATTTCCAAAGAAGGCTGCCCACATAGCATGTAAAATCATCTGTGTGCCCCAGCAGGTGGGTGTACCTGGATTTCCCTGGATCTGGGGGCATCTGGAAGGAGCCCCTGCACCGGCACCATGCTGAGCCCTGGGGCAGGAGCGCTCACCATAGGAAGGATGGGCCTGCAACCCCCCATGTGCGGCAGGCTGACCTGAAGTTGCAGCCGGCCACCCACAGGTGTCCTTGTGGGGGGCTTGAGAGGAAGGGGTCAGCCCGGGAGCCGGTGGGACTGTCCTGGGAAGGCCTCCAGGGTGTAAGGCTCCAGCTGCCTCCCAAAGGGCTCCCACGACCCCGAGATCATGACCTGAGCTGAGACCAAGTGTCCAAAGTTTAGGGGCACCTGGGTGGCTCTGTTAAGCGGCTGCCTTCAACCCAGGTCAGGATTCCGGGGTCCAGGGATTGAGCCCCACGTAGGGCTGCTTACTTGGCAAGGAGTCTGCCTCTCCCTCTGCCTCTGCTGCCACTCTCCCTCTCTCTCAAATAAACAAAATCTTTAACAAAGAAAAAGAGCCCAGTGCTTAACCACTGTGCCACCCAAGTGCCCCAGAAGCTGGAAATTCTAAAAGCATGGCTACATCAGCAAGAGGCCACCCAGTCTTACCAAGTTCTCTCCTGACAAGTTTGGGAGCCACGGGAAGAGGTGAAGGACATCAGCTCAGAGTCCTACATTCAGTGAAAGAGACCTGGAAACCGGGTCTCCTGGCTTCACTAGATGGTGACATTTGTCTAGTAAATAGAAAAACCACAGGACTATCAGCAACACGGACTGAGTGAGGGCAAGGGGCTGCACCTCAGCATGGGGTGAGGTCATTCCACAGGAGCTCCACCTGGCTGCGTGGTGACATCACCCGCTGAGGGCTCCTCCTGGCTACATGGTGACGTCACTGGGTGGGAGCTCTGCCTGATTGCACACAGTGACAACACCGGGTGGGAGCGCCCTGGACTGCACACAGTGACGTCACTGGGTGGGACCTCTGCCTGAGCACGGGGTGATGTCACCAGGTGGGAGCTCCACCTGAACGCGGGGTGACGTCACTGGGCCAAGGGACTCCAGGCCACATGGAGGCCGAACAAGCTTGGCAAAGGCTGGAGAAGGCTCAGGCTATTGGAAAACGCTTAAAGATATATTGGTTTAACAGCTTTTTTTTTTTTTAAGCTTTTGTAATGTAGATGTGTGGAATGGTTTCCCTAGTGCCCTAGGGTGGTGGGGAGCCCTGCCAGGGACAATGCTCCAGGGAATGCAGTGAAAACCTCCGGTCGCAGTGTCGTCCAACCTCCCCCGTGTTACAGGGGCTGCATCTCTACCCTGAGCACTGGCTGGGCTGCTTCAGCCCCAGAGTCAGGAGGGATGTGGGGGTCACCCAGGCCGCCCACACCTCTCAGCGAGCCGGCAGGCCCACCGTCTGGGGGCTCTCATTAAGAGAAAGGATGCAAATTAGCATGTGCGGTATAAAATTGACTATTTCCTTAGACTAAGAAATCACAACAAATTATAGATCTCAATAAGCTGGCCCCACAGACATCACAAAGATGGCACACAGAGATAGAAATAACAAAACAGTCTATAAATGATCGATTACCCGCGGCCAGTAGTCCATCACATGCCTGCCTACATGCTGTGGCCTCTGTTCTTTCGTCTCTTTCTAGGACAGTGATTTTCTATCATTGTTTCTGTAGAGAGAATATGAAGATAATTCTGTATTTTCTGTAAGCATGGCGGATTCAATTTCTGTTTTACCATTGATAGTTTGAAAACGTGTTTCTTCTGGCTTCTCTCCTTGGTGCTGTGATGCAGCATCTGAGCAGGGCAATCCAAGTGGGGGACATCCAAGCTGGGGGGTGTCCTAGTGGAGGGGTCTGAGTGGGGGGCATCTGAGCAGGAGGGGAAGCGTCTGAGTGAGGCGTTCTGAGTGTGTGGAGGCCAAGAAAAACAAGGCTGTACCCACCTCGAGTCTAGCCCTGACATAAGTGCAGCCATCTTGATTTCTTGGGTTCTGACCTACTCAGGTTAGCACTTTAAACAGTCCCTCTCTCCTTTAATGATTGATTTAAACCCCTGGACTCAGCTGCCTCTGTCTTTCATAACTCCCCTACACATTCCCCAACTGACCAGTGTTGACCCGAGTAGGTAGGGACAACTCTACGCCCCTATTCAGCAGGAAGAAATTACAGAAGATGAGACCTTCCACCTTCAACAACCTTAAAGATTTAAGGGTCAAAATTGTTCAGGGGGAAATGTGGGAGCCGAGAAAATTAAGGCCATCCCACCTCAGGTTTAGCTGATGTGGGAAACAGAGGCAGAAGAAAATCATTAAAATTCCTTACCTACTGACAAGCCCTTGAAACAGACGGAGTGGCTTTCCCCTGGGGACTTAACTGCCCTCACCTTGAGGTTTTGCTAAGGACAATCCTAGCCTAACCAACCCCCTACCCCAACAGGTCCGACCAGGATCCTGTAAGTCTACTTTAACAATTCCTTTATCTCTTACCTCCCTGTCCGAGGTAGTACTCCAGAATAGAATAGGGCTTAATTTGTTGTTCCTCCAACAGGGGGGACTATGTGCTGCACTAGGAGAAGAATGCTGCTTTTCCGCAGATCATTCGGGAGTAATAATGGAATCCATGGCTAAGGTATGAGAGGGATTAGCTAAGAGAAAGAAAGAGAGAGAAGCACAGGAGAACTGGTTTGAGGCTTGGTTTAGTAAGTCCCCCTGGTTCACCATCCTAGTTTCTACCTTAGTTGGCCCATTTGTTTTGCTTGTGCTCATTTTAACTTTTGGCCCCTGCATTCTAAACAATCTTATTAATTTTGTAAAGGACCCTGTTAATACCGTCCAACTCCTGATCTTAAGACAACAATATGAAAAGTTGCCCACTCCTGGGGGCCCCCACGACTGCCCTATAAATGAACAAGATTCCTCATTATGAACAACTAACAGGGGGGAATATAAGAGTGGGTTAGCTTAAGTACAGCCATCTCAGGCCCAAGTGCTGAAATTTCCCCTACTTTGCTTTAGTTCCAGGGACCCCC